>NC_053165.1:25190469-25530469 GCF_016835505.1 Polypterus senegalus
CGGAAAAAATACAAACAGGTTGTGATTCATCCTGCTGGATCTTCAGGAGCAAAATGCGTTATCGGGACAATTGTGAGCTCAAACATACAGTAAACACGATTAAGACTGACCCGCAGCAGAAGTCTACAGAAGGAGCACTGACAGTCCTGAAGTTATGCAAGATCATTTGGACAGGGGAAAGAACAAAACGCAGATGAAGTTGACGGATGAGTTATACCAAGTCATGCTCGACATTTGGAATAACTTAAAAAACATAACACAGCAGCAAACCAAAGTCAATTGCTTCGTGCAGCAGGTTGCCATTCTTGCTTGTGTGTTTTTATCTGTTTTTTTTCTTTGTTTCTGTACCCACTTCGATTGCCAACCCTCCCTGCCTACGCTACGTACCAGCCACTTCATGTCTCTGCCGCTCGTGAATGTGGATTTCACTTTCACCAAACAACAAATCTTTTAATTCTTGTGGATACGCCTCTTCATTGGGAAGAAACGCTACTTTTCCCTGATAGCAACACGAATTAGACAATCTACAAGTCTCAGACTTAAACTTTAAAGCCGATTCGATCTCTTTTTGCTGTTCCATTATTTCACACAGTAATAATTTCCATTTCTTTGTGCTAATGCAATCTTTACTATCATCTCTAACCTTCTCTGCATGTGTATCGCACCAGTGTTTTTGAATTCTTTACGACGTTCTGCTTTGTCATCTACTCTTTGTCTTTTATTTCCGGCCTGAGTGTTGTTAAATCTCTTGGCACAAAGTCTCGTCTCGTGGGACGTGAAAGTATCTCTCTGAAAAAGTCAAGTCTCGTCTCGTCCCAGGATTTTTTTTATTATAATCGAGAGATGTTATTTTTTTGTTTACCATCTTATTTGCATGTTTGTTTGATGCCATTTTGTCCACGTCATCACAATGCCTTTGTCACGAGATTCAAAATCAATTATATTGTTGCTGCTTTCGCAGGAAATATGGCAGCGTGCAGCAGGTTTGATATCCCTTCTTGGATTTTCTATACAATGTTAGTGATAGATCACTTCTTTACTGAGTGTGAGGATGTCAGTTTTGACTGCAGCTTCTGTTTCTGAACTCGTTCATTTCTGACCATCTTCCTGGCTCACTACGGACCTCGTTTTTCAGACTCTTAACCACCTTCTGATCTCCCTTACCTCGTGATATTTCTCGTTGTGTTCTTAACATGAGTTATGAATTCTAAATCAAGTCACACAAAAAGCTAACTTGTTTTATTTTTATCTCTTCTGATGTTATCGAGTGTTTCCACAAACAAGCATGCACTTACTGCTCAGTAGGCTAGCTCTAAAAGTGGTGTCTTGGGTAGCTTGACACATTTCCATATATAATGTACATACGCACATTCATAGAAATTTTCAGGGGTCACTTTTGGTTTCTTCACACCTAATCTATTTGGTGCTATTCTTTTATTTTTATTTTTTTTTGTTAAACGCTGGTGCAATTTCCTTGCAAGTCTAGTTTGTTTAGGTAGAAGTAAACTTGTGGGTTTGGACCAAAACAACTGGACTTGAAAGCAAGATCATGGTGAAGAACCATGCAAACTCTGAAGCAGTCTGCTTAAGGTATAAAATGTGATGACATGTTACCAATCCAACTGCATGAAGTGCTGTGCATTATGGGTGAAATCTTGTTCATAACACAATAAGTCGACGAGTAACATGGAGCATTCAAAACAATAAAAAGTTTAAAATAAACACACACAACACAATTTGAATAAAACAACTCACACAAATACCAGTCACCCAGAGCAAGCCTAGCACCTGTTCAGGCTCACAGCGTCTTATGTGCATTCACACAACAAATGTTGTAGGGAAGTAGGGACAAAAATGTAAATTCACTTATGAATTTGTTCAGCGCCCTTTGGAGCTCTTGCTTTTTGTCTGCGTACTGCGTTCGCAGTCAGTTCACGTCAGTCGCTCGGAGTACATGCATCTAAGGTTCTGAGCTGTGCTATCTCGTGCGATGTCCACGGCTTTATTTAATGTTAGCTAAGACCCGGCACTTAAAAGTTTCTCTCGCAGTTTCGCCGAGTTTGTGCCAAACACCACCCTGACCATCTCATCTTCGTTTCCTTAAGCACAGCCCTAAACCCGCGAATATTTAGCGGCAGAGTGTTTCTATTGGATTGCCGCTGACGGACGGCCTTATATGGGCAGGCGCTCAATTATGAGGGAGGCGTGACGATGAGAGACGCAACTCCGCCTCACACGGCAACCGAGCTGCAGACTATGGCCGTATATATGTACATAAGTAGGTTCCAGTTATGACCGTTACGTGTAGAATTTCGAAATGAAACCTGCCTAACTTTTGTAAGTAAGCTGTAAGGAATGAGCCGGCCAAATTTCAGCCTTCTACCTACACGGGACGTTGGAGAATTTGTGATGAGTCAGTGAGTGAGTGAGTCAGTGAGGGCTTTGCCTTTTATTAGTATAGATTGTTGCAGGAGTTAGACGTGTCATTTGAGATAAGCTCAGCTGAACTTGGGTTCATATGGTGGCTACCGAACAGTAAATTCTCCACTTCGTACATGTAAATGAAACTTACCTGCTGTCATATAACTGAAGCACATCAGTTATGTGCCCTCAGCAGAGCTTGCCTTCTTTTGTAATTCAAACGTCTATTTCATACTATGTGCAGTCGCATGTAATTTGTTTTGCTCCGTGTCTTTGATAAATAAACCAACCAAAATGCAGCAGTGCACAAACACAATTGTTGCCAACTCACCATGACATTTACTCACAGGTGAAAAAAAATTGTTTCTTTAAAGTGAAAGAATTCCACGATACGCCCACGGGATGTTTAGTTCGCTTGAGAATTTACAGTGTGGAACTCAATCTAACTAACTGGAAATTGAAACAAAGAAGTGAATCGTCCTCTAATTGGGAGCAAAGCAAATGGACTAGGAATTTGAAAACACCTTTTATACAGTCCACCTCTCTGGTACCAGACATGTCTGACTGCTGAATAGACAAGGATTTAGCCAGGTCCTTGTGGGCAACAGTAAAGATGAGCGATTCTCAGTGTGTCACTGTGGTATGTGTACTTAACAAGCTTTGCATTCATCCTGATCTCTAACAACAATGAGCAGGCTTACTGGAATGAAGTGGTGCGTCGGTCACACTGGTGTCAGGCCAACACTGTGCTACTGAAAGTCAGCAAGATAAGCAGCTGATTGTGGAATTTCAGAGGAACTCGCACCCCCGAGTATTAACATGGGTTAACAGAGAGGGTCACAAATTTCAGATACCTCAGTACCCACATCACTGACCTGGTCCAAGCACACGGACACCTTGCTGAAGAAGGCATGGCAACGTCTGTACCACCTCAAATGCCTAAAGGATTTCAGGCTGCCCTTCCAGATCCTAAAGATTCTATACATCTGCCATCGAAAGTATTCTGACAGGAAGTATCACCACCTAGTTTGGGGACAACACACAGTAGGACTGCAAGGGTCTACAGCAGGAGTGTCGAACTCCAGGCCTGGAGGGCCGCAGTGGCTGCAGGTTTTCATTCTGACCCTTTTCCTAATCAGTGACCAGTTTTCACTGCTAATTAAATTCTTTTTCCCTTCATTTCAATAGCCATGTTTTTAATGATTCAGTGCTCTGAATTAATTCTTTACTTCATTAAATGAAAGCAAAATAGAAATGAGACATGAAACAAGCCAACAGATGACAACATAAATTGGGGCTTCAAACTCCAACCAATTTCACTCCAATCACGTTCTTAATGAGAAGCCGATTCTTGCTGTTAATTAAACCCGTTATTTAATTCCATGGCTTGTTGCTGCTCTCATTCTGCCACAGCAGACATTTCCAAAACTGTTCATTTTTTGTTTTTTCTAAGAACACAGACCTTGGCAACCTTGGAGATCAACCTTACTGAGATCTTCACCTTTCTTTATTTTCAGATATCATGTGATGGGTGCAGGTGAGCTGGTCATGTGGCGGCTCGTTTTGTGTCTCATTATTGTTTGGCTGCTAATTAAGAAAAAAGAAACAACTAGGGGGCCGGAGTCAAGTTAATTAGCGGCACAAACTGGTCACTAAGTAAGAAGATGGTTAGAATGAAAACCTGCAGCCACTGCAGCCCTCCAGGACCGGAGTTTGATACCCGCGGTCTACAGAGAGTGCTGCAGTCAGCTAAATGCATCACAGGATATCTATGCCAAGTGCTATTTAACCAGGGCAAGGAAAATCATCCATAACACTAGCCATCCCAACAATGGCCTCATGTCTATGCTGTGGTCAGGTAAAAACAGTATGGCCGCCTAAAGTAAAGTTCATGAAATATGAGGAAGAGTTTCTGTCTGCAGTCCATCCACAGTGTCTAGAAATACAGGAGGACTCATTGTTAACTCTCAAACATGAAGTTATTTTAGCTTAGTCATCTATTTAGTTATTAGTATTACTTATCATTCCTCTTTATTATCAAACCAAAATAATTAATATCAATAATAATATATTATTATTATTATTATTATGTATTACATATTTATTGTATTAATGACTTTGAATTTATAAGTTACGCATTGCTATGGTCACTTTTTATTCATCTCCAGGTACAGGCATAGAAGTTGAGCAACCAAAACATTTCACTGTACTGTATGTATGATTTGTATATGACAAATGAGATTTGATTTAGTTTGATTAAATAGCCTTCTTATATACATTGTCATTACTGATCTGTTATTGTCAGTATTTTAGAGTGCATGTTTCCTTTCGTATTATGTCTGGTTTGCTTTTGTTTTAATTCTTGTGCCATATAGACCCACAAGAAAGGTTTTCTTGGACTCTGTTGATAGAAAGGCAGATAAAGTTCTTGGCAGACACTTCTAGAATAGGATGGGAAAAGGTCCTAGTTAACCACTGATTAGGAAACGTTGTTACTGTTACAATAAACCAAAGTTACAAAAAGTAATAACCACACCCTGTCATGCAAGGATTCCATAAGCGTGGGACCCTGAACACGCTAACCCGTATTATCAAACACCTCTAAACTTCTACACAATGCCATACATAGATGTGGACCTTTTGAAGATAACAGGAGGAGCACCTCAGCAGACTTTTACAGGGGGGTCTCCTGACAGAGCCTGACTGTGAAGTATAAATGCATTATTTGTGTCCTTATTGGTGGTGGTCTTTGCAGAATGACCTTCCCTGAACTAAACCTGGTCCATCCACGGTGGTGAGGACTCATAACATTTTCCAGTGATTCAGTTGTATGCAGTTTACTGCCACTCATCTGTACTATGGACCCTAAGGTAGTTGACTAGATCGATAAACGGATTTCTTTTATTTATTCCACCACTTCTTTACTGAGGGTGGCACAGTGGGTAGCGCTGCTGCCTCACAGTAAGGAAGACCTGGGTTCGCTTCCCGGGTCCTCCTTGTGTGGAGTTTGCATGTTCTCCCCGTGTCAGTGTGCGCGTCCTCCCACAGTCCAAAGACATGCAGGTTATGTGCATTGGCGATCCTAAATTGTCCCTAGTGTGTGTTTGCGTGTGTGCGCCCTGCCCAGGATTTGTTCCTGCCTTGCGCCCTGTGCTGGTTGGGATTGGCTCCTGCAGACCCCCATGATCCTGTGTTAGGATACAGTGGGTTGGACAATGACTGACTGACTTCTTTATACTTTTCTTAGAATTTTTCTGTGTTTAAATAAGAGCATAGAAATATAAAATACCTTGTAAATAATCAAACATATTATTAAAGCTGTGTGTGATGTTAAGCTGCACAAACCCCCGGTTAAAATTACAAGCACAATGTGTTTTCCCTACAGATCCAGAACCTAGGATCAGAATAGACAGATGTGGATTGAAAAGTTCTGCCGGCCATGTCCCGTCTTACGTAAGTATTTACACGGCTGTGGTCAGAGCAGATGTCACATCCTTCCGACCAGCAAGGAAGCAGTGAAAAGCAGCTGCCTCTTTGCCTTTTCCTGTGAATGTGCAGTTTTCTTTAAATACAAAGCTGAAAACCCGTTTCTTTAGTGTATTTGGAAGAAGCGGCGATTTCTTGGTTGGTGCAGACTCCATCAAGTGTTGTAAACCACATGTCTGCCCTCATGTGCGTGCTAGACTGCCACACCTGCGATTTTAATTTACAATGGAAAGTACCCTTTCACCGTGAATTTCTTTTTGTTTTTCACTTTTTGGTATGAAACCGCTCTATGAATTTCCCAACCTGCTCCTGAGCCACTCAATGCTGAATCTGTGCTTTGCACTTGCCAAGTTTGTCCATCTCCAGCCATATTGATATACAGAAGTTGGTTTATGTCCAGTAAAGTGGCGAAAATGAAAAGACGGCGCCATTCAGGTCTACCAAGAAGAAGCACTTGCCACACAATATTTCAAGGGCAGGGCTTAAAGCAGTCAACCTGCACAGCCATACCCTCGAGACTCAGACCTCAGAGAGGGGGCCTGCCCTCCTTGTCAATTCAACACATTACAAAAGATTAAGTAGAAGACATTGCTCAGCGAGCGCGGAGAATCACTTTACTATCTATCTACTTTGTATAGTGCCATTCACAATATCTTTCTTAAAGAAATTCATGCACTGCCTTGAGTACCTAGTAGAAGACTGAAACAGTCTTGCAAACAGGATGAGATAACACACAGCACCACAGATTGAACACGAGATTATCTGTTTCCGAGTGTACTAGAGAGGCAAAGCTGGTTTTGAACATTGGGAGCAAAGATGAGGAGAGTCTTATCATGGTTAGCCGACTGCAGTGCTGTGGCAATTTAGAATGATTAATATGCCAGCTTTAAAATTCTTGATCGTCAAGAAGGACAGCAGTGCAGGCTGGTATTTAGTGTGGGCAAGTTGTGGCAGTAAATACAGTATCACTCTAAATTGAAAAAAGGCATAAAATTACTGGCAAAGCAGGACTGCCATCCACTTCTAATAGATGAGGCATACCACTCATTTTACGTATTTGACTGCTTTTATTGCAATGCAGGCATAAGAGGGTCCAGGATTAGTTTTAGATTTCTCGATCAATCCATTTATCAGCAGGCTGAAGCGTAATTCTTCCAACTCATACTAAGTTGGAGAAAGGAGCAGCGAAATTAGTTACTGTCTGACAAAACAAACCCTGGAACATGGGAGCTAAACAAGAAGTCCTGTGCTTTCAAGCCCAACGTCTTTAATCCTGGACCCCACTACCTGCAAAACTTGAAAAGGTTTCACTGAACAGACACAGCAGCTTCTGCATTACCATAATAATTAATTAGTCAAGTATGGTATTGTTTTCCTGGTTATGGTCAAAGCTGATGGTTTTGTCCTGGATTGTGATGCACACACCATGTCTCCACCGTAAACAAGTCTCCTCTTGTTTCATAAAATAGTTCAGTACCCCACATCACTCCTTCTCTTATTAATGCAGGGGTCTAATATACAATGCCTTCAGAAAATATTCAGACCCCTCTATGTTTCACACATTTTGTTACGTTGCAGCCTTATTCTAAAATTGTTTAAGTTAATTTTTTCCCCCCGTCATGCAACACTCAATACCCCAGAAATGACGAGATCTTAGAAGGTTTTGCAGAAGATCAAAAAGATAAATAACTGAAGTATCCCACTGACCCTTTGGCAGCCTGTTGTCCTCATGGGTCTGACAGAACAAGCTTCACCCTTCTGGATTTGAGGGTTTTCTGTCATTCTTTTTTGCAGGTCCTCTCAAGCTCTGTCAGGTTAAGTGACGATCATTGGTGAACAACTATTTCCAGACCTCTCCAGAGATGTTTGATTGGGATCAAGTCTGGGCCACTTAAGGACATTCAAGGAGTGGTCCTGAAGCCACTCAGGTGTTATCTTTGCTTTGTGTCCTGTTAAGAGGTTAAACCTTCAGCCCAGTGTGAGGGTCAGAGCACGGAGGAGCAAGTTTTCATTAAGAGTATCTCTGTTTGTTTGCTCTGTTCTGCTTTCCCAGTCCTTGCCACTGGAAAAACAACCTGACAGCATGACGCTGGCACCAGCATGCTTCACTGTTGGAATGGTATTGTGTAGGCGATGAGTGATGACTGGTTTTCTCCAAACATGACACTTAGAATTGAGGCCAGGCACTTTCATCAGATAACAGAACCTCGTTTCTCACGGTCTGAGTGCCCTTTAGGTGCCTTTTGCAAACTCCAAGAGAGCTTTCATGTGTGATCTGGCCACTCAAATACAATGCCCAGATTAGTCAAGTGTTGCAGTGGTGGTTGTTCTTCTGGAAGTTTCTTCCATCTCCACACATGTTCTCTGCAGCTCACCCAGAATGACCACTGGGTTCTTGGACACCTTTCTTACCAAGACAGTCCCCCTTGTGATTTTAGCATAAGGCTGCAACATAAGAAAATGTGAAAAAAGAGAAGGAATCGCTGAATATGTTCAGAAGGTGGAATGCCTAAGGCTAAGGAATGAGGAAAGTTGAACGACAGTAAACTGCATGCAAGACAGTTTTTAAGTGTTATAACCACGCCTTGTGGACCAGGTCTTTTTTAAGGAGATAAGAGCTACTGTATAAAAGCTGAAGTAGACTCACTTAAACATACAAGACATTTAGGCAAAAAGGCTGAAGTCTTCCTGGGAAAAAGAAAAGCCTTCAGGAAGGTTAAGGGGACTAAAGAAATATGGCCTAATGAAAGGACAGAAGTACTTCAAGAAAAGCCTTTCTGTTCTCAGAGGGTGTTTTCTCTGTTTTAATGTAATCATGTTAACAACAGATACAAGAATAAATCATTATGACATTTGACATCCTGTTGAGTCATTCTTATTGGTCATGTCAATTTGTCTCAGTGTGTTGGCTCAACCAATATCTGTCAGTTTTCAGAGTTGTGCATTAGTGGGCAATGTACAACAACCCATAAAGAAAGAAAAGATGCCTTTATTCTAGAAGACAATCTCATCATGGATCATCTTCTTCAGGAAGGCTGCTGGTTTTCCTTAACCCATACCTAAGGCCCAGGCCCTTCACGGACCCCATGATCATCAGAGGAGACTGTGTGCAGAGGGTGCAGACCTATAAATACCTGGGAGTGCAGCTGGATGATAAATTGGACTGGACTGCCAATACTGATGCTCTGTGTAAGAAAGGACAGAGCCGACTATACTTCCTTAGAAGGTTGGCGTCCTTCAACTTCTGCAATAAGATGCTGCAGATGTTCTATCGGACGGTTGTAGCAAGTGCCTTCTTCTACACGGTGGTGTGCTGGGGAAGCAGCATAAAGAAGAAGGACGCCTCATGCCTGGACAAACTGGTGAGAAAGGCAGGCTCTATTGTAGGCACGGAGCGGGACAGTTTGACATCCGTGGCAGAGCGACGGGTGCTGAGCAGACTCCTGTCAATCATGGAGAATCTACTGCATCCACTGAACAGGATAATCTCCAGACAGAGGAGCAGCTTCAGCGACAGACTGCTGTCACCGTCCTGCTCCACTGACAGACTGAGGAGACCCCACACTATGCAACTCTTCAGTTCCACCCCCTAAGGGGGTAAACGTTAACATTATACAAAGTTATTGTCTGTTATACCTGCATTTTTATCACTCTTTAATTTAATATCTTTTTTTTATCAATATGCTGCTGGAGTATGTGAATTTCCCCTTGGGATTAATAAAGTATCTATCTATCTAAGTACCAATGTTAGTTGAATTTACATTTGTTAGGTTAATAAATCTGAAGTTGTTTTGTTTTCCTATCTGTTTAATGTATTCTGTGGGCTTAACCCTAACTCTCTTGGATTGAATGTTGTTTCTCCAATAGCAGCATTAATAAGCAAATGTCTTTCTTTAAGAGAGAAAACAAAAGAGTATTCAAAGTCTAAGGTCTTAAAGAGGTGCAATAACAACATAATACAATCTCTCATGATATTCTTCTTGAGAAATTCAAATCGATTGGTATTATTGGCACTCCTCTTGCCTGGTTTAAATCTTCTCTCAGATCACACACAGTTTGTACAATTAAAAAATTTCAGATTACAAGTTGTTAGTGGCATTCCCCAAGGCTCTGTCTTGAGCCCCCTTCTATTTATTATTTATTTTCTGCTCCTCGTTCATATCTTTGGAAATCTGATATTAATTTTTACTGTTATGCTGATGACATCCAGCTCTATCTGTCTATTAAGCCCGATCCCACTCTTCTACCCTTTCTGACTGACTACAGGAAGTTCAATCATTGCTGTCTGCTAATTTTCTTAAATTAAACAGTGATAAAACAGAGGTTCTTCTGGTAGGAAACAAGTCTGTTGAATTAATGTAATAGTATTTCATTGACTATTGATAATTCTCTAATCTCTTCTTCCTCCCAGGTTAAGAGCTTAGGTGTTATTCTCGATAGTACCTTAAAATTCAAGGCACATATTAATAATGTTACTTGGTCTGTATATTTCCATTGTCACACACGTGCGCATGGGAGGCAGCTAAAGGGCTTGAGTGACGGCAGTTCTGAGACAGGCCGGGCTGTGGCAGAGTGCACTGACTCTTTTTCTCACTTCCCTCTAGACCATCCCTGGGAGACTCCACCTGGCTCTCGTGACATCACTTCCGGGACCGAACCAATGGAGACAGAACTAACCGGCGCCGGCCCCCCTGATGTCACGTCCGGGCCTGATCCAATGAGTGGCGAACACGCGTCCGATTCCCATGACCTCACTTCCTGTCTTCCCCTTTAAAAGCCTGCCCTTTTTCCCCTTACCCTCAGTCTTGTTTTGGACTCGATTGTATGCACATCAGTGCTGTTGTTATGATAAAAAACGACTTTGCAGCCAGGATACCAAAATATACGGGTGGCTGCCCCAAAACTTCTTTGAGTATGTCTCAGCTTTGTGACATTGGCGTAGTCGGCAGGATGGAGAAGTCCTGGAAGAGAAGGGGACAGGACCTGCAACACGTCCAGGTGGGATCGTACCGGGGCCGAGTTTTCAGGCGGGGAGGGTGGCCCGTGTTTCGGAGTGGCCCGGTACAGGCTCTGCTCCCGGCATGCTCAACTAGGCAATCTAGACAGGCCAGGGAGTGTTCGGGAGGGGCTCACAGACGTGGGCTGCTTCGGAAGAGGGAGGCGAAGAGGGCTGTTTGTGCTCTCTCGGAGGAGAGTGCCTGCCTCCCTGTGAAGCCAGAGCCCCGATTTCCACCTAGGGGTGCCCCAGACTGGCAGGTGAGTAACCTGAAAAACTGGAGGTTTGACCCGGAGCGGCCAACCCCACAGCAAGCTTGGTCCCTATGGGTAAAAGTAGGGCAGTGGCTGCGGCCACAGATACTTAAGCCCTCCCAAGTCATAGAGCAGGTGGCTTGCTACCTGCTTCTGGACACACTACCCCGTGGTTTCACCCAGCCGGTCTGGGGTAGAGAATTTACAAATATGGCAGAGCTCATAGAGCTCGTAGAGAAACAAAGGACGGCCTCGCAATCTGAGGGAGCTGAACCGTCCTCTAGCCGAACTCAACCGAGGTATGTCCCAACACCTAGCCCCTGTACAACCCAGAGCTTGTGCCGGCATCCCGGGTCGCGGGCGCTCAAACCGCTTGGGAATGAGGCGGAATGCAGGTGGAGGGGGAGGAGGGGTTGGTGTGCTCTGATAAACCCGTTGGCGGTTCCACACACAGGCATGGTGGTCGTCAACGGGTACAAAACGCCTTGTTCTGTTAGACACCGGCAGCAACACTACCATTGTTGCTCGCCGTTTTGTGCTACCGCGACAGTGGTTAAATTATAAGGTCGGTATAACCTGTGTCCACGGGGAAACCCGCTGGTACAAGGCCGCCACATGTGTCATCAGTTACGGGGGATCGGTTCGGAAAGTAACTGTGGCAATCCTTCCTGATTCCCCACACCCGGTGATACTGGGGCGGAACTGGCCTGAAATTAAATGCGGTGAGACACATACCACTCCCGGGAATACTTTGAGCCTTGTTATAGACGGGCACGAGCCGTCTCAGGTTGCCTCCACGCCGTGTAATCAGCCGGCAGAGAGAGACGGCTTCCCTGAGTGACGTGGTTACCCTCGGGCCGTCGCGTGCTGGTACGTCATCCACTGAAGCCGAGACGGAACGGGAGGAGGCCACGCCCCTTGAGGTCGACGCTGACCCTCTCTCTGTATTGCGGTTTCAATTTAAAGAAACGCCGCTTCTTTCAGAAGGGAGCAATTGAATGACGACTCCCTGAAATTTGCAAAAAATGCCGTGGTCCTTGTAAATGGCCAGCGCACTGATCAGTCTATACCACAGGGCCCTTACTTTGTATTAGACAACGACCTTCTTTATCGTGTAGCAATGCATGATGGACAGGAGAGAAAGCTGTTGCTAGTTCCGCGTACCTTCCGGCGGCAGCTCTGCGAGCTAGCACACGCCCACCTCCAAGGTGGCCACTTGGGCACCGAAAAAACTCTGGAGCGGATCAAGCTCCATTTCTACTGGCCGGGAGTCAATGAGGAGGTTCGTCGCTTTTGCACTTCCTGCCCGGAGTGTCAACTGCGACAAATTCCCAGGAGGGACCGTGCTCCTCTTGTCCCTATACCCCTGATTGATGTTCCCTTCCAAAGAATCGGGGTTGATTTGGTCGGACCCTGGAGCCGTCAGCCCGAGGACACAAGTACATTTTAGTCCTCGTGGATTACGCTACACGATACCCCGAAGCTGTTCCGTTGCGCCAGCTACATCCAAAGCTATCGCACGGGAATTACTAGGGTCTTTTCGCGTGGGTGTTCCAAGGAAGTCTTGACAGACCAGGGGACACCTTTCACCTCGGAGACTTCAAGGAGACTGCCAAGTTGCTGAAAATAAAGCATTTAAAGACCGGTGTATCATCCTCAAACCGACGGGTTAGTAGAGCGGTTTAATCAGACTCTCAAACAAATGCTACGTAAGGTGGTCAGCGAGGATGGAAGGAACTGGGATCAGCTCCTCCCCTCGTCCTTTTGCCTATCGGAAGTCCCACAAGCCTCCACGGGTTCTCCCCTTTTGAATTACTGTATGGGCGACAACCTCGGGCATATTAGACATTCTAAAAGAAGGGTGGGAAGAAGAGGCTCTTCCCTCTACAAACATATTAGAGTATATCGCGCAGTTACGCGATAGATTGGGAAAGATTCGGCCTCCTTAAAAGTCACATGGAAGAAGCACAAGCAGCACAGGCCCGTTATTACAACCGCGGCACGTCTCTTCGGGAGTTCCACCCGGAGATCGGGTCATGGTCCTAGTGCCTACCTCCCACTCTAAGCTGCTTGCCCATTGGCAAGGCCCCTACGGTTAAGGAGAGGAAGGGACTGGTCGACTATTTGGTGAGTCAACCCAATCGCCGGCCAAAGGAGCGGGTTTATCATGTGAACTTGCTGAAACCGTGGAAGGACAGGGACCCCGATCCTCCTCCGCCAGCCCCGCCACTCTTCGCCACACACACCGCCTTAACTTCGGTACGGACTTAAGTCCCAGACAACGGCAGGAGCTGGAAACAGTTATCCGGGCCGTCCGGGAGGTAGTCAGTGAACGCCCCGGAAGGACCTCTCTGGTTGAGCACAACATTGTGACAGAGCCCGGGTTGTTGTCCGAGAACGCCTGATCGCCTTCCCGAGGCAAAAGGGCTGAAGTGGAGCTTGAGATCAAGCGCATGCTGGAGCTAGGTGTGATTGAGGAAAGTTATAGTCCCTGGTCCAGCCCAATTGTGCTCGCCGGTAAGCCTGACGGAGTTGGAGGTTTTGCAATGACTTCCGCCGGCTTAATCAAGTCTCCCAATTTGATGCTTATCCAATGCCTCGAGTGGGACGACCTCCTCGAGAGGCTGGGACAGGCTCGGTACTTGACCACACTTGACATGACAAAAGGGTACTGGCAGGTTCCTTTAACGGACTCAAAGGAAAAACGCGTTTAGTACCCCTAGCGGACACTGGCAGTATCGTGTCCTTCCATTTGGGTTACACGGGGCGCCAGCAACCTTCCAGCGTCTGGTGGACAAAGTGCTCCGGCCACATAACTCATACAGTGCTGCCTACCTGGATGACGTGGTCATCTATTCCAGCACATGGACAGAACACCTACAGCAGGTCCGGCGGTATTACGGACACTTGGTGAGGCCGGGTTCGATTAATCCCAAGAAATGCTTCTTTGGGTTAAGTGAAGCCAAATATTTAGGCTACCTGGTGGGTCGGGGTACCGTGAGGCCACAGTGCTCCAAAGTTGATGCCATTTTGAAATGGCCCCGTCCGCGAACCAAGCGGCAGGGCCAAGCCTTTCGGATTAGCCGGGTACTACCGCCGGTTTGTACCCGGTTCGGAGAGAGCGCGCCTTGACTGATTTAACAAAGAAGAGGGCCCCAACATTGTGGTATGGACTGAGAACACAGGCACTGCATTTAGTGACTTGAAACAGGCCCTTACGCCCGCACCTATTTTGATGGCACCTAACTTTCTTTGCCTTTATCCTCCAGACGGACGCCGACACAGGCCTGGGTGCCGTGCTGAGCCAAAGTGTCGATGGTGTGGAACACCCCATCATGTTCCTAAGCCGAAACTGTTGGACCGGGAAACCAGGTATGCAGCGGTGGAAAGGGAGGCTTTGGCGATTAAATGGGCGATTACTCAGCTGAGGTACTACCTGTTGGGCCGGGAGTTCACTCTTGTCACGGACCATGCGCCTCTACAGTGGATGGCTCTGCACAAGGAGTCGAATCCCCGGGTCACCCGGTGGTTTCTTGACCTGCAGCCGCACAAGTTTTCGCCGCTCATCGCCGGGTGCTCTCCATGCCAACGCTGATGCTCTTTCTCGGTTCACGACCTCTCGGTTAGGGTCGCCCGACCCCGAGTCTGGGCTAAGGGGGAGGCCTTGTCACACACGTGCGCATGGGAGGCAGCTAAAGGGCTTGAGTGACGGCAGTTCTGAGACAGGCCGGGCTGTGGCAGAGTGCACTGACTCTTTTTCTCACTTCCCTGTAGACCATCCCTGGGAGACTCCACCTGGCTCTCGTGACATCACTTCCGGGACCGAACCAATGGAGACAGAACTAACTGGCGCCGGCCCCCCTGATGTCACATCCGGGCCTGATCCAATGAGTGGCGAACACGTGCCCGATTCCCATGACCTCACTTCCTGTCTTCCCCTTTAAAAGCCTGCCCTTTTTCCCCTTACCCTCAGTCTTGTTTTGGACTCGATTGTATGCACATCAGTGCTGTTGTTATGATAAAAAACGACTTTGCAGCCAGGATACCAAAATATACGGGTGGCTGCCCCAAAACTTCTTTGAGTATGTCTCAGCTTTGTGACACCATCTACGCAATATCAGCCGTTTACATCCATCTCTTTCAGCTACCAGCACTGCTATTCCTGTTCATGCTCTGCTTACATCTTGTTTTGATTGATTATTGTAATTCTGTCCTTTCTGGTCTTCATAACAAACTAATTTACAAACTTGAAATGGTTAGGAATGCTGCAGCTCATATTATTACCAGAAACCCCTCTATAGAACACATTACTCCAGTCTTTCAGCAGCTTCCCTATTAAATATCACATTCATTTTAAGATTCTGCTTACTACTTACATGACCCTCTATAATCTGGCACCTCCTTATCTTTCTGATCTTCTTCACATCTATATTCCTTCTCGTATCCTTAGATCTTCTTCCTCTATCAATCTTATTATACCTCCTGCTCGCTTGACTACCATGGGGTTTAGAGCTTTCAGTTGAACGGCCCCTCACCTCTGGAACTCTCTCCCACAAGACTTTCGTAATATCGACTCTTCCTACCTTTAAATCTTACCTTCAAACACATCTTTTTAAGCTGGCTTATTCTGTCTGATAATTGTTGCTTCCATTTTCGGTGCCCCGAAAGACGCCACTTCTGGATCTGGCGCCCCGAAAGACATCACTTCTGGTGCCATCAAGAAACGTCACTTCTAGTCCTGGCATCCAGATGACATCATTTCCGGGACCTGATCTATAAAGATGCCATTTTAAACAAATAAGGGTAGTTCAACTTGAGAACTCGACCTGTGCACTTCAGTGCTCAGTTAAAAACAAAACCATTGCAGCTAGGTACAATATATGGGTGGCTGCCCCAAACTTTTGTGTGTTTGAGGCTGAATTATTTCACAGTGGCGTAGTCGAGGCATGTCCTTGTTCTGGCTTCTGATCCTTGTAGGAGTACGCCACAAGTGAAGATCTATTAACCTAGCTTAAAAAAAAATGAACAATTTACAAAATTACAGATATCCACAAATCAAAAAACAGAACTCATTAACAATTGAACAGGTATTTACATAACAGTTGGGTTTTCAATCACTTCTTAAACACAATGAGGGAGTCAGCAGTTCGGATAGAGATGGGCACCTTGTTCCACCAACTAAGAGCTAAAAATTAAAGGATTGACACCGGAGGTGGCATCACCAGATACTCTTCGCTAGCAGACCTGAGTTGGCAAGAAGGAGACCCAAGTTGGCAAGAAGGAGCATAGCACCTCATCAGTATCTCTGTATGTGCAGGTGCCAACCCATTGACAACTCTGTAGGCAGGCATCAAGGATCTGAACTTAATGCATGCTACATGGACCAAATGTAGTAACCTAAAGAAAGTGATGATACGTGTCCACCTTGGCAGCATTTTGGACCACCTGCAGTGGCTTGATGGCACATCCAGGTCCTCCGGATAGTAGTGAGTTTCAGTAATCCATACGTGACAAGACCAAAGCCAGACCACAAGTTCTGCTGTATACTCCATCAGGTAAGACCTGATTTTGCAGATGCTTTACAGATTTACACGTGATACATTCTATGACAATATGCAAATTAAAACATCTAAACGAATAGCCCTATCACATAAATATTTAGCCTTTTTTCAGTCTCTTCTTTGTCATTTAAAAGCCTAATCTAATCAATGACTTCTCCACTCCAGGCAGCAGTTGCGGAGTTGACTCCTGTGGATCACACAGTTAAGTACAACCTGAGCTCTAACAGTGCCAATAGTGCATAAAAGCTGAACCGGTATTTGATGTCTCCGTTTTCAAGTATGTAACTGTATGTGTATTTGTTAGTGCTTCTGGTATGTTGTCTTTCAGCACAGCAGTTCAAACCATATTCATTGATATTCCCAAATATTATAGTAACCCCCAAGGGGTGGGGGTAGGAGAGTGTTTAATGATCATTGGGCTTTGTTTCTGTTACACAAAATTGTTCAATAAAGTAAATGAAATTATTTAATATGCATAGGCAAGCAATTATTAAAACTTTGGTAATACAATCAATCAGAGTTATTCCTTTTTGATAAGAAAATAAGAATACGCTTGAAGGAAATATGATTACTATGCAGTTTACTTTGATTAAAAAGTCTAAATCACGTGATTAACAGGGATTCAGTTTTATAATCAAACAACAACCTAATATTTACTACTAAATTTATTTTGCCATTTGTTTTATAATCTGTCAGCTGCAGTGTATCATTATACCATATACTGCATTGTCACAACATTTTTGTTTCCATGCCAGCTTAGGCTTAGATATACATATATTCCATCACCACTCTATCCATCATCAAACCTACGTCATCCATTTTAGTGTCCTGGAATCGCACTGTAGGCAGGGTACCATTTCACATTTCATTGTGCTCTATAGTAAAATCACAAGAATTCAACTGGTCTGAATCAGCCACTGCTGATTCTTTTTTGTCCTCACCACCAGACAGGAAAACTAAAAAGACACTAATAGTATTAAAAAATGTCCACCAGTAGTTCAGACTTATGACTATCAAAGTCATTTACAAATAGTTTAACGCCCTGTCTGTGAACTGTCTGCTTTGTCAGCTCTATTTAAATTGAAGCAGAAGAAACTGAATGAAGCCTGGTGTGCCAAGGGTCACCCACACAAGGTCTTCACGGTATTTCTCATTACAGGACTGGCTTGAAAACACAGACCAACTGAAAACACTGCGGCCAATAAGTTGAATCTTGACTTTTACTGTGGCTGCCAAAACAAAAGCTGAACGAAAGGAAAGAGACTGCAGATCTCACACTCCTCCCGAAATCCTCAATTTAGACGCATTTCCACAAACTATACAGTATGCCTTCTAAATTTGGGATCAGCAGGCCTTGTGATATTCATGTTGCCTGTAAAAACCTCAAGACCTTTGCTATGTTCTCATGATCGATGAGAAGTGGGCACTTGCAGGAAATGAATACCAAAATAACTCCTGAAAGGTTACAAGCGGACAGAAAAGTTGATCTAAAACCTCTTTTGTGTTTCAGTTCTCATGTCAATGTGGTCTGACACACATACAGCGGCATGGACAGTTAAGATGGTACCGCACAAAGAGCTTTAATCACTTCATTATCTTCAGCCCTACTGAAACTAACTGCCATTCACTTTAGTCACTTGTTTCAAGGAATGTGTAGTGGTCCATGAAATTGGCCAAATGATAACTTCAGTAGCCACATGCATCCAAGTCTGTTGTATTATTAATGACAGGAAGTTGCCTGTTTGAGTCATCTGTCAGCAAATACATAGTTGGGGGATTCCCCATCCTGGCAGGCATATTACTCGCAGACCACGACTCTGGAAATGTTTGTCAATGTATTCTACCCAAAGAATGTGTCACCCAAAGGATCTCCATAACAGGAGATTGCATCTTGAAACTTCAGGGACTGTGACTCTGTGGAAATGTTCAGTTGGCAAAAGGTATTGGAAAAGTTGTACGCTTTGGTTGACAACTAAAGGGTCAAACCATTGGAGCCAAGTACTATCATTATTACTCACTGATGCTAGCTTGATGCCACCTTCATCCCCTTTCTGGCTAGCGATTATTGAGATACTGTAAAATAACATGAACTTTCTCATTGAAAGAAAAAGTCCTGGAAAAAGTCTACTTAAATCACTGGGCACACTCTCACCTGGCTAAAATGGAAATGCTGAGCAACCTAACATGGAAGTCTTTGGGGATGTGGGAAGATTACTGAAGTACTTAAAAATGGGGAGAATGTGCAAACACCACATGGATAATGATGAGGTGTGGGATACAAACCCAGGATGCTGAATCCATAAGGCAACCGTGCTTGCTATCGTAAACACCTACCTAGTTGGTATGTAGCCTTCGGGGTGGTGATCAGTGACCAGCTGTCCGTTAGGCAGTGGCGTAGCGTAGTGGGGGCGGCAAAGAATTACTGTATATTTTAGTCTTTTAAATTGAAATACCTAAATAAGGGAGCAGCGAAATTTTCCTCCGCCCCGGGCGGCTGCCACCCACGCTACGCCACTGCCGTTAGGGATGGTTGCTACAGTATTTTGGTATTTCAGATTAATTGGAAGATCTGACCATATCTGACAAGTATGCAGCACAACTCCTGGTTCAGGCTTTGGTCTTGTCACATCTGTTTGGCAGGAGGTACCAGGCAGCTGCAGATGATTCAAAATGCCGCAACTCATCTGGTCTAAAGCCAACAGAGACAAACACAAATCTGTCCTCTTTTCAAATAACTAAATTAGCCTCCTCTAGTGGCATGTATTGAGTTCAAATCCTTGATGCTTATATAGGGAATATATACTGTATATATATATATATATATATATATATATATAAATATATATATATATATATATATATATAAAATATATATATATAAATATAAATATATATATATATATATATATATATATATATAAATATATATAAATATATATATATATATATATATATATATATATATATATATATGTGTGTGTGTGTGAAGACACTTGTAAGGTCCTATGCTTTTTCTCAACTACTGTGACCTGCTGATGAACAGTGCATCAAATCTCAGCCAGTTTTTAGCAGGTGGAATAAGCTGCCCACCTCCATTTGGAGTTCTGGGTCCCTCAATTCTGTTTAAGAAGAGTCTGAAGGCTCTCTGGTTTGGTTAATTTCTATGTAACTGATATTAGACACTGCCACTAGCTTATATTTTGTTCTGAGCTCTTCACTTGTGGTTATCAGTTCTGTACCTTTGTCCTAGAACACTTGTCAAACAGTCCTCCTAAGTGATGTTTACTCCATTATGTCGACATATTTTGCAAGTCGGAATACTGGTACATCACAGGGCATACAATGTGCCACTTGGATGATTCATAGTCAGCAATCAACCTGAAAGCATTTTATGGAGTTGTGATAGTTAAAATAATTTTCAAGAGGTGGAAAACATGTCCACTTCACAAAGAGTAGACTCGTGTGGGGCTCAAGACACCATAAAACTGCATCTTGAGACTAAAGAAAAGGTTCAGGGAAATAAACCTACAAACCAAAATTCTCATGGACAATGATGAAGCTGACCTAACAGAATTCCATCAGTTGAATAGTGAATCACGTACTCAAGGACACTAGTGGAAAGTAAGAGGAAGTGTACTGAAGACGGAATGAAGCATAACAGAGTTCAGTTGTTAACCTGAGAGTCGTGGGAATCTGAAATCAACTTACAAGTAATGTGGTGGAAGAGAAAACCTTGGTAGCATCAATAAAAAAAATTGGGATATCTTAACGAACCACAGAAGTTAGTTAGACCGACATGTCTCCTCTCATTATGATCATAAGTGCTGTGAGATTTCAACATTCCCAATAATGGTTTGTCACTGTGCTAACTCTGCTGTATGACCTAAGATTTCTCATACAGAAATTGTCAAGCAATTAGGCTGATACAGAACTAAAGACATCATTTACAAAAATATAGACGGTGATAAATCTATATTGTTAATCTAGAAGTTAGACATCTGCTCATGCCTGGTCAATTTTCAGTAACCAATTAACCAATATGTTTGGTAAACCAGTGAAACATCAAATTTTCCATTTAGGCTTATGGTATAAATGTGTAAATATGAGCCATTGTAATTAGGTGAAAAACAAAATAGTGGACTCTCTCCATTCCATTTACTGAACCCACATAAGGCCACGTCACATGTGACAACTTTCACAGCTATCTTTCAGTCGCAGCCTTCATTTTTATAATCTTGGTGAGTCAAAGGCAGTTGGTGACGTGCTACCATGCAGCCAATCATAATGTGACATGCTGAAAGATTGAGACCAAATAGCCTGCAACTCACTCCAATAAAACTGTAGGGTGGGCTCTGTGTGTAAGAGGTTACTCAGAAGTACAATGCATGTGACTGTCAGAGAAAGAAGCAATCATGACCATTCCAGAAGGTTAGCATCCAGTTGCTAAATTTCACATGCCCAGTGATTTTCAGCAGTGTAAATGGACATGGTCCACGGACAAGATCAGCAACTGCACCTGGCAGGTCACACATACCTAACGACTCCAGGTCACATAAGGCAACATCTGCATTTTTCACACAACCTCTAACCCCTCTCTCATTCCTCCTAGGGCACGAAGCAGAAGCAGGAAATGGCCGACGGTGGGGTAACTCGCGTTGAAATCGTAATTGAAGAACTCCAGGCACTCGAGCAGATTCAAAAACTCCTGTCCCGACGGAGATACCTTAGAGATCTGAAGGCCTGGCTGCTGGATAAACCGTCCTCGCCATCTGTAACCGGCAAAACATCAACCCTCAGCGACCTCACCCCGCCTCGTAGGAGCGACGCCGGTGATGACCTCTGTGGATTTCAGCTATGCAGGCGGGAGTTCAAAGCCAGAGCACCTCCATCGGCACAGGCGAGCATCCAATCTCAGAACCGGTCTGACCCTCTCGCGTCCCCAGTTCGCCTTCAGCCACTGGTGATGTAATAGTGGTTGGTGATTCTATCGTTAGAAACCTTAATGTCGCATGCCCTAATGCAAAATCGTTTGTTTCTTGTTTTCCGGTGCTCGTGTCCGAGATGTAATGAAGCGTCGCCAGCAGTCTACGAAACACAAGGAGAGGGCAGTTGGATCAATCGTCTTGCATGCCGGTAAACGATATAAGGCACGACAATCAGAAATCCTGAAGGCTGACTTCGCAGCTTTGATTAAAGACACGAAGGAGAGGACCCCATCGGCAAAGATCTTTGTTTCGGGTCCACTACCTCTCGTCAGATGATCCAACGAGTACTACAGTCGTCTGCTAGGATTGAACAACTGGCTACAGGGTTTCTGCAAGAAGAAGGATGTCGGTTTCATCAACAAAAATTGGAATCTCTTTTTGGAAAGGCCGCGTCTCTTCAAGCGTGATGGCCTGCATCCGAACAGTTTGGCGCCGGGTCCTCTCCGAAAACATATCGAAGGTAATTCGTTTTCTTGACTATCTATCTCTGCTCTTAACCCCTTCCGAAATAATACTGTTGTGCCAGGACATGATGAATGTTTAATAGAGTCTTCCGTTAAAGTGCACACATTAATACTGTAATAAGCAATCTCAATGCACGTAGAAAACCTAGGAAATACGGCATAAACTCCAATAATCTAATTAAAATCACTATTTTAGAGGAACAATGTATTAAAACTATAAAACAGATCACAGATTAAACAAAAATACACACAGAGCGCTAATAAAATAATTTAGTTCCTATTCCAAATATCAATAACGCACATAGTACTCATCTCTGCACCTCCGAAACATTAAATATGGCACTATTAAATGTTAGAGCTTTAACTAACAAAACGTTTTTTATCAACGATCTTATTAGTGATAAAAATAGATCTTATTGCACTAAATGAAACATGGCTTAATTCAGATGCGCGCTGTTTTAATCGAATCTGCCTCCGGATTACAGTTTTACTCATGCAGACCGCCAGGGAAAAGGGGGATTGGCTAACATTTACTCGAGCGATTAAAATGTAAAGATGTCAGTTTTGGTAAGTTCAAGTCCTTTGAGTATCTCGCCGTTGTTATTCATGGAGATTCTCAAGTTCTAGTACTATCCGTGTATAGACCTCCTAAATATAACGCGTCTTTTTTTGAGGAATTCTCTGACTTAATGTCAATTTTAATTACTAACTATGACACACTCCTAATAGTTGGCGACTTTAATTTTCATATAGATAATCAGTGTGATCTAAAAGTAAAAGAATTTATGAACCTCCTGGATTCTTTTGATTTGAGACAACTCATAAATCAGCCTACACATAAAGCAGGTCATACATTAGACTTAGTGATTACTAAAGGACTGAAAGTTGATATAAAACAGATCATTGATATTGGTCTATCAGACCATTTTCTTCTACTTTTAATATAGAAATAATGATAAAAACACTCATGAGAAGCATATTGTTAAAAACGCTTCTTTGACTCGCAGCAGCTTTAAAACTTACAAACATTTTAAGCAATCAGTCCGTTTATAGTGCCAGCTATAATAGCGAGGATAATGTAAATAGTAAGGTGGAAAGATTTAATTCTAAAGTGAGAGCTGCTGTTGACATAGTTGCACCTGAAAAGACAGTGAAAAAATCTTCTAGCATTGTTATACCATGGAAGACCCAAAGAGTGTCTGATTTAAAGAGAACATGCCGTAGAGCTGAGCGTCAATGGAGGAAGACTAAACTTACTATCCACCATGAAATATTAAAAGTCAAAATAACAGAATACAATAACACTGTCCGTCTTGAGAGCGCTGCTATTTCTCAAGATTATAAATAACAATGCTAGTAATCCCAGAGTCTTATTTTCTACAATTGATCGCCTACTAAACCCAGGTAGCTCAAAGGAATGCCTCCTAAGTGCTTCCAGTGAAACCTGTGAGGCTATCGCTGTATTTTCAATCAAAAATTAATGATATTAGAAATAACATAGTATATCCCCCCAACACTAAGGATCCTCCTAAACCCCAGCATCCTGTTATAAACAAATTAAACTCTTTCACTAGGATAGATTTACCTGATTTACAAAAATAATCTCTCAATTAAAACCCTCCACCTGCGTCCTTGACCCAATACCAACAAGGTTTTTCAAAGAAGTATCAGGCGTGCTAATTGATAATGTTCTGGACATAGTAAATTCGTCATTAGATACGGGGGTCTTCCCAGACTGTCTTAAGACTGCTGTAGTTAAACCCCTACTTAAGAAACATAATCTTGACCCCTCGCTCTTGAAAATTTTAGACCCATCTCTAACCTGCCTTCTTAAGTAAAGTTCTGAGAAGGCAGTCATTATGCAGTTAAATGACCACCTAAATAAACATGCTATTCTTGATAAATTTCAGTCGGGTTTTAGAACAAATCACAGCACAGAAACTGCACTCGTTAAAGTAGTAAATGACTTGGGTAAATGCAGACAGAGGCCATTTATCTGTTCTCATCCTCTTAGATCTGAGTGCTGCATTTGACACCATTGATCACAACATTCTTAGAAATCGCCTTAGTCAATGGGTGGGCCTCTCTGGCAGTGTCTTAAATTGGTTTGAATCCTACCTGACAGGGAGAAAATATTTTGTTAGTTGTGGGAATTACAACTCAAAGACACATGATATCCAATATGGTGTTCCACAAGGCTCTATCCTGGGTCCGCTGTTATTCTCAATCTACATGCTTCCGTTAGGTCAGATTATCTCAGGGCACAACGTGAGCTACCACAGCTATGCTGATGACACACAGCTGTACTTATCAATAGCACCTGATGACCCTGATTCTATTGATTCACTAACACAATGTCTGACTAGTATCTCAGAATGGATGAATAGTAATTTTCTCAAGTTAAATAAAGAGAAAACTGAAATTTTAGTGATCAGCAATAATGGATACAATGAGGCTATTAGAAATAAACTGGATACATTAGGATTAAAAGTCAAGACGGAGGTAAAAAGCTTAGGGGTGATTGTTGACTGTAATCTGAATTTTAAATCACATATTAATCAGATCATTAGGACAGCATTTTTCACTTAAGAAACATAAGTAAAGTTAGACCTCTTATATCACTGAAAGATGCTGAGAAATTAGTTCACGCTTTGTTTTCAGTCGACTAGATTACTGTAACGCACTCCTCTCAGGACTACCCAAAAAGATATAAATCGTTTGCAACTAGTGCAGAATGCAGCTGCTAGAATCCTAACTAGGAAAAGAAAATCAACACATTTCTCCAGTTTTGATGTCACTACACTGGTTACCTGTGTCATTCAGGATTGACTTTAAAATTCTGCTTATGGTTTATAAAGCCTTAAATAATCTCGCCCCATCTTATATATCGGAATGTCTGACACCTTATATTCCAAATCGTAACCTCAGATCCTCAAATGAGTGTCTCCTTAGAATTCCAAGAACAAAACTTAAAAGAAGTGGTGAGGCGGCCTTCTGCTGCTATGCACCTAAAATCTGGAATAGCCTGCCAATAGGAATTCGCCAGGCTGATACAGTAGAGCACTTTAAAACACTGCTGAAAACACATTACTTTAACATGGCCTTTTATAACTTCATTTTAATTAATTTAACTTAATCCTGATACTCTGTATGTTCAATTCATCATAATAACTATTCATGGTGGCTCTAAAATCGTACTGACCCTACTCTCTTTTTCTGTTCCTTTTTCCGGTTTCTTTGTGGTGGTGGCCTGCGCCACCTCCACCTACTCAAAGCTTCATGATGCTCCAACAATGATGGATGGATTAAAAGGCAGAAGTCTACATGACCATCATCATCATCAAGCCCTTCCGTGAGAACCCTAAATCCAAAGAGGACTGTTTCATTTATGTTGGGTAAAATGGCCAGAGGGGACTGGGCGGTCTCATGGTCTGGAATCCCTACAGATTTTATTTTTCTCCAGCCGGAGTTTTTTTTTTCTGTCCCCTGGCCATTGAACCTTACTCTTATTCGATGTTAATTAATGTTGATTTATTTTGTTTTTTATTGTGTCTTTTATTTTTCTATTCTTTATTATGTAAAGCACTTTGAGTTACTGTTTGTATGAAAATGTGCTATATAAATAAATGTTGTTGTTGTTGTTGTTAATCTACTTTTATGGCTGTAGGAATTCATCCACTGGCAGATACTGGAAAATGGAGTTATGAGCAGTTCAGAGGAGGAAAAAAGAAAAACAAATGACACCTTTGTACCATATTATGACATTTGCTACCACCATCTCCCCAATTTTTAGAAGGAACTGAAACAGACGGATGTTCATATCATTCGTGTTGACTGTTGGGGCACTGCCCAGAGTGACGCTACTGTTTACGATTGTGAAAAATGTCTGGGGCAGGGACTTTCATTTTTCTGACTATGAGTCAGAAGAAGGAGCAGCTCATTTTTAAGCAGAATAGAGTTGTAAGATCTAATTTTAGGAAGGTTCTAAACAAATGAAAAGTTGGATGTGAGACTTCAAAGTGCTGTTAGTACACCCTTAAAATTAGGAGGATTTAACAAGGAGGGTGAACATTTTTTTAAGAAAATAAATAAATCTGAACCCCATTCAGGCATTAGTGCTTCCCTATATGGAATGTCACCTCAATGACAACAAAGACTGCTGTTACCGTGACATTAACAGTGTTTATGTTCAGCCATTTCTACTTCCCAGTTCATATCTATTTTTGGTGATTCTCTTTGAGTGCAGTATTGCTGAATATATTTGAATAAACAAACTCTTTATTGGGATGAAAATATGGCAGTGCTGCTGAGAGGACTTCAACTCCCAGCAGTCAGCAGGAGTGTGCAGGGGCAAAGGGAAACTGACCCACAAAATAAAGGGAGCTGGCATTCAGAGGAGTGTTCTTTAAGCATAAATGTCAGAAGTTTCTGTGTGATACTGGAGTGGTTTTTCTTTGCAGACCCCATATTTGTCAACAGTGTGATTCATCTGCTTAATATATATATATATATATATATATATATATATATATATATATATATATATATATATATATATATATATATATATATATATATATGATGAGGGACCTAAAAAATTCATAGAACTGGGCAATTGCACGGGAGTAGGGTGTAGTTCTTGAACGTGCTATTGTCTGCCTATAGTTTAGTTATGCTGTGGTCCACAGATTGGTGTCGTGCTGAGTCGACAGAGTATGCACTTCTTCTGTTTATTCTGTAATTGTGTATGGGTCTTGGGCGATTTATTTAATCCAATCCACCACGGCAAATTTTCAAGAAACAATGATGATCGCATTTTTCAACACTGATTGACTTGTTCATAAAGAGTTTTTGCCTCTTGACAGACTGTTAATCAGTAACATTATGCTGAACTGCTGAGGCATCTGTGGTAAAGCATCAGGAAAAAAAATGCCTGGTACAACGGCTCTCCCAAAACTGGACATTGTAGACCATCATGTCAGTCCAAACAATGTGATTGTTGTGTTGCACCCCCAAGCATTTGCCAACTCTTGCTTCCTGTTACTTCTTTTTGTTCTCAAAAATAAAATTGAGACTGAAGGGAAGAAGATTTGCAGCCATGCAAGAAACCCAGGAAGGTGGGTCCCACTTCGTACATCCTAACATTTTCCACATCTATTTTATTGGATATTCCATAGCACCAGAGTAAGATTTCAGTGTTCAGATGATAGGGCCCCCAATTACCATGGGGTATTTCGTCCACAGAGTAAAATGGATGCAGTGTGACAGGACTCTTCTTTTGGTCACGATGCTTTGTCTGCACTCTTAAACTTATCCACAATCTTAAACAATGGTGATATTGTTTGTTTTAATGTGTACACTCTAAATATGAACATATGAATGTGTTGGCCATGTATGAGAAGTCTATTGGCGAGACAGACAGACAGACAGCCTATACAAATCTGAATCTTTCCAAAATGTTTTGTGTAATAACAGAATACACTGAAGTCTATCTGCCATTACACAGCTTTTAACAAGTGAAAACACTAATTCTCAATGGCTTCAGGGATTCAAATGAAGATAAGGAAGTTCAGTGTAAACTTTAAATCAAAAAAAATAAGAGGAGTGCAGGGAGATAAATTATCCATCCATTGACCCACTATCAAACAGAGAAAGATGAAGCCTGTCCCGGAAAGAGCATTTGAAAGACAAGAATCAAGCCTGGATGAGATGTTAACCCATTGCAGGGCACACTCATGCACACAAATACTTTTGCTCATACCAAAGTAGTTTGGAGGTAAATGTTAACAACACATGGTCATCTAAATGGTGTAGGAAGAAACCTGGAGAAGACTGCAAAGAAACACGAGAAAAAGCAGCAAAGTTTACATAGACATTCAGGAGCTGTGAGCAGCAAGAGCAGCAGCAGCACCAATCACTGGACAACCTTACCACTTGGAGATGACAATCTTCTGATATAATACGCTACCATGGCTGTTTGTTTGTCTGTCCAGGATTTTAAATCACCTGCAGCTCACAAACCGTTTCTCCTATCGACTTGAAATTTCGTAAACATATACTATGTGACGTCTACTATCCGCTTTCGGGGTGATGATTTTTATTACTCTTTTTATTTTTATTTTATTTTATTGTAGAATCAACTCTCAGCAGCGCACAGCAGGGTGGCCGTGCGGCGCATGGGCTCCGTTCTCATTCCCTACCACCTTCGCTAATCATTCTTGAGGCAGATTGAAGACTTAAGTGCCTGCTTAAGTGAAAAATTAAAGAAAACGTACTAAGTAATTGCAACACAAAAACTAACTTAATCAGTTTTAATGCAAAAAGATGCCAACGAAAGAAAAGAAGCAGCTGGCCACTAGGGTGGAGAAAAGAAGAGCTGCTCAGGAAGCAGCAAACGCATCAACCTCTGAGCAAACGAATGCTAAACGTACAGAGGAAGAGAATGAAAACTAGGAATGTTCAAGTCAAGTGTATTCACTGCACGTTATCGTGTAGTACGCTGTTACTGGTTAATTCATAATTATTGATGGGCTGGCATTAAGAATTTTAAAACACAATGAGTTATAGGGTTTTTTTAAGACCTTCAGAAAATATGAAATAATAACAAAACACAACACAACCAAGCAACTGAAAATAACATGGCAAGTACAATACTTTGATCAGAAGACAATCCATGAAGCTTAACATTCGGTGCCCACCTGATACGAGTAGAAGGCAGAGAGGCATTTCAGACCACATACAGGATGGCACAAAGTAAATAAGATTTATCTTTTTTACTTAAATGCAAAAGTTACAGCTCTATGACCTGTATTAGACTTCATTCTGCCAACTGGTGGTTAAAGACCTGCACAGCTTCTAAAAGATTAGCCTATGTAATTAGTTGGAACACATTTATAGAGCGTCTTGGCATTTTTAAGAAAGATGGTCTACAGCCAATCAAAAAAATTGAACCACAGTCAGAAAACAAGAATATCAAAAGAAGTGCCATCTCAGAAAAATAAAACATCTGCCAGAAGACAACAAATTCAATAAAATGCAATCTCAGTTAACAAATGAGGTTAGCTGTGGGTCGGTCTTTAGCCCCATACTGAAAAGTACTGGAGGATGTGAAACCCATATCCCCCAAAGTCCAGTTCTTCTATTGTTACAAATACTTTGCAGCAACTAACATACCAGGATAGATCAGTACAAGATAAAAGTGGGCTGACAGCAGGGTAATGGAGTTGATGACAGTCTGACGTGGATTAAGCTAGTAGCTGTCAATTCTCAGATGAACATCAAGGTCACATAACCATTAAACCTCATTCTACTCTCAGTAAGGATGGAAACAACCTGTCAATAAAATAAGGTGGCACGGTTATCTTTTGAAGGGGAAACCCCCCCTTTAATGTAGCTAAGAATCACAGGAAAGCCTAAGCCATTTTACCTTTTATTTAGCCCCTGTCTCTTTCAGATGAAGCAGAATTTCCCCAACTGTCTGACAAGAAAGTAAAAGTAAAAAAAAAAACACACAAAGGATCGGACAAAATATATACATCCAAGAGACAGCTTACCCTAAAATGAGGCACTTTTCTTGTACACATCCTGCTGGGGCTTTCTCAAGCATCTGTTACATATCCCAACGCAGCCTCAGGCTTTCAAGGGAAGATGTCTCAGCAGTTTTGCCTATTTGGGCCAAGATATGAATTTACCTGCAATAACCAATACTTCCAGTTTGCTTTTGGGTTGTATGTGTTGAAACCAGTAAATATCCAAGTAGGATATTTTAGCATTTCATGAGGATGGAATCCAGGCACTGGAGTAATACCAGGC
Source organism: Polypterus senegalus (assembly GCF_016835505.1). NCBI lineage: Eukaryota > Metazoa > Chordata > Cladistia > Polypteriformes > Polypteridae > Polypterus > Polypterus senegalus. The sequence continues at coordinate 25,220,449 of NC_053165.1, forward strand.
CGGCTGCAAAAAAGGTACAGATGAATGCATTTTTAGCAGTTTATATAGTCATTAGTATAGCAGACATGCTAGAAAATACTATGAGGGGTTATGTGCTAGCCCCCACGTTTTTTTGCAATATCCATCAACATCAAAGTGATGACCAGGGCAAGAAAATTCTGAAAATGTATATCCCAAAATCTCAATATCCTCAAAAAAAGATTGAGGAGATGCAAAAAACCGTTTTCAATTGTAACCATCAAGTACATGAAGGCCATGTTTTCTCTCTTAGTTGGCTGATCCGTTACCAAGTAAGGAGTATCTTATTGCCAATGTTATCAGCTCTGGGGTGAGCCAATTGCCACACTTAAGGAAATGAGACTTTTATTTAATGAGCCATACCGAAAACAGCAGAGATATCATTTCTGAATGGCTACTAAAGACTGGTACCTTTGACTCCTAAGCAGCAGCACCCAAGAGTCCCACAGCCCACCCTCAGTACGCCCATCTGTTTACTTGGCATTCAGGTAGGATAAGGGGGGACACAGGGAGGATGTGGTTGCTGAGCTTTACTCGCACGTTTAAAGACTGATGTTTACAGCACAAAGCAGTGTAGTGGTTTTACCAAAGCATCCGTCACTGTTTGTTGGCCTTACTTTGAAGTCCTCTTGTTTATCTAACATTCCGCTCAGGCAACAGCTCTCTGTAATAATAAACACCTTTTTGTACGTTAGCAGTTTCCTGCTTTGCTCTTTCACCTGAAATTGTAGCCACCACTGTATCTGTAGTGAAAAAAAGAAGTGGGAGGTTGGAAAGAGAGTGTGGGATAAAAACAATGCCCACCTCTGTGTACACGATACAGGAGGGCAGTCCTTTAGGTGCAAAACAAAAAAAACAAAACACATGCCACATGGGTTATGAAATGAATACAACTGAGTAGCAAAGGGGCTGCACTGTACCCCATGAGGTTGGCTGGCAACTCACAATAAGACATTGAACTAGTCACGTAAACGGCTAGTGCTCCAACTATAAATATATATGGGGAAAACATGTTGAATAAAACCTTAATAAATAAATACACAGAGTCAATGGGGTACAAATGAGTTAGGCAACTATGGTCAAACTGGACAGAATAATAAGCCCAAAAGGTCAGCATTTTATATACTAAAGGCTGAGATAAGAAAATGTTTTCAACAAGAGTTTGTAGTACTAGGGTGTTGTACTGTGTTAGCCATTATGAATGTAGAGAAAAGCCAAGCAAAATGACACCTTTTATTGACTAACTAAAAAGATTACAATATGCAAGCTTTCAAGGCAACTCAGGCCCCTTCTTCAGGCAAAATGTAATACAGAAACTGGAGTTCTCTGTGTTTATATACACACACTAGGACAAGAAACAGCATTGGGAAATATTTACAGTGGGTACGGAAAGTATTCAGACCCCCTTCAATTTTTCACTCTTTGTTATATTGCAGCCATTTGCTAAAATCATTTAAATACATTTTTTTCCTCATTAATGTACACACAGCACCCCATATTGACAGACAAAAAAATGAATTTTTGAAATTGTTGCAGATTTATTAAAAAAGAAAAACTGAACTATCACATGGTCCTAAGTATTCAGACCCTTTGCTCAGTATTTAGTAGAAGCACCCTTTTGAGCTAATACAGCCATGAGTCTTCTTGGGAAAGATGCAACAAGTTTTTCACACCTGGATTTGGGGATCCTCTGCCATTCCTCCTTGCAGATCCTCTCCAGTTCTGTCAAGTTGGATGGTAAACGTTAGTCGACAGCCATTTTTAGGTCTCTCCAGAGATACTCAATTGGGTTTAAGTCAGGGCTCTGGCTGGGCCATTCAAGAACAGTCACAAAGTTGTTGTGAAGCCTCTCCTTTGTTATTTTAACTGTGTGCTTAGGGTCATTGTCTTGTTGGAAGGTAAACCTTCGGCCCAGTCTGAGGTCCTTAGCACTCTGGAGAAGGTTTTTGTCCAGGATATCCCTGTACTTGGCCACATTCATCTTTCCCTCGATTGCAACCAGTCGTCCTGTCCCTGCAGCTGAAAAACACCCCTACAGCATGATGCTGCCACCGCCATGCTTCACTGTGGGGACTGTATTGGACAGGTGATGAGCAGTGCCTGGCTGTCTCCACACACTGAGGAGAGGCAAGACACATGACAGCCCGCATGGAGTTTGCTAAAAGACACCTGAAGGACTCTGAGATGGTGAGAAATAAGATTCTCCGTTCTGATGAGACCAAGATAGAACTTTTTAGCCTTAATTCTAAGCGGCATGTGTGGAGACAACCAGGCACTGCTCATCACAGAGAATCTGCAAGGAGAAATGGCAGAGGATCCCCAAATCCAGGTGTGAAAAACTTGTTGCATCTTTCCCAAGAAGACTCATGGCTGTATTAGCTCAAAAGGGTGCTTCTACTAAATACTGAGCAAAGGGTCTGAATACTTAGGACCATGTGATATTTCAGTTTTTCTTTTTTAATAAATCTGCAACAATTTCAAAAATTATTTTTTTTGTCTGTCAATATGGGGTGCTGTGTGTACATTAATGAGGAAAAAATGTATTTAAATGATTTTAGCAAATGGCTGCAATATAACAAAGAGTGAAAAATTGAAGGGGGTCTGAATACTTTCCGTACCCACTGTAAATGAGAAATCTTAAATGTAAAAAATTAATAGATTCATTCAGGCTAGGGTTAATTTAACAAGAGAGAGAAGAACAATGTATGGTCAAGATCTTTGGATAAGATAACTGTCCAACAAAGAGTTTGGCAAGAGATGTAGCTAACTAAGGCCAGTAACACAGGAATAAAATCTCCAGCACTGAAAAGTTAGCAGAGAACTGGCGGAGGAAGACTGACTAGTCCGGCTTCCTGGGTAAGTTTAAGGCATGGTTTCATCAACACGGATTGTTGCCAAGAATTATATGGCTTCTCACAGTGTATCAAGTCCTGAATCCCTCCAAGTTTCATATCCACTGTGCTGTATATAAGATCAGGTCAGCTACTGTTGTCCATTAGTAAGGAGTTCAAAGAAGCAAAATGTAGATTAGTCCAGGGACGAAAGAGTTAAGAGACAAGATAATGGTGCAAATGGAATGCTGGTACAGCTATAGCCCAGACTGAGTGTTCACTTCAACGCTGGGACATTATTGGCAACATATGCACTGGAAGACAGGCATTGGGATCATTACACTTTTCAACAGTGGGGAACATCCAGTGCAATGACCCTAAAGGATGTGAAAAGTACTGAGGAAGAGAGCAAGACCCACTGTGTTAGGGCTTCAAGGAGCCTAGGTAGCTGGGAGTCCTTCCAGAAAAGGATATCATGAGCTGACCTATGGATAATGGAACTATTCATAAACCATTCCTGTTGGAGGCAGTCTGTGATACCCTCTTAACTCCAGTGAAATTGTACCGATGGGGCTGGGGGGAGGATTGACTATGCAAGCTGTGTTGTAGAAGGGGAATCATGGCACACACCCTTTAAGGTCGCAAGATAGCATTAACCCAGGTGAGACACAGGTGGCACCAAGACAAAATCTTGCTAGTCCTCGCAGAGATTTTAGAGAGGGAAAGAAAAACAAAATACTCCAACCTAGCACCAAAACATTAGACACCATCACCTTTGTCAAAAAAAGAGTCTGTCTCTCAGCCTCTAGCTTCAGTAATGGAGAACTTGTTGTGGTCAGCCAATGAAAGAAAGCTAAATGTGGACTTGAGAAAGAAGCTACAGTTTCTTGATGATGCCCTGTTAACTAGGTTGAGACCAGGTATGATCATACGGGCTATTAAAGAGATCATCTTAGTAGAGTTGACATTATCTTGGAGGGAAGGCTGCAAAGAGGAAGCGGAGAAGGACTGCAGCAAGTTCCAAGAATTGGTGCAAGACTATAAGGATAAAGGCTGGAAAACATGGCTGATCATTGTGGAATTGGGGTGCAGAGGACTCCCTGTCCAGTCAGTGTGAAACCTTCCTAATAGGACTAAAGGGATTAGAAAGAGAAACAGCAGTGCTGAGGCTGAGGCTAGGGGAGGCAGCATAAAGGGCATGTTTTTATTGCTGTCATTATATTAATGGATAGTGTATAGCAATCAAGCAGTATTATAGTAACTCCCACTAAAAAAAAGAAATAATTCATAAACAATACAAATAAAACGATAACATTGTAAAAACAAAAAAGGAAACATTAATGCATTCTTGATAAAAATGAATAAAATTCAGGAAACAAAATAAAATACAGCTGACTGAAATCTGGGCGGCACGGTGGTGTGCCTCGAAGTTAGGAGATCCGGGTTCGCTTCCCGGGTCCTCCCAGCGTGGAGTTTGCATGTTCTCCCCGTGTCTGCGTGGGTTTCCTTCGGGTGCTCCGGTTTCCTCCCACAGTCCAAAGACATGCTGGTTAGGTGCACTGGCAATTCTAAATTGTCCCTAGTGTGTGGGTGTGTGTGTGCCCTGCGGTGGGCTGGCGCCCTGCCCAGGGTTTGTTTCCTGCTTTGCGCCTTGTGTTGGCTAGGATTGGCTCCAGCAGACCCCCGTGACCCTGTAGTTAGGATATAGCGGGTTGGATAATGGATGGATGGATGACTGAAATATAATGCGTTTCTACCAGAGGGAGAATTAAGCTCATGTTCACCCACTCCACTCCTCTGCATCACACTCTTGATGGACTTCTAATTGCAGTTAAGATCCAGTTCCAACTCTTTACTTCACCTAGTTGTCCCTGCACAGCCCTTTTCCTCAATACCTCCAACATCTGGCCTCTTAAGTCCCATCAAGGAGTCTCTGTTCTACTGTAGTTGATCTACTGACCTCTTGCTGGGCATGCTAAAACTGGACTAATCGCTCAGTTATTGCTAATAAGACACAGAATGAGCTTCCCACGATTATTTCATCTGTTCCAATCTACAGATGAAATCACAGCTATTTACAAAGCATCTTGGGAGGGCTTCTATTTTCTCTCTCACCCCCTCCTGTGGGTGGAGTGGTGGCTCTGAGACTAGGGATTTGCACTGGCGATCGGAAGGTTGCTGGTTCAAATCCCGTAAACGCCAGAAGTGACTCTACTTCATTGGGCCCTTCAGTAAAGTCCTTAACCAGCAATTGCTTCGTCCTGGGTATGACGTTAATCTGCATCCAGCCCTGCATGTCGGCCCTCCAACCTGCTGGGAAAAACCTGAGGGCTGGTGGCAGAATTGGCACTCCGGCCACCATAAAAAAAAACTTACATTGGTTCCATTCCATCTGAACTAGTGTGGTGCTGAGGTGTCACCTGTTGCATGGCTGTACTCGGGTCCTAATCTGGGATCCTGAGTTGGTTTGTCATGTGGTGGGTATTCCCAACATCTCTCCCTCCTCCTAGACATCTGATCTAATTAACCATTTAGCAGATTTGGTTTAATCTCTAGTTTTCATCTGTTTTGGGACCAACTATAGTACTACACTTCAGATGGTCAGTTTGGAATTTGGTTCTCAATTACTTATGAACTATGTGCCTTCTAGTCACTGGTATTAAACATATTGCAGTTTGCCTTGTAATAATAGTGCAATCCATATGAAACAAATCCTTATATATAATTTGATACTATCCATATGTATGGTGTTCGCGTCAATACTCCGTATGTATGGTGTTCATGTCACTACCTCAACTCAATACAAGTTAGAACCATGCAATGGGACTCTGCCTCTGTAGTTAGAACATAACGTGGCAAATGCGGATGCAGTATTGCATGATTGGCTAAGAATGTTCGAATGCTTCAGTGACACCGCTGCACGGCCGAGTATAGTAAGTCGGTGTTGGTTCAAGCAAATAACAGTAAGTTATTTTGGTTTTTGAAACGTTGGTTTAGTGGGGCGTACTTTCCAGGACTAACATCGTCGACTGACTTAAACAGCTCCAGAACCGTAATTTAGAACGTATTGCCATTTGCTTGGTATGTCGAAATCTATCTTTGCACAGTTCGGTTTTGGCATCCGTCCTTCTGACATCTATTGGCAAACTGAGTAATGACGGTTGGGTATTAACAACGGGTCATTGTTTAAATTTTAGCTGATCTCAGATCCAAAATGACCACGGCAACATAATTATTACTCCGACTCTGATTAAAGTCGTAAAATACGGTTTGTTTTGAAAATTTGTTTGCCGGAAAAAATCAACTGAGGTGCACAGAAAAGTTGAATTCACGTCTCGCAGCCCCGTTTAAACAGGAAGCTCTTCTTTAAATCGGCCAAAAAGGTCTATTTTAAGCACAAATCAGTGCCATGATAACAAAATCATTTCAAGGACTTAAAAAATAAAATAAAAAAAAAATAATAATTCTTTGCAGAGAAAGTATGGATTTCACAAATGTAGAATTTGTAGCTCGATTCGAGCGGGCTCCCAGTCGCTAGTATTTAATAATAACAACAACAATAATACATTATATTTATATAGCACCTTTAATTAACTTTTGTTCTTCAGCTGTTCAGTTTTATATATTGCTTGTGTGGTGAATCAACAGTAAATGTCATCATTAAAAAATGTAACATATCATGGTGTCAATTCCAAAACACGAAAATGTCAGAATCTATTAAATTCAGAAAGGAAGACAGAAGAAGAAAAAGGTGTACAGGGTGGTCCAGATCTAATTATGCAATTATGAAAAGGCAAACACATTGCACCCGGTGTTTGACTGACAACTGTCTCCCCGCCATTTTGGAATGCAGGGCAGGGGCTGCCATCTATCGGCAACAAAAAGAATTTTTGTGAATTCTCTATATAATAAACTTAATAAGTTATAGCTTGATGAAAATTGCATAATTAGATCTGGACCACCCTATAGAATACCTACCAGCCTGTGAAGTGGAAGTATCTGCATCAAATTTTGTAAAGCATCAACACACAAAACACAGATGGACAACATTCATTTTACTTCCATTACCTAGCCAACATCATGGCATAGCATTATTATTAGGACTTCTGCTTTTTCATTTTTAATGACAGATTTAAATACATCTTCAGGGTATTCTAACCCTTTGATAGGCTGAAGATCACATCCTTTTATTAACCCCTTTCTGATTCTATCATCTCCTGATTTCCTTACCTTTACTTCATGCTGTTAAGGCACATTTCGCCATACTATTTATTTATTACACAAACTAAAATGACCTGACAGGGTCACAGACTAAGTAACTTGTAGGTTAGGAGTGAAATGCCAACTCTGACATTAACAGCCCGACACCCTAACCGCTAAACAGCCTACTTCAGTCTACTACAGCCTGCTACACCAATTAGAACGATCTGGCTGTCACATCACAGTGACACAAGGCTCCCAAAAACCACTTGGCACCACTTTAAGTGCACCTTCATTTTATATAATGTTGTTTACTTGTGCTAGGGTCCTAAAGAGACCCTGTTCCTCTGTATGCTCTTAGAAAATAAGACAACCTAATAGTAGGCTACCAGGTGGCTCTCGGTCTTATTGATTAGTTTCTAGACTGTTATGTCCTTTAAATATGGCCATTGAGAGTAGTGGTTTTCACCATGGGTTTAAAATGGTACATAGAGAGACTACGCTTCTTTGTTACCGGTCTTTATACTAGTCCAGTTCCTTTGATCTACCTCCTGGAGCATTAAGATAAGCTGCCTCCCTACTTTATAACAATCATATTCAACCACAACTTAATCCTCTAATCACAAACCCCATTCATTCCAGGCTTTCCCCATTTTTAGGGTTTGGGTCAGGGGAAGGGTATTATAAAATTTTACCTACAGTATCGCTTCCATTCTAGGCTATACTGGTAATTCAGGTTAAGTACTAACCACACTTTACATGTGGTGTGTAGTTTGCTACAGAAGAACATAAGAAGTCTGCCAAGTGAAAGTTGGTAGTCCAGTCCATAAAGCTCATACAGAAATAACTTTTCTTTTAATGCAGTAGAGAACATGCAGACAAAGTACCAGGTCAATCTGCAGCCACGTTATTTTCTCTTAAGAGTCCTTGGGGGGGAATAACTTTAATGAAAAATCATAGGAACAGCAGTGTCTTAAAACTTTGAGTGTAGGTGTGGGAGCAGGGGAGAGGCAGATGGGACTTGGCACACTGCAGGGTGGCACCCCTGGGCAAACAATCATATATAGTAATTAAGAGGGAGGAAAGCACTTATTTAAGAAGTAACTATACCTTGTGAGCTTTCTTTGATTGTATTTATGGGGATGTGCATGATTGTGACAAAAAAAGATAAGAAACCAGATAAGACAGATGCATAAATGTTACTTATCATAAACAGCCACCTCAAGTGGGCAACTCCTATCTACCAAAGCAGTAACAGTCAACACCTTGCTAACAACTGTTTGGGCTTAGGACCCTTGAGAGGCCATAGATGAAGGGGCACAGAAATGTCCCATCCATTTAATCTTCTTAAGATCAAAAAGCAAATTATGGACTAAATATGTATATGGATGCCACCCAGGTCACTCTTAATTTTGTCCTGTGCTGCCTGTGTCAGTGTCTGAACATTGATGTGGTCTCTTCAACTGAACAAAGTCCACAACATCAAAATGCTTGTGTGGGGTTTTTCATTTTAAAAAAAAAAAAATCAGATTTTTTTTCTGCTCAAACCACAAATTTCGCCAGCTAATAGGAGCAGGTGATACACACAAAAAAAAATTATAATTTTTCTAAGAAACTGTGGATTACGTAATTTCCTCATGTCATCATCTTTGTTGTGAAACTCCGGCCTTCCTTTAAATGAACTCGTCACCCCTCTGGTGCGAGTGCAGTGCTGAGAGAGCGGCTGCGAGGAAACGCGTGTGCTCCCAAGGACTCTGGTGCGAGCATGAGCCGACACCTCGGCGGAGTGCACATCTCTGCAGGTAAGCCACATGGGGTTGACCGGAGTGGACGGAGGCATTCTGAGGGTTACACCTAAAAAACCTTTGCCGTTTACTGCTTTAGCTCACATGTGGAGTGGGGGTGGTGGCAGACGTTTGCCTTGGCAACCAGTGATGTAAAGAGATGTGGTCCTCCACTGGGTGGGCTTCTTTTGCAAATGTGGCAGTGACGTTGAATATGTATGATGGGTCTTCTCCAAATGCTGCGGTGTACTTCCAATGTTGCTTGCACGTACTTTTTCACTGTATGTAAAGGAAGCACAGCTGCTATGTCATGCTCAAAAAAAAAAAACAACAAAATCACCGACGGTTTCCTCTCCCTTAACTCACTCAATCTTTCTTCTTCTCCTTTTTTTTCCCTCCACAGCCTTCATGTGCCTGCTCACTATTTTGGATTTTGCAAGAATAAATGCAAGCGATCTGTGTAGAAGCTCAGCTGGTACCCAAAGCAAGAATTTAGCCAATCTCCTGAAGAGCGAAGCAGAAACACTTGTGAGAACATATGTAAGTAAGAAATGGAGCTCTGGGTCAAGTGCTTTGTCATGTTTTGAAGTTTGCTGGTATATATAATGGATGTTGATTATGTGCATTATGACCATTCGGCCCATTTCCATGATAGGCTGTGGGATTTCACTGGTGCCACCTGAATACCCAAGACAATTGATTAAATATCCCATCCAAAGAGAGACACATTAGCCTCTGACTAAGGACAGTTTGTCATGAAAACCTGTATTATAGGATAATTAGATGGTGAACACACATCCACTACGTTACAACTGTATCCATACTGTAGTTTCTCAATGGTTAAAGAACTGATCAGGGTTGAACAGTAAATTCTTGGTGGGACCTACATTATGTCATGGAGCATTTTACTTAAAAGTCAAGAAATTACAAGCAGAAAAATCTACTGCACACTTTTTGGGAGAACAAGCCAGAATTTTAAATTTTGTAACCAGGATCTCCCTAATGCACTATACACTTAAGATAGTGCAGAAGGGGCTGAGCATGAGAGCCACCATGAAAGATATGGAAAACATCCATCATTCCAGCTGAGGACTGTAGGTTTAGGACGATCCCAGTAACAGTGGGTGCAAAGCATAACCTGTTATTTAAAAGTTAAACATTTAGGGAGGACTGTTTAGAATTTGGAATTTTGCAGTTAGCACCATCCTGATGCACTGGGGCTTAGACTACGAGGAACACAAGAGCCAGCATTAGGAGAGACAGACCTTATCCATCATCCTTGGTGAGGATTGTGAGTTCATGACTAAATGGGTACACAACAGTAACCAGTGTTGGACCAGAGGTCAAACCATCACACTTATGCACACGTGGCAATTTGGAGTCAACGATTTAACAACCACGTGCTTGGTGTGTGGGTGTGTTTGTGTGTGTCTTGTGGTGGGTTGGCACCCTGCCCAGGATTGGTTCCTGCCTTGTGCCCTGTGTTGGCTGAGATTGGCTCCAGCAGACCCCCCGTGACCCTGTATTCGGATTCAGCGGGTTAGAAAATAGATGGATGCTTGAAATGTAGGTTGAAAGCCATAGTACCTGCAGAAAAACGGACACAGAAATTGCAAACTCCACAGTGTCACTGCCCTCACTAATGCCACCTGATATTTACTAGCAAAAGCTTAAGAACCAAAATAAAGAGGAAGCCAATCAGCCTCCCTTTGCCAATTCGGTGTTAACTGTCGACTCATCTAAAGATTTCATCCAGTCATTTCTGGATGTCTCCATTCTTCACAAAACCATTTTGGCCTTATTGGTATTTCGTTTGCATCTCCAGATCCTTGTTTTGGTGCTTTTTTTAAATGCCTGCAGGTGACAAAGAGTCATGGAATACTACATGTTCATAAGGACAAGAACATAAAAAGGAACCCACTGAAAGGTTGAAAATTAAATAAAAAAAAAAAAAAAATCCAAATTAATTTTATTTATTGACTCTTGTAAGTACCCTGAGATGGTGTCCGATGCCCAATATAAAATAAAGTCTCACAGCCACCTTCACAAAACCAATCTAAACGAGGATACACGATAAAGTAATCGTTTGTTCATCAGTGAATTTTAGGATAAACACGATCACAATGTACTTTGATGACCATTATAGTACAGGTTAAGAGCATACTGCATATTCAGATACACATATTTTAATCAAGTGTATGTTTGCTTTCCATGACAATTGCTCTGGTACACCATTTTCAGAGCGGGACCAAGCCAATGGTGAGGATTACATGTGACATCAAGACCAATAACCCTGTGTGTTTGTTTCTGACTCTCCAGATTGAAGCTCAAGGAGAAGGCTTTCCCCAGTCAAGCTCAGAGTGCAAAGAGGAAGTGTCTGGCTTCCCAGTGGGTGACATCACTGCCAGAGAGTCCCCTGAGATGCTTCAGAGCATCTATTTCACTTTGAAAAGCATAGACAGACATTTCAAAACCATCCTACAGCAGCTCTCTGATCTGGGCTTTCCAGCCACGGACCCTTTACAGATGAAACTCAAGGTGGCTCAAGAGCGTGTTCTTCACCTAGCTGCCAATATTAAATGCATGCTCACAGTGCCTCCCCCAGAGGTCAAGATCCCACCATCAGTGACCATCAGGGGCATCTACAAGCAAAAGAAGTATGGCTGTACTGTCCTGAGAAAATACTCCGAGTTCCTGACTCAAGTTGTACGAGGACTGAGCCACCAGACGGGCACGAAGCTGAAAAAAAGATATATTCATTCCCATCATGCTCGGTTACAAAGACTGCCTTAGTTTTAACCAAGGGACTGATAAAAGAAAAAAAAAACTGTTGTAATGTTTACAGAGATATATTTATATATTTATATATTTATTTAAGTAACTTTATTGCTGACCTTTTATAACCAGTATGCATCCATGGTATTTATTTTAGGCCAGAACAAATACTTAAAATTTGTGTTTGTGGGGACATGCTTTCGACACAGACAGACATCTGACCTCTTGGTAAACACTTTGAATCCACCTTGTACATCTATGTTTCACTCACATGAGAGCCAATGCACATTGCACACAAAGTTTCCAAGCCCTTCAGAACAGTGCCAGTATTCATTATAAAAAGAATGTAGCTGTGTTGAATGTGATACTCCGAATGAATGTATTATTTTATTTCTGCTTGACTAAAATATTTTACATACACATACTATATTAATATATATTAATATATATATTTATATATAGATATACACACACACACACACACACACATATATATATAAAAATATACAATCTAATATTTAATGCAGTTTTGTAATAAAGTATATCTTTATTCATAACGTCTTGTGTAATGTTTCTTTTCATGGACAAAATATATTTGAATCTTTGGCCATTGGGTCCTTTTCATTACAAGTCAGCAGCTTGTTGCTCTAACACCTGGGTGTCTAATCTTATCCTATTTACTCCTCCTGTCCTCTGATCTCACCGCATCTCCACTTCCTGCACTCTGATGCTAACCCACCTATTCTGCTTTCTGCACTCTGATGCTAACCCATCTAATCAACTTGCACTCTCATCCTACCCATTTGACTGTACTGCACCACAATCCCAATATAATCTTAGCTCCTCTGATCCTACCACTTCTCACCCTTCTTAGTCTGCCTATATCTAATCATTGTGCTTAAGGATTACTTGCTTGACCGCTCTTATTTTCTACTGCACCACAAGCCTTTGCAAAGTATGTACAATTATAATGCAGTATTGGGTATATCTATGTGTCCTCATATCACCTTAATTAAATTCATCTTTATTTACCATAATCTAATTACTGTACTGCACCACAAGCTTGACCCCTTATGATGTCATCTTCCTGCACAATACATACCGTATGCTGTGTGTCTAATTAAACTAATGCTCATGCAATAAAGCCATTTGCAATAATAGGATCAAATAATCTTTGGGCGGCCATGAAATGACATCTGACAGGAGGTTTGTGCACACCTTGTTACCAAAGAGGAAATTGTAACTCCCACCAAATTAATGACACCCATAAGATGCTACAAGGTGCAAGCATCCTGAAAACAGCTGACACCACCCAGAACTGTATTTGAACCTTAAGACACAAGCCTGAGAGCATTAAAAAGTTACTGCACAATAAAAAAAAGAGACTCTTATTCTGACTAATGTAGCTATTTGAGTCACACACACTTTTACCAGAAGAGAGGAAATCTCTTTGATTATCAGTGATAACGTGGAAATTAAGAAAAAAATAAGTCTGTTTGCTAACGGGCTCTTTGCATACAGGTGAACAGGTTCACAAAGTTAAAAAGCCAGTACACTGTTTTACATGAGGAAAGAGTTGCAGCTGCAGCATCCCTGGGGTTGACTTCAAGCAGCCAAAACCACAGCATCTCGGACTAAGACGTGATACCACAAAACAGGACTTCATGAACGTTAACAAAAAGAGCTAATGAGGCTACATACTGAAAGATGATAATAAAATCACGAGGAGATCGCCTAATGTGCAATAAAAAAATTTCATGCACTGTGCTCATTTTTTCCATTTAAAAACAAATAAATAATAGTGCAAGTTCTTATCTTTGCATGGTCATTTCAAAACAGGCTCAGAAGACTGCAAGATCCAGCAAGAAAATAAGAACAAAAGAGAGGAGCATCAGTAAAAGAAGATGTAAAGGAGTAAAGGATAAAAACAGAACTCTGCAGAAAGCAATAAAATCAAATGTTCAACAAACTAGAGGAGATCAAGCAGTGAATCAAGATTTCCTTGATAGTGAACCACTAAATTGTCATCCAGATGCTTTTTAAAAGTTGACATTTTTCCACTTTAACTACATGACTCGGTAGCTTGTTTCACATTCCCACAACTCCTTGCATAAAGAAACATTTCCTGACTTCATTCCTAAAAATACTTCCCTTGATTTTGCACTGGCATTCTCAACTACGTAATAGAGAGAATGTTCATAGATCAGTTTTATCAGTTTTTTGAGAATTATGAACAAATGGATTAAATACATTTAATTCTCTGAACCTTTCAAAGATGGACTTGCCTTTAAGTCCAGGGATACAGGAAACTCTCTCTTTCACTGCACACCATACCCCAGGTGAAATAATTGCATTACCAAACTAATTTATATTCAACAGCTTTTACAAAATAACCAAATGTTCGATTAGTTTTGCCATATTGCTTTGAATGTCACAATGTTGCTCAGTGTATGCATCTTGTAATTGCCCATGTTATGTTTTTGCTCCTATTTATTTGCACATAGGCCTTTGCATTTTTCTCACATGAACATGTTTGTCCAAGTTTGAAGATCTTTCTGTATCATTTTAGCTGCCTACTCGTTACTGTCCATCCTTCCAATTCTGGTGTCATCTGTAGATTACTTACATTTATTCACTATACCTATATTAATATTGTTAAGATAACTTAGACAGAGAAATGGTCTGAACACAGAGTGACCCCATTTGCCGCTTCTCTGTACTTTTTCTCTGGTTGATTAACTAGTTTCAAATCCAGTCTCTTAAGCGTGTGTAGCAGTGATAAACCAAAGACATCAACAGTCATTCATCCACTCATCATCTTATTTTCTATGGGCTGTGAGGTGGCATAGCCTATGAACAGCATCATGTGCCAAGAAGAAGCCAACTCCAGATGGGACATCAGGCCATTGCAGGACACTCTAATGGATACACTAACACTGAAATTATTTAGGGTCTATCAGCAACCCAACTGCATGTCTTTTGGATGAGGAAAGATATGGAAGGAGAGCAGAGCTACCAGTACCTGGGGTTCACATAAACAATGTCTTTTGACGTGTGCAGCAAGCTGCTAAAAATGTTCCATCAGTCCATAGTAGCCAGTATGGTGTTCTACGTCAGGGGTTGCCAACTCTGGTCCTGGAGGACCATCGTGACTGCAAGTTTTCATTCCAACCCTTTTTTTAATGAGAGCAATGTTTGTGCTGCTAATTAACTTCTTGTAAATTAATTTTAATTGAATTGTTTTTTTAAGATTTGTTCCTCCGAATTGCTTCATTTGTTTCCTTAAATGGCACCCAAACAGAAATGAAATGTGACGTGAGTGAGCCAACAGAAGACCAACTAAGTCAAGGCCTTCAACTCCAACCAGTTGCTTAATTAGGCGCAGATTCTTGTTGTTAATTAAAGCAGTTCTTTAATTCTGTGGCTTGTTGTTGCTCTCGTGGTGCATTAGCAGACATTTCTGAAATTGCTGATTATCTCTTTTCTAAGAGCACTGTTTAAATTGTTTTGGAGACCTGAGCTGACTAACATTCCTGAGACCTTCATCGTTCTTTATTTTCAGATATTATATGATGGACACCAGTTGTAAAGGCTCATTTTTATCTCATTATTGTTTGGCTGCTAAATAAGGAAAAAGAAACAATTAAGGGGTCTGAGTCTTCAAGAGCAAGTCAATTCAAATGAATTCAAAAGACATTAGGACACTCATTAAGAAAAGGGTTACAATGAAAACCTGCAGCTACGGTAGCCCTCCAGGACCGGAGTCGGCGATCCCCATTCTATGCTGCACTGTACTGGGGAAGCAACTTGAGCTCAAAAGATGCACAATGCCTGAACAGACTAATCAAGAAAGCCTGCTCCACCACAAGGCAAACCCTGGATACACTGGAAGCTACTGTGGAAAAAAGGGTGGTGGCAAAATTGGATGCCAATATGAAAAATTCCCTCCAGAAGGCGTACTCTTGGAGCATTTTTAGCCTTAGGCTCATTCCTCCATGGTGTGCTAAGAAGCGCCTCTGAGGGTCTTTTCTGCCCACTGCTATCAGGCAATGCAATGCTTCCTCCCAACTCGCTCTTTAAGTTCATTTAGAAAATTTCTGCACAATATACAAATATTTATTTATCACCTGATTGATTTATTGGCAGTATTATTTGTCCTGTGAACCTATATCCCTGTTTTTATGTTTCTGCTGCTGTATGCATCTAAAATTCCCCTTGGAATCCTTGGGATTAATGAAGTTCATCTAATCAAAGCTCAGTATAACACTATGATTTGTGTGTTGTCAAAATGACTTTACAGACATGTTGGCTTTCTTGTTGCAACACTTAAAACTGATACATACACTATATGGCCAAAGGATTGTGGACTTTGAACTAGCAAATCAATATGAGCTTGTTGGATATCCCATTCCAAAACCTTAGGCTTTAACATGGAGCTGGAATTCCATCCATCCATTATCCAACCTGCTATATCCTAACTACAGGGTCACGGGGGTCTGCTTGAGCCAATCACAGCCAACACACATTTCCACAAAACCCCCTCTGTAACTATTTGTTAAAACCCCCAAAATCAATATTGGGAGAGGTTACGGAATCACAGTTTTAGCTGTACCTAGTATGGGTTCAGTACTTAACAGTTTAAGACTGAAAGAAAGTAGCTGTATTTCAAAATATTTCATCTTATGGAGGTGGAACATCAAGACAAAAATGGCTGAAAACCCCTGGCCTAGAGATATCACGTGTCATTTAATGACATACAGTCCACTGTAGTTAAGAATTTACTTTGATCAATAGGTCTACTATCATACAAAAATCATACAGTGTGACTACTATTACAAGTTATAAAAATGCAAGATGAAGCTCTGCTTCGCAGCATTGACTTTGTATTATTTAGGGCTCTGATCAGATGGTACAATATTTGAATTAAAGTCTGGGAACCCCGATTCAAGCTGTTAATTACGTCTGAGAAGGAAGACATTTATGATGGATGTTTTTGATTTAAAACTCTCCCTGAAGGTTCACTGGACAAAATTATAGATACCTGTAACCTTAGTGCATGCAGTGTTCAACATTCTTGGCTTATCACTTGAGGAAAACATAAATGACACCACTGTTAAAAACTCTAATGCTACGTAGCAAGATATGTAGCAGGCTAAAATTCAGTAAAAAAAACAAAAACCATTATCTGTCAATATTTTTTTCAAAATGGATCACATCAGATTGCAGACCTCTAAAGATATTTGAGGATACAGGACTGATTGATATCATTCAGAAAGTGTGTTCTGACAACTCTTACACATTACCTTCAAGTGGGACAACTGTGTCATGTACGAAGGATTTATATGAAAGGATCAAATCTTCACCATTTGAGCGGCTAAGACGTTGTACAGAAGTGGCATTACTACTACTGGACATTACTGAGCAACCTTGGTTAAACATGTGCTTAATTACGACCAAACAAAAGACATTTTGTGATTGATCTTGATTAAAAAAAAGTAATCATTTAACAGCCCTAACAGATATTTTAAACACACACAATTACAAACATCACATTTGAGGGTGTTATGTTAGATATTTTGTGCAAGAGAAATCAACTTTGCTGATTAAAATCAGTCTTGTGGTTCCCATCACAATTCATGAGATGTCAAAAGAGTAGATAAAGAGTAGATGTAAATGTTAAGATCCTGATTCATCATGTTATGTACCTTTGGGAAAATTTTTTTTCATCACGATAATCTAAACAAAAAAAAACCAAAACCAGACAACAAAATAATGTAAATGATACATCAGTTAATTACTTCGGTTTTTCATTCTATGGAAGCCCACATTCAATCGTTCAAAATGTTTGGTTTTTAAAACATGTTTTAAAAACGACATCTACGGACTGAACACTAGCAGTATACAAGTTACCATCTCAGACCTCGGAGATCAAAGCTCAATGAAGTTGTCTGGGACTGATTAGACATAAAAAATGGAGGCCACATACAATTGAGCAAGAACAGGTTTTGTTTTTAAAACAAGTCACCATTTTATCAATTTTATTTGTGTGTTTTACACAAACAGATGAAACAGTAGAATAAGACAGTAATGCACTCAATGTTGAAATGAAATTATGTAAAGCATTTTAATACATTTTTGTTCATCACAGTGCTTAACAGAGGTGATGTGTTACAGTGTATCCGGAAAGTATTCACAGCGCATCACTTTGTCCACATTTTGTTATGTTGCAGCCTTATTCCTAAATGGATTAAATTCATTTTTTCCTCAGAATTCTACACAGAACACCCTATAATGACAATGTGAAAAAAAGTTTACTTGAGATTTTTGCAAATTTATTTAAAATAAAAAAATTGAGAAAGCACATGTACATAAGTATTCACAGCCTTTGCCATGAAGCTCCAAATTGAGCTCAGGTTCATCCTGTTTCCCCTGATCATCCTTGAGATGTTTCTGCAGTTTAATTGGAGTCCACCTGTGGTAAATTCATGTTGACTGGACATGATTTGGAAAGGCACACACCTGTCTATATAAGGTCCCACAGTTGACAGTTCATGTCAGAGCACAAACCAAGCATGAAGTCAAAGGAATTGTCTGTAGACCTCCAAGACAGGATTGTCTCGAGGCACACATCTGGGGAAGGTTACAGAAAAATTTCTGCTGCTTTGAAGGTCCCAATGAGCACAGTGGCCTCCATCATCCGTAAGTGGAAGAAGTTCGAAACCACCAGGACTCTTCCTAGAGCTGGCCGACCATCTAAACTGAGCGATCGGGGGAGAAGGGCCTTAGTCAGGGAGGTTACCAAGAACCCAAAAGTCACTCTGTCAGAGCTCCAGAGGCTCTCGGTGGAGAGAGGAGAACCTTCTAGAAGGACAACCATCTCTGCAGCAATCCACCAATCAGGCCTGTGTGGTAGAGTTGCCAGACAGAAGCCACTCCTTAGTAAAAGGCACATGGCAGCCCGCCTGGAGTTTGCCAAAAGGCACCTGAAGGACTCTCAGACCATGAGAAACAAAATTCTCTGGTCTGATGAGACAAAGATTGAACTCTTTGGTGTGAATGCCAGGCGTCACGTTTGGAGAAAACCAGGCACCGCTCATCACTAGGCCAATACCATCCCTACAGTGAAGCATGGTGGAGGCAGTATCATGCTGTGGGGATGTTTTTCAGCGGCAGGAACTGGAAGACTAGTCAGGATAAAGGAAAAGATGACTGCAGCAATGTACAGAGACATCCTGGATGAAAACCTGCTCCAGAGCGCTTTTGACCTCAGACTGGGGCGACGGTTCATCTTTCAGCAGGACAACGACCCTAAGCACACAGCCAAGATATCAAAGGAGTGGCTTCAGGACAACTCTGTGAATGTCCTTGAGTGGCCCAGCCAGAGCCCAGACTTGAATCTGATTGAACATCTCTGGAGAGATCTTAAAATGGCTGTGCACCGACGCTTCCCATCCAACCTGATGGAGCTTGAGAAGTGCTGCAAAGAGGAATGGGCAAAACTGGTCAAGGATAGGTGTGCCAAGCTTGTGGCATCATATTCAAAAAGACTTGAGGCTGTAATTGCTGCCAAAGGTGCATCGATAAAGTACTGAGCAAAGGCTGTGAATACTTATGTACATGTGATTTCTCAGTTTTTTTTATTTTTAATAAATTTGCAAAAACCTCAAGTAAACTTTTTTCTTGTTGTCATTATGGGGTGTTGGGTGTAGAATTCTGAGGAAAAAAATTAATTTAATCCATTTTGGAATAAGGCTGTAGCATAACAATGTGGAAAAAGTGATGCGCTGGGAATACTTTCCGGATGCACTGTACTTGTGTTTCAGACCAGCATGCAAGAATTTCATTGCATGCTGCACTTTAGACTGTCCTTCTACTATTCCTTATATAGTTCAGAGACACTGAGGTGAGAAAAAATGCAAGTTAGTGCCATTTAAAAGGTCAGTTGGGGTCCAAAGTGGCAAGAGTAATATTGTGGGCAAAAACAGAAAAGATCCTAAACAACTATTATTATTATATTTATTTAGAGGACATCTTTATCCAAGGAGACTTAAAAATCAAGTTGTAACACTAGAAGGATTAGAAGTTGCAAGCATCAAAAGCAACAGAAACACTATAAAAATTATATGTGTAGTTAGGCTAAAACACACATCCATATCCTAGCCTCTTTGTCAGCATAACAGCAGCGATCCTGTAGAAGGGACACTAAACTGTTCCAAAATATAAAATTAAACAGTAAATAAGAATAAAGTGATGCATTTCAAATTGCCAAATGGAGATCATTCCACAGCTTTGGACCAAGAACAAAGAAGCATTGTCCAGTTTTGGCACATCTGGCACAAGGTGGGACAGTCAGCAGACAGGCAGAGGCAGAATAGAGACTTTTTGAAGGTACAGCAGAACCATTCAGGGAACCCTAAGTCAGGACAAGACTTAGGAACTTGATCCTTGCAACAATAGAAAGCCAGTGAAGAGACAGAAGCGGAAGAGGAGTGGTAAGAGTGAAACAGGAGCAGAGAACACCAGTCAAGCAGCTGTATTAAGGAGGAACTGGAGAAACTGGAGAGTAGCTTAAGGAAGCCTTGCCAGAAGAGAGTTGCAATAGCCCAGCCGAGAGAGATCCAGGAGTTGTGTGGTGTAATTTGTGAGGAATAGTTGGATCCTCTGAACATTATGAAAGAAAGAACTGACATTATTGGGTCACTGAAGAAATATATTCAATGAGTGAAAGCTAGGAGTTCAGAATCAAGACCCAGATTCCTGATCATGACTGATGGTGAAAGGGTCACTTCAAGTATATTTTTCTTAGTGAGAAATCTGAGAGAGGAGAATCAGAAGGCAAGTACAGAATACCTGATTTTGAAATATTAACTTTAAGGTGAAGAGAATTCATCCGTTATGAGATGATTGATACACAGCTGGAGATCTAGACTATAACATGTAGTTTTTGAGAGGAAGATGTAACATCAACATAGAGGTAGTAGGAGAAGCCATGAGAAGAAATAACATTTCCTAAAGAGTGAATTTAAGTAGAAAAGTGAAATGGGCCAAACACTGATCATTGAGGCACACATCTGAAGAGTTTCTGTGTTAAAAACAAGGAGACATATTTTTCAGAGATAGTGAAGAGTGCCTTATAAAATGATAGCGGTGGCCATTATACTGAAATATGTCTATAAAAGTTTTTCCATTTACATTAGAATGCAAAACAATAGGCAGTATACTATGTCCTTTAAGAATCCTTGCTCTGAGTAACAGACTTGGACTACCCACAGCATAACATGGCTATCACTGCCACCTAGAGGTAGTGAGTGTTAGAAATGCCAATCCAAAGACAGTCAAAGATAATAAGGCATCTAAAGGGCAGACACTTTAAACTCTTTTGCTGATACGTTACAACAGTTTCATATGGTTGCGACAGCTAAACATTTAAATCACATGCCAGTTTTGTTTTCATACTGAATTTTTTTCTTAAGTCAATATGCAAGTTCAAAAACAGACTGGACTGTGTGGCTTTGTCTGCACTTCAATTTAAGAAAACTTACTGTATATTAACTGTAGGAGATTTTGTTGATCTTACCAAGAGGTCTACTGCATTACATTTTTAAATAGAGTAGTTTTATTCAATATTGCCAATTTATGATACAGAAATACATATCAGAAACTAGTGCAAAGTAATTAACACTATTTTTAGCTCCACATAGAACACTGGAAAAAAAGGGAGCATACATTACTAAATTACAAATTACCTACAGGTGTTGTCATCAACCCCCTTTAAAACATACAAGGAATGTCAGGTAGTTTTCTTCGTATAGACTCAAGACATTTTTCCTGGGAAAATTAATGCTACAGTGTATGTCTGAACACATTCCTACAATTCCAAAGCCAAGCATACAAACTAACAGTAGTTCTAAATAAAAAAAAAACAGACCACCTTAATTTGAGTAAACTAATTTTAAGAAATTTGCATAAGAGGTGTACAGATCAACAATTAGTTCCAGAGTTTCAAACAAGTAGTTTCTTTTTCAAATAGGTTATGTATTTGTAAAATGCCTTTAAGACGAGTGTGCTTAGAAGTAAGACAACTAAGGGGGGCATTAAGCTTGAATTCCACTCAATTTACTTGCAAAGTGTTGTTTTTTTATATAACAGTAAAAATAATTTATTTTTCGAAATTGTAATGGGGGCAGGTGATACTGAAATAGCATGGAGAAAATCAGGCCTCTACTAAAATTTACGGGACAATAATAAATGCAGTAATACACTTTTGCACTCTGGCAGATTTGTATTTTTGTGAATGTTTATAAAATGTTTGTGTTTTCACTTTTTTATAATTAGTGTGCACTATTCAAGGAAGGTACATTGGAAGGTATCATTTGTAACATGTCCCTTCCCTCCTACACATTTGTGGATGGAAATTTGGGATAAATATGAGATTGTAGTCGATTCCTGCTCAATTTGTAAAATAAATCCTCTAATACCTCAATGAAAAATGGCATCATCTGCCTCATTTAGTCATGCCACAAAAATCAAATATATGGTGGCAAAAAAATTTGTGATTGAATTTGTTTTAAAATTTCTCTGATTATTATGCATTGATTCTCAGAGACCTAATTAATTTTTTCTTTGTACAGGTACTTTCATATGCATTTTGACTCTGTGTGTAATATCGGTCACAAGGATTTCAGTTTACACAATAAAATGAATTCATCACAAATTGTTGAAATAACCTTTCCTAAGAAATCAATTGCTCACATTCAACCATAAGCATCAGTCTTCTTTAAGGTGACAGAGGACAGATAGATGTACTAGTTATAGTAGTGCACATTTAAATATGATCAGGCAGTTCTTGGTAATTTCTACATGCTCGTTACTCTTGGCATGACAATTATATTAAGAATGTTTACACGGGATGCCCTGCTCGTTTAGAGATTAAACTTTGATATACACATTTTTAAGTAATGCTCATTTGCATCATATTAGCAGATAAAAGACAGTCATCTGAGACAACAGTCTTTTAACAGTGACTGACAAGTACCTTATTCATCCATCCATCCATTTTCTAACCCTCTGAATCCGAATACAGGGTCACGGGGGTTCTGCTGGAGCCAATCCCAGCCAACACACGGCACAAGGCAGGAACAAATCCTGGGCAGGGTGCCAACCCACCACAGAGTACCTTATTCAACTTTAGCATAATAATAGTGCAAAACATGAGGAAAAAAAGAACATCAATTATAAATCCAAACAGTAACAGCACAAGAATACACTTGACTTCATAGTCAAGCACTCAGTTTTCATACTCTTTCTCTGTACATTTAGCATTCGTTTGCTCAGTGGTTGACGCGCTTGCTGAGCAGCTCTTCTTTTCTCCCGCTTCTTCTCTTCTTTCGTTGCCATCTTTTCGCATTAAAACTGATTAAGTCAGTGTTTGTGTTGCAATTACTTAGTATATTTTCTTTAATTTTTCAGTTAAGCTGGCACTTAAGTCTCCAACCTGCCTCAAGAATGATGTAGGATACGAAGAGGTAAATGAGAATGGCACCCGTACGCATGTGCCACATGGCTGCCCTGCTGGCCGCTGCCGACAGTTGATTCTACAATAAAATAAAATAAAAATAATAAAGAGGAATAACCTTGGAGGTCAATCATCACCCTGAAAGTGGATAGGAGAGGTCACGTGGTATATGTGTACCAAATTTCAGGTCAATAGTTCAAATGGTTTGCGAGCTACAGGTGATTTAAAATCCTGGACAGACAAACGAACAGCCATGGTAGCGTATTATATATAAAGATATGCGAGACACTGACCTAAGGAAAGCAACCTCTGAACAGGATTTATGAGTTTATGTTGATCCAACATTCCTTATCTACACAATTTGCAAAGGCTATCAAAAATGAAAATAAAATGTTTAGTTACAGTATATTGTGAAAACTTCTGAATTCAAATTATGCTCAGACTACATAGTGCACTATTAATACAACATCTAGATATTGTGTGCAATTCATGCTACAAGGAAGACAGAACAGCACTTGAAGCTGTGCAGAGGACAGCAAGCAGGGGCATCCCAGGATATAGAGACATGACCTGCTCTGACAGACTCTGAAAATGAAACTGGTTTAGAGTCTCATGCAGAGAAGGCTGTGTGCAGACTTAATCCAGGTCTTCAAAATCTTCAAAGGCATTGATAAAGTAGATTCAGCAGAATCCTTTCAGCTGAAGGGTGAATCACGTACTTGGACACCAGTGGAAATTAAGGGGAAGTACATTAAGGACTGAAGCCAGGATGGACTTCTTTATGCAAAGAGTGGGATTCAGGATCAAACTACTGAACTATGGAGTTGAAGAGGAAACCATGATAACCTTTAAAAAGAATATAGAAAGATACTGGAAGAGCTTAGCTATTAGCCAACTTGATGGACTAAATGGCCTTCTCTTGTTTGTCAGATTTCTTAAAATGAGCCACCTCACCTGTCAAAAACATGTAATAGTCTATGAAGGAGAGTGTCTCAGCATGCCTCCTACACCTTTACTCCTTATGTGTCTCACACTCACTCTTCAGCTTTCAATGTCATCATTAACGCCAAACTGCCCAATCAGTTTGGTCTGAGGGACAAGACACACTCACAGGCTTTGGTGTTTTAGTATATAGAAGACAGACTTAACTGCTTTTTGAAACTCAGTTCTACAACCCCAAATCCAATGAAGTTGGGACGTGGTGTAAAACGTAAATAAAAACAGAATACAATGATTTGCAAATCTTTTTCAACCTATATTCAATTGAATACACTACGAAGACAAGATATCTAATGTTCAAACTGATAAACTTTATTGTTGTTTTGCAAATCTTCACTCATTTTGAATTTGATGCGTTTTACACAACGTCCCAACTTCATTGGAATTGGGGTTGTACTTGGTTTTATACAGAATCCTTCTCAATTCATAGGCTTATACAGCTGTGTACATTTACAATTGGAAAATAAAGTAACATATGAAAAGGTACCAGAAAACCAAACAAAGAGATGTTTCTGAAATAAAATGTTCTTCTCCAATTTTCTTGAAGGCCCAGAAGTCTCATCCCCAGTTATATTCTTAATAAACGCAATCAAATATGGCTGGCATGGTTGGGTGGTGGTAGCACTGCTGCCTCTCAACAAGCTGGCTGCACTGGTTTCCTCTCGCAATCCAAAGACATGCAGGTTAGGTTGACTTCCAGTGTTAGCTGGCCCTGATTGGGGTGTGTGCCTTGACCAGGGATTATTCCTAGGATTGGCTCCAACTTCCTCACTATTCTGCTCTGGCTAAGTTGGTTTAGAAAATTAATGGTTTGATGGATGTATTCAATGTATTTGTGAAACTCAGGACAAAACTAAGTAGGAAAATACTTTAAAGTGCCAGAATGAATGAATGAATGAAGTGTATCTGAGTATATCTGGGAAATCCCACAAGCTGACCAGTTACAGAAAAATAACAACCTCCCACATGTGCCCTCATCCGTCATTTCTTTATTTTAAACTGGTGTACTTTGTCACACAGCAGGACATAGATAAGCACGTCTCCATGATGTCACTCCAGATTGAGAGGAAAAAGATACCACTCTTCTTTTCCATTGTGAACGTGATATGACAGGGATACTATATGACAGAATATGTTGTAGCAGAGATGAATTACACTCACTGTAGAGCTGGTTCAGGAAGTCCATGTACACCACAGCAAGTGGTTTTAGCAGCCAAGATTTGCATACCCCTCTGAGTACTTCTATGTGTGTGTGTATCTATTGTTCTACCACCTCCCAAATGTGCAAGATAGTGAGCATCATTCGTTTCCAACATAGACGGGGTACCTAATGAAGCCTCTATGGTAGGTGTTCTCCTCAATACTGTAAACACTTAGTTTAGTAGTATGTGAGGTAGGCATTGAAAACCAGAACAGATACACTTGTGAGTCAATTTAACTTCAAATAAACCAGTTTTCATTATGCCCAGCCCCCCCTGAAAATCTGACGTTTTTCAACTGAATAAGATCTGTGTTAAAGACCCCATGTTAAAATAATTTTTGCTAAGACTTATCTTTGGATGCTCTGTATGTCCTCTCTACCAGTGTTCAATTCTATTCCTTCTATAAGTTTAATCTCTTATTTATTGAAATATCTGCATCTTTGTTAGGAGCCATGTTGTAGTTGGTTTTGGTTATTCATTGCTTCTGCAATCTCAAACCTTACAATACTTGTCAGAGGCCAAACCAATGCCACCTGGCATGTATTGTTAGCAAAAGAACATGATAGCGGGGTGCTTTTTGGTCAGATTGATATAATTAGATTTTATTATTTTTCTGGTAAGCCATGTCTGCTTTCCTGCTCTATTCTGTAGGTAAGCACACATGTGACTTTGAAAATGGAAGTGACTTTAATAGACTGCTCCTTTATTCATAAGAAACCAACTTTTTTATTTTCCTAGGAACAATCCATTTTAATTATAATCATAATAGATTCATTAACTTATGTGTACAGTGGAAGTTTGCATCAGTCACACATTATACCACTAGAACCAATAGCTTCAACTAGAGGCATCATCATCACCTCATTTATATGTTGTCACATCAAGAGCACTTTCCACCATAAAATGTGAGGCAATTAATTTACATTGCTTACCGCAGATAAACTGTAGCCATCATACCTAGTCATAAACTGCATTAAAGTCACCAAGACATGAATGGCCTGTTGAAGGTGGTGGATATTCCCAGCACTGAATATATTATTCCTTTGTTTCCTTATCAGTTTAATTTATTCTGAAATAAACAAAACATGCACAAGAAGAACATTGCTCTTCTGAATTTTCACAATTACATAATGTGTTTTTACAAATTATGCTTCCCATTCATATGCTGTCCTTCTCCTGAACAGCAGTTTCCTTAGAACATTCCTCTTGTTCACTTGGCTAGTCATCATAACAAAGTCCATACACAAAGTGAGTGAGGTGAAAAAAATACAAGCTTTCAAAATTTACCATTTTCACATATTAATGTAATAAATCTCTTTACATGTAGTGCATAGGCTAATCTTCACTTTCACATTTTGCTGAAGAATCCTTAATCTTCATTCTGAGCATATCACATACCTTGGTTAAATGAAAATGGTAATCATCAGGCCTATCCCAAAACTAATACATTTACATTTTTTCCACTCAGACTTGTGTTCATCAAGAAATAAAATTTAGATTGAATCTGGGATATCTACAATATTTACATAATACAAGGAAACATCTTGGGTATATATGGCACTTGAGAGAGGCAATATGTATGGGCTAATCAACATGCAACAAGTTAAGAATTTCACTAGTTAAGTACACATGACAATAAAGACCCTAAAAACTATCCAGTGGTATCTTTTTTTGTTTGATACTTGGATTTCCTGGATAAAAGAAATACAGTAGTGAACTATTTTTGAATGCCCTCGGTATCTGAAAAATATCCAGAGATATACAATATAAAGATCACTCTAGACAGCAGATCAGCTGATCTACCTCAGCAAGCCTTAATATACAGTATGATTACATCCTGGATATGAACACAAACAAAACAGAAAAAATCATAGTTCAAAATACTTGACACCTGTAAATTAGCCCAATAACCCCCATCATCATCCCTGTAGTAATTCACAACAATACATCAAATTTACAGCATCCTTTTCTCTCCCTCATTATCTCTTGGATACTTAATTATATTTACCTGTTTTATCATTTTCCTGTTATTAGACAACAAATCTAGAATGCTGCTGCCAGAGTTGTGACATAGGCCAAATATAATGAATACATCACAACAAAGCTTTCAACAATCCTGACACCAAAACTCTTTCCTAGACTTAACCATAACAGCTGACTCAATTGTCTGGGCCGTGACACTATCTTCCCTTACCACCACATGAAATTCTTAAAATCAAAAGCTGAGCTTTATCTTGGACTAAGAGGATAATCTGCAAGACCTAAATGCAACCTAAAGTCAGTAATTTAAAAGAAAGAGGGCTAAGCAGTAGATGTGGAAGAAAATAGAGAGAGACAGAAAACATTTTAAATTGAGGGAAAGGAAGCAATCCAAATGCTGGATTTGGAAGTCAATACAAGAAAGGATAGGGTCCGGGTGTCCTGTGAACCAGTTCAAATGTACATTGTGAGTGAAGTCGGGCAACATTTGACTTGAGGGATGATCTTAAGACCCTACAATACTTTGGTGAATAGTTGTCAGGGATTTGAAATAGCACAGTTGTACTGATGCTGTTGATTTTTTCTATAATTAAATAGACTACATGTTAGTCTTTTGTTCGTTCAGGCCAATGGTGAGTAAAATTGGGTCCAAGGAACAATAAGTTTGTGATAGGGAACTTCACTTTTTTATTTTATGGTTTTCAGAACAATTTTTAAAAAAAAAATTCCTATCAGTGAGTTCACAGTTTCCATGTAAGTCTGTGTCATGCCTTAATATATAAGGGAACTGGCTTATGTGCCTCACATTAGGAAAGTGCACAGCAACAGAGACTCCAGAGTATGGATCCGATTTCACTTAAGTCAACAGCAGGTAAAGTCAAACTTTCATCATAATTATGTGTGGTGCTAAGCACTTGAGATAGCAGTTGATCAAAACCTCAGGTAGACTGTAAGGTAGGTACAGCAAAAAAAGCAACAACCTCTGAGCTTGTCAGTTTGATGAACATTAAGCCTTGTTCTGACTAGTAGTGTTTAAGTGAATTCTGAAATGCTTTTCAGTCTACTGGTTTTCATTATTGCTATATTTATGGAGTGGTAGGCTACCATTCTTCACTTCAGAAAGTGGCACACCACTACAAAAGCAAATGTTCCAGCATCATTTTGATGGATGGATCAAGCATTAAGATAACAGATTTTAACTGAAGTATTGTTGTGTAATCATTAATACCTGAATGCAGTTCAAACACAAATAATAACTCTGATAACATAAAATGATCTGTTCTGTTTTTCAGAGTGTCAGCTAGTTAAGGCCCCTGGTCAGGAAGAGTGGCAAAAACCACATTGTCGCATCACATTTGTGGAGATGGTATAATGCCAAAAAATACTACACAATTAGGACAATTAGAAATTGAGAAAAGAAGTTCTATTAATACATCAACAATTAGGAGAACACTATAATTATTATTAATGCTACTTTCATATATCCTATTAACAGTAGTTAGACTGTCCAACTCTGCATGCATTATTATAAAATTTCTAACCACATAAAAATGCTGGAATTAATAAAAAAAAATACTCACCTAAGAAGATTAAATGAGCGCGACTGCAATGTTTTATACTTTCACTTAGTCGGATTCAATATGATGCCAATGAACATGTTTGGTGCAAAATTCATTCTTCAGCTTTGAAATCGGTTTACAGTGGTAAAGAAGAAAACTTGGCAGCTTCACAAGATATGAACTGCTGAATGTGTCAAAAGCTGAATAATGAGCACTTAATTGAGCATGTATTATTACAAACTGATGACCATTGCACAGGCTTTTATCCAGAGAAGATGGCTGCTATTCTATAAGGCTACAGGATATGGATAAACAAAAAAATCTAGATTACTTTATGTGGAAAATATTCCTTTTATTATGTATAATAGCAGACTCTGGAAGGATGTGGTCTGATAAAAAAAATAAAAAAAAATCAATCAAAAATGTGTGTTTTCAATGCAGTTGCACTAAAGAAGAACAAAATAATTACATATTTTTGCATTGTTTACTTCTAATGTTAGCTGGATTATGTTGCAAAAAGAGACACTTTGAGCGTACCAAGTAGTAAACAAAGAAGGCTGCAATAAAACTGGGACATAATAATTACTTTAATGTATGTAAATGGAAACTGATATATACAATGTCTGAGGTACAGTTAGAAATTTTCTTTACCAAGAGAGACAGCACTGTTAAACAACCCATTGAATTCAATGATTTCTGGATTTGGCTACACATTGTTTAAAAGGTGTATTTAGTTAATATAATGGAGTTCAGCTCTTTAAGGACTCTATTTCATATCTAGTGACTTAAAAATGGACCCATTGGGGTGTGTATGACAGTATGTCCTGCAATGGACTGTTGATACCATCTAGGGGTGGATCCTGTTTTTTGACCTTTGCTGCTACTGCTATAGGATTCACAGCCCTAGCTCTGCAGTGAAATACGTGGGCTTTGAAAATGAGTGGACAGAGAAGAGTGCTAATGAATTTCTTGTACTAGAAAGGTGATCTGACAAAGTCAGCATCATCTTGTGAAGAAAATCAGATTTTAAAGAAGTTAAAATCATTTTTAAGATCACTTCTCAATATTACAATTACACTCAATGAGGCTTAAATATTTAATTACAAACAAAATAAAATATTTTATATGACATAAATTTGACAACAAAAAATAGCATTCGGGTCATGACATGGCTTGTGATCTCCCTGAACCCCAGAAGTCAGCGGATAAAGAAAACACATATTTTGCAAAAACCTTCCATGTCTCTGTGTACAGAATTCTTATTCTTGTTTTACAGAAGTGCTGGGTACACTATTTTCAATACTACTCATGATTCCCAAGTCAACAAGTGTACCAGTTTATACAGAAAGCCCCTCTTGTGCCAACATCAGTACATCCAGCTTCTGTAGAAACAGTGAAAAGCTGAGCAGAAACATGGCAACTTTTCTGAGGGGCAAAACACAGAGCCTCCTACCAACCTATGTAAGTTACTTTTTAATTTTAATTTTTTCATTTCCCTTCAAAATGACAAATCAGACAACTGGTGTTCAAGCTTGGTAACACTGTAATATGTTAAAAAACAGTCCAGCCAAAAAATGAGTGCCTATGACATCCATTTCTTTCTAATGATTTTTGCTATCTTTAGAATAATTTCCTGTCTAGCTCTCTCCAGAAATAATCAAAGAGATGAAGTTTGTTACACAGGAAACTCCCTATTTTCAGTTAGACAACAAGTGAAAGAGTCATTCCTATGCAACAGTGTGCAGTAAAGATGGTAAGTGACCAACTGTATATGGCAGGCTCCTCAGAATCACTGGTGCTATGGGACCGAGTTGCATGCTATAACCCATACATAAAGAATCCTAGCAAAGTGCACTGTTAAAGATGACAGGGTTTTAAGAATGTTTTGGTGTATTTGTGCTTTTATTTTACTCTTAGAATACTATTTTAATTCACATACTTTAGTTAAAAACACAAAAAGTATCAATACTTACTTGACTTACTTAATGACTACTGACTATATCTGGAGCTCTGTCTATTTTATAGCTGCAATGGCTGTATCATTTCAAACAATGAGAATGGTAGGATAAAAAAGTGACTTTCAACAGATAAAATAAGTAGCATTTCATTTTTCCAAGCTTCAGATCTTGCACTACATATTATCTTGTTACTCTGAATTTTATTTTTGCTTGTTTTATAAGAATACCTGTGATGGAATGCTCTGCTCTGTGACGGGTTCTATAAAATTCAGACTGACTGTTTTTGCAAAACACCATCATAAAAATAAGGTTGGTCTCTTAAAGTGAAGAGTGTCCAGAAAAGAGATGAACATATACGATAGGCTTCAAATTCACAGACTGGAAAATTTGGCTTCATAAAAATAGATGGAGGTTTAAATACATATACACACACATATATATATTTATATATACACATACATACATACGCACACACAACTGCTATTTTCAATTACATCAAACTAGTATTGTAACAAGCATACTTAAGACAAATAAAAAGGGTCCTGCGCATGAGGTGGTATTCAGTGCTATCTGTCAAGTGCACTACAAAACTTATCCATGAATCTAGACTCTGAGTGAGCTCGTCCAGATGTAGGCAGAGACCAATGCAGTAATTTACTACATTACTTGTGCGCATTATCAGCAGCAGAATAACAAATCATCGTGGCCTTATTTCTGTTTATGCTCCTTAGCTGGTTGGCCTTCACTTTTACTCAAGGCTTCACAGTTTGTAATCATTTTTCTACTCTACCACTACACATCCTTATACTCTGTCAAACCTTCATTTTTTTGTAGTGTGAAACAATTGGCTAAACCGTTCATATTTTGCTAATTTTAATATGCAACCATTTAATTTAAATGTTATTTACCCCTTAGTCGTGCAGATATAAGTGTACCTTGCCACATATTCAATATATTCACAATATACACTTCTTTTAAAGTATGACCACTGCCTTAGATTAGCAAAGGTCATTAAGTGTTACATGATTTTTTGACAAAATAATAAATAACCTGCTATGCATCATTAAGTTAATTCAGATTCCTTGATTTTTATTGCTGTCAAAATGGGCTCAAATCTCCCTTAAGACTATGATAAGGATAAAATGGTGTAAAATCATTGAATCTATATAACCTTTATGCAAGAACCTAAAGTTATTTAAAAAAAAAAAAAAATAAAATCATAAAAATCAGTCAATAAGGCAAACACATTTGTTACTATAAACTAGTTACTATTTTGAACATTGTTTACCTCTATAAATCTTAACATAAGGCACTATGCAAAAATCAATTAATTAAAATAAACAAGGATTTAAAAGTATACTAATACATTTTTCTACATATATTAAATTCACTGAGTATTGGTATACAAAGCTATGTAATGCATGTAATGAAAGTCCAATATGCCAATATAGAGTAATATAGTCTGTTCTCCAGCCTCACAGATCCAGGGACACAAACTGTTAATTTGTCCCTGTCACTTTCAGTGTGGTATCTCAATGATCTTCTTGTGTGTTTTTCCTCTGCATACTCTGGTTTCCTGCTATACCCTTAAACTGTATAATATTGGTTGACTGACAACCTGTGGTGGACTGGTATTAGCCATGAGTGTGTTACTGCTAGGCTAAGCTGTGACTCACCGTGTGACCATATAATGGAAAAAGTAGGTTCAGAAAATGTGACATTCTGTCTAAATGTCTATCTGTTCCTAAACTAAGTAGCGTTGGGGTTCACTTGAAATTTGTCTCAAAATATCTGTATACCAAAATCACCTTGTCACCACACCATGCTCTCTAATCTTTCCAAGACAAATGCCAATTACATCACTTTTCCTAATTCAGCTTAATATGCTATATATGGAGACAGGATGATTCTTATTTAGAATAAGCTGTATGCTCCATGACATGGATACTTGCACCCCCCACATTCTTGTATACAGTACATGAAATATTTTCATGGCTGCTTGGGACTTTCAGCTTTCAAAGGTGTGAATAAAATCCAGTGTCTCCTTAGCTCTCATGTGATTAAGCATCCATTCTAAAGTTTTGTTGGTAGATACTCTGTTTGGCAAGCCTGGGATATATCAGAAGGGGAATTCTGTGCAGTCATAATGTCATGTGCCCATGCTTCTAAAATATTGACCAGGTGGAGATTAATCACAAGCAGCAAACGTCTGGGAACAACACAGGATCTGTGAACTCTACAGTAGTGCTGGAGTCACATGAGAATCACTTCCCTGAAGGGACAGAAGCATTTAAAAAAACTGGAAAACTCTGTTTCAAATTCAAAGGGCATTAAAAGGCCACAAAATAATATACATTATGCAGCCAGAGTAAGTGGTAAATGCTTGCACAGTTAGAATTTCAAGATTATAAAAAAACAGTGCAAAATACCACAAAAAGATGTTCAAGTTTATGTAAATAATATGACAAGGAATGAAGAATTCCAAGGGCAAGATAGTAAATAAGGTTTCAAGAAAAGGAAAATGAAATGCAGCAAAATACTGACCCACTCTCGTATGTCTCTTACAGCTATCTTTGCAGAGCTCACCATTCAGTGACAACAATGGAGACCAGTGGTGCAACATGCTGGAAGAACGGTTTACCCTTCCTGTGGACAGAGACATTGGACGGTTGAACCAAATTCAAAATGTGCTAGGCTTCATCAATGCTAGCCTATTGGCGATTGCTGAAGAGCAGGAAAATCTAAACCCAAATGTAACAAGTCTGCACAAGGAGCTGAGAAGCATAGCCAAGCGTACAGTGAGCCTGATTGCCAGCACTGCTTGCCTCATGTGTAAACGCTACCAAATATTGATAGCGATTGATGTGCCAGAATTGCGTCGCCCTCCTGGGATTTTTGATCAGAAAAGATGGAGCTGCTCAGTGCTTAAAAGGTCCATAGGATTTTTCTCTCCAAATCTCCTGGCATGAAAAATCTCTTTGATCTCAAGCTTCACTCGACTTTGTTCTATAAACTGTTGTCTTCACATGGATGGATCCATACACAGATTTTGGTACTGGAGTGCAAAACGGAATTGAGTAGGGAAATAAGCTCTGATGAAGTTGTATTTTAAAAAAGCTGCACAATGACAGACTAAATTTTTACAGCTGAAGCACAAAAAGGATGTAAGTGAACAGTTTTTCCACCATAGGCTGAAACATGTTTCAGTCCTTTAAAGGTACAACATCTTGCAGGAGGCAACTGCTCAACAGTGGTGTGCCCAGTTCCGTATCTGAATATCTGTGACTGATTCATATAAGCAGGGCAAGGGAATTTTAGAAAACACAGAAGCAGGGTTATTGGGGGGTGAAGAAAAAAACAAAAAATAACCAAAATGTCTAGCCTCAGCTTACACACATCAGAGTAACGGAGTATGTCTTTGTTCTTAATCAATGAACATATTTAGATAAATGCAAAACAGAATGCTAGAAAGTTAAAAAAAAAAAAAATGCTGAACAACCTAAAGTTACTCTAATTCCTGAAACTAAACAGATAAGCTATATTTCCATATATTTTTTTTTAACACCAAAGCTGACTGTGATCACATTACAAGGCACGTTTTAAATTAAGTTTAAATATACTGACCATTAACCAGAATCACAGATAAAATGCAAAATACTGTTGTTCCAAACAACTGGGTGCCATCTCATCATGGTTAACATCCACCAGAGAATGATTCCATCCAAATGCAAGGCAGAATCAAACACAAAAAGAATAATCAGTGTATTTTTAGATGACTACAAATATAGCAGCATGTAGAAATATAAATTGTTATAAACATAATGCAATTATACAGTTAACAATTCCCTTGCTTGGCACTACTGCTTTGCAGTATACCAACAAAAAAAACATACTTCCAGGCATGTGTAACTAGACACATTATTCTAACTGCACGTTTTTTTTAAAGAATCTGACATGACTCCACTGGGCCCTTGAGCAAAACCCTTACCTAAAAATAGCTCCAGAGGTGCTGTATAATGGCTGATTCTACACTCTGACCCCCCAAAGGTCATGTAAATAGACAATTTCCCCTTTGGGATTAATAAAGTATATCAAATAAAAAAAAATCTGCGGAATATTTAATTCATGAAATAGCATATTCCTACAACTCTTCTGCCATTTGTCAGACCTGTTTCCTCTTGACATTAACTCTCCACACTGTGACACCAGGTGACATGAAACCCCAAAACCATGTAATTTCAGGATATAATACCCTAATGAGAAAGCTCTCTTATATACATTACCATATTTCTGTCTTTGTTGCTATACATTGGTGTCCTACTCAACTCAAATTACAACTTAGTGCTTCAGCCAAGCTCTGGGTAAAATAACTGAACTTGCCTACTAAAAACATAGACATAGACTATGAGATATATGATCACTGCTTAAAACAATTTTCAAAAAGTGTTTTAAAACTACACTCCCTTATTATGCAAGTGATGAATAGATATCATGAAAGGCATCTGGACATACAAATCACAGCAAAGCCTATAAAAGACTGCCCCCACATAGATGAGGGAAAAGAAGAAATACAAACGTTCTTGAAATGTGGGTACACACAGCAGGTTTACCCAATACACCGATAGGGGACCACACCCAAACAGACAAATTACCTAACCAAAAGGTAATTGTCTTCATCCTGCTTAGTCAGCTCTGCCATTACCAGAATAAAGATGCTAACATTGTACTGTTACAGGCTTACACTTCAAAAATCGTAATCCTACAGATTAAGTCATTCTATAAGCATACTGGTATAACAGTTACTCCATGCTTTCATTGGCAGACAACGTAACAGAGGTCAATGAAGCCACTAGTAAGTCACCTTAGCACTAAACAAACATTTACATAAATACAGAACAATATAACAGAACAGGTGACTGCAGCACCTAAAACAACATTTGGAAGCACAGGTTACTGAAAAAAGATGACTCTTCTTTAAATAGATGACTCATCCTTAAATACTTTGACTAATGTTCTGTGTATAATGATGCGAAAGGTAACAGAAGTCAGAGGTATAAGGGTATTTTTAAAAGTTAAAATTAGAGAGGTGCTGAAGAAAAAGGAAAATGCAATACCCTCCCTGTATGCTCATCCATTTTCTTAGTGATTTAGGCTAAATACTATAATCAGTTCAACTTGTAGGACTCTCCTTGCTTATCTGGGTCCTGAAATTTTTTGAATGGAAGACAGAATTCTGGTCTTTTCTTCAATATCAAACACAGACAGGAGAAGTCAGTTGGTTCTGCGGAATCACTATTTCTGGAGATGTTAATGGCATTACTAAAATACACTGAAATTATATTAACTTTTATGATGTTCCAAAATTTATTTTTGTCTTAACTATTTATTTATTTATAATATTTATTATTATTAAATGTATTTATGTATTTTTGACACATTAAACAGTACTATTTTTATATGTTGTAAGGCTGTGTATGGTCAATGACTGAACTAATGCCGAAAGGGTGACAAACACTGAAGATGGCAAAGGGTTAGTAAGGACAGACAGTCATATACACCAATACCATACTGACAGTTTATTACTTGGGTTTCAAGGGTAAATCAGTCTGTTGGCTAACAGACTTTATCCTTTCAGATGTTTATGTGGTTGTGGTCAACAAAAGCAGAGTCACATCACTACCCTAATCATGCTGGGCACTGTTCGGAAGGCAATTCTAGTTGAAAATAGTTTTTGCCAACCCTGACCACTGCAGCCGATTTCCTAACTAGAGGGCAACCATTACCTTGTTTATAAATCCTTAAGAGTTTAGCAAATTTTCCATTTCTTTAATATTAAGTGGCTGTCTCTCACAAGGCAAATTAGCTAGTTCTACCAGAATCTCTCACACCTGGCCAGTTTAAAGTTGCTCGTTAATCTCACTCAAACATCAGTGAAGAAGCTTAAAATCAATAAGAACAGGAGCTGAATGTACAAAATCCACAGACTTTGCCTAGGCCAGAATTTGAACAAAGCTCCAGAACTACAAGGGAGTGGCTACACCACCTCTACTCCGACTCAGAACTGCCCACTTCTTTACTTTATATTTTAAGAAATTTACCAAAATAGTGTGTTTTATCCTTTGAATCCTGTGCCTGGTCATAGTCAGAATTGCAATTTGTGTTTTCTCAAAGTCTGCATAAGTTTTCCCCAGATACTCCAGTTTTCTTCCTATAACCCCAAAGTAATGCATGTTAGGTTACTTGGCAAATCTAAACTGACAGTGTAAGTGTGAAAGTGTGCATTGTCCAGGTGAGGTACTGGGACCATTTCATAAACTGTACCCGGAGGCTGCCGGAAGAAGCTATGATCCTTAATCGGGTTAATTAGTTTTGAGAAGGTTATACAGAAAAGTGACTTTACTCTTGTAGACCAAACTGTAAGATATTATAATCTTACTAGGGGGTTTGCTCCCTGCTTGCTTCGCTCTCCAACCCCCCCAATCGGCCTACACTACATGCCAGCCACTTTGCGTTTCTGCTGCTAACGTTGTGAAGTGGGGGGGCTGAACGCAGCCTAAGGAGACGCGGTCGATCCTCGGAAACTCCCTCTTAAAAGGTGATACAATGGGAAACAAATTATTTGTTTTTATTTTAACCTCCTT
The DNA here is from genome assembly GCF_016835505.1 of Polypterus senegalus. Taxonomy (NCBI): domain Eukaryota; kingdom Metazoa; phylum Chordata; class Cladistia; order Polypteriformes; family Polypteridae; genus Polypterus; species Polypterus senegalus. The sequence goes on from NC_053165.1 coordinate 25,257,911, forward strand.
TTTGCTTGATCAGAAGCTGGCTTGCTGCTGCTACTGTGTTGTGTGATCTGCATCTTGTATATTATATATTATATATATCCTAAGTATAAAATGTACGATTTATGGCCATATCTATCCTAAATTTGTAATTTACTTAAAACAATTCAATCTGTTTAAGTACTAATTATTTAATGAATTTGAAATGTTAAAAGAACATGCAGATCTTAAAACTTTTTATATCATGTTTTCCCCAAAGTTTCAGTAGCTACACATTAAATTTATATACAGAAGAATGGCTGATTGTATTAAGCAGGTATTTTCACTGCAGCCTGGAGATGACCTCTGCTTAAGAAACTGATCAGGGATGGGAAATACCTGACTCTAAGGGATTAAGAGTTCCATTTTAATTAATTCATTCATTTATTTTTTGACAATGGCTGAGTAAGAGGATTTCGACCCTCTAGGTTACTACCAGCTGCTTTACTCAAATGTCTCGGAGAGGTCAATGTACCAATGAAAGTTTGAACGTTTTAAACTCTGACTGGCACTAAAACAGGTCAATAAGCCACATAATCTTATTTTATGGCCATCAAAAACACCTCTGCTCAAGGCTGCAGACTGAGTGGAAGGTAACTTTTTTGAAAACCACTTGTGAAACAGAACATTTCCTTTACTCATATAAGTGTGATAAAAACAAGTGCCACAATATCAAATGAAATGCTCTGAAGTATTTCAAGAGAAAACGGGTTTGGCGATTCAACAGAGACAATACAGTTAGTGTCGTGTTTTGGAAAACTTACTATCTGTTGGTTAACAGTAGTGTGCTTGACAAATATTTTTTGAGGTCTGTGGAATCAGGTGCTGCCATTCATACTTGAATTAGGTGCAAAAGCAGAACAAAGTAACTGTCTTTCTGCCTATGTTATTCATACATGGGATAGGCAATGTTTACTGTGCTGGGAGATACTAACAAAAGGGCTATAGGCCTAATAATTCCTTTCCATTAATAGGTTTTCTTGTGGATTACATGCAAGCTTTGCTCTTTACTAGAGAGTGGGAAGATATTATAACCCAGTGTCTGCACTAAAAAGGTGTGGACATCTGTCACAGTTTTCTTGGAAGCAGATAAAACTCAATCTTTTGGTTGAAATCTATTGCACGGTTGTTTCCATGAAGACTACAAAAGTGTATTCATGGCAATTTTTGCTACTGACGATGATGATGAATAGGCCAAAACCAAGTCACTGAGCCTTAAAACACTTGTTTAATTGATTTTAATTTAATTTTGTTGAGTAATTTCACTGAGATTGACATGGCCGTATGAGAGAGACATCCAGATGCTGCATATTAAAGAGAGGCTGCTGTATCAGTTGCCCACAGAATGAATAATATGGCTGAAGTGGAAAGTTTCTGTTAAGAGCCAGTAACGCTGGCAAAAGCTAAGATTTCGAGGTGCAGATGTTACAATGTCAAAATGTGCAATGTCACTTTCTCCTACAATATATTGTATCTCAGATTATGGTCCAAAAATTCTTATCTGCATTAAGCTACAGCAAAACAAAGTCTGAATGACTCAGTAAGTTTTTGTCAATGATTACTTAACAAACAAAAATACATTAAACATGGTGCACTAGTGTATTCTGTGAAATACTGTCATCTCATTCACAGTTAATACTTACCAGGAACAGGTAGAAATAGGTTCAGAAAACAGGCAGATCAAAAAAGAGTAACAAAGGGCTACAACAAAGAGCACGAGTATATTTCAACATGACCAAGCACCACACAACAATCAGCTCTGCAAAGGATGGAGCAGGACAATTACATGAAGACAGAGCAACCAGTAAGTCTACTATTCCAGTATTCACAGTAAATGAACAACCTGGAGAAGCAGGAGAAAACACTTAAAATGTGCAATCATCAGAGTGGACAGGCTAGGATCTGAACCCTGCTCCTTCTGTTACATACAATACATAAAGGTGAGCAATACAAATTAGATAGATTATGTACAGGCTATAGCACACACTTGAGAAGCCAAATCTGGAACAGTGGTAGTACTTTTACTTTCCATATCCCAAGAGGGACATACCAGCCTTTGGAAATCTCTAGACAAGATTTACGAGATACATACAGGGGAAAAGAGAGGTTAACAAGAGAATGGACTGAATCCTTTCATGTTATGAAAAAAATAAGTGGATGGTATAAGAACATTTAGTATCAGTGAAGATGTGACAGCATGCAATGAATATAGCAAAAAAGTCAATTTCATTCACATGTTGCAAATAATTAGTGTTCACATCAAAAGTATTCTGATCCTTTAAAAAGAGCTCCAATACTATTGGATTAAAATTTACATTTACAAAATTACAATGAAAATCTGTATTTTTTTTTTAAACAAACTCACAAGAGAAAGAACAACAATTTTAAAGGCAAACACAGGTATTAGTAAGCACATATTTTAATTAAAATATTGAAAAACAAGTCACTGTATGTAAATATTCAACCCTTGTGTACTGGTGATTTTACATTGCTTTAATAAGGGTGCACAAGTTTTTTTCTTCTTTAATATTTAAGACCTTGAATCCTGACTGAAAATTGTTTTTGTAACATTAGGTGTTTTGTTGGGCTGAAAAGTGAGCGGGCTCTCATCAACACTTCTCTGACATCTTATATTCTGAATTGACAACAATCTCAGATACTGGAATACTGCACCACAAAAACACAGGTTTACAGTACAATGATTAAAATAAAAAGTCTGTCTTATTATTTTAACAACCTAGAAGAAACCCATAATTGAGAGGGGAGCAGTTCCTTCAGTGCTATGTGTAGGGATTGCATTAATTCAATGTCAAAGAGTGATGTTGACCTGACTAAGACCTCTCATGGAATACTTTACTTCAAAAAGTATTAAATATAAAATGTAAATGCCATATCCTTTTAAAATCTTCAGCATTTTATATTCACAATACAAATAAATCTCGTCTCACAATTCTGTTGAAAACACAAACCTGAAAGAACCTCTGCTCAGTATTTACTGGATATGAATCAAGATGCTGGTGTTGTCAAGGTCTGAATAAAACTGATACAATGACTCAGAAAAGCACTTTTCAGATTGATACACATCTTATTAAAATAAAGACACAAAATGAAAAACATCTGCAACAGAATTCAACGGTCTTGTAGTAACAAGTGAACACAGGTGTCATATCTACAGTACCTACACCCACGGTCCCCACATCAGACACACTGAGCTTCATCAGTCACTTTTCCCACCTTTTCTTAAATTCCATGTAAGGACACTGATCAAGCTTAGAAAAACTCAAGAGACTATACATGTCCTGCCGTTGCCTGTCTTGCCTACATCAATCCTAGTTAGATATCAGGTGTAATAAAATCATTTTTATAGACAAGACCAATCATTATATGAAAAGTAAGAATTATGAAAAATTAGAGCTTGATAGTAATTCTTTATTACATGCTTATTAAAAGACTGCATTTATAAGACTGAACCAGCAATACATTTAAATCAGACAGACATCGCAAGCCTTTCCCTTCCGTTTCTTCGTGGTGAAGCCACAACACCATATTTCTGTGTTTTTCCAACAGCATTTAGTGAAACTACCCCATTGAATGGACCTTCTGCTTATTGAAGCAGCTTGAATATGCAAATATTTTACACCTGATAATGGTTTCTCATTTTTCTTTAACTTTAAATCTCTAATTGTACTTCCTTCTTAGACCACACTTTGTCTTGCTGGTGTAATATGAAGCTAGCCATGGTGTACAATAAAATTAGCTGTTATTGAGCAGTACCCATTAGCAACTAGCCGTGCCCTGTGGCTTCACCTGCTTATTAGTGAAAAAGGACAGTGAGGAGGACCCTTCCCGGCTCCCCACTTCTGACGTCACGCTTTTCCCTCCCCCCAGCCTCTGTCTTGGATTAGCGTGAATATATCGCTGCAGCAAGTGAACTATGATTCTTAGCGCAATGAAAGAAGTCACAAAATCAACTGGAATGTTCAAGCAAGTTATAGAAAAAATCCCAATCTAAATCCGTTAAGCAGTTTTTTGTTGTCTAGGTAAGGTACATGCACCGAGGCTGGCGATCGATCGATCGATACATAGATATTAAAGGCACTATATAATAGATATAGGGTGATGCAGGTCTTTCATTTCAGACAAGTCTCATCTGAACCAGCTGTTCAGAATATAATTTTCTGGAAGTCATTTACTTAACAATAATATGGCAAAAATGCATGAATTTGAGATGTTGTGAGCATGCAGCTTGATTTCTGACATGTAGATTATGCAATTTAGATAAATTGAGATTTTTTGTAATAGATATTTTGATGTTTGCCATTTGTTTAGAGTTGGTTCCCATTGAAGCCGATTATGTCAGCAATTTTGTTATCTACGTTCTGAATAAATGCAAGAGGTTAAAAATTCTTAGCCATCACTAAAAATAACACGGGGTAAGTGTTTGAAAAATCTTTAGGAGTGGACTATTCTTTTAAGAAAACAGCAAGACTTAACAACTTTACCTGTGCAAAGGTTTTCCTCAAGTTTTTCCTAGATAATCTTGACAGAGTTGTAATTTTTTTTAATTTTAATTTTATTTCAGCTTACGAAAATGTTTAATAGTTTCAGTTTTGATTTTAGTTTTTGTTAACTATAATAACCTTGGTTCTGACTACACCAAATTATCATTAATATAAATGTAAAGGAAAACATGGAAACTAACAAGGTGCTACTGAAATAGTAATACTGACAAAAAAAGTTTAAGTATACAGAATAAAATTGCTAGACATTTCTTTTTGGTAACCACAAACGCGAATAGAAAAATTTAATTATTTTAAAAATAGCTATGGTTATTACTGCTGTCATGGCAAAATTGCAATAGAGATGAAAAGCAAAATAACCAGGAAGGTAAAACTTGCTGAAAATAAACCTCTGACAGACTATGGCCTTCAGTAGTCCAAGAATTCAAAAACAATCTGTAAACCTAGGTAAACCTAACCTCTGCTGTCATTCTATAAATACTTTACCTAAGTCACCCTCAATTATTAAATATTTGAGTTACTTCTAAGGCATGAATAAAGCATCTACATCCCATACTGTATATTCACTTTAAGTATTTACAGGTATACTTTAGAACATCTACTTTCATCCTTGTTATTCTAGTTTAGATGCTCAGAGGTGTCACAGAATAAAAGCAGACTAAACAAGAATGCATCAAAGGTAAAAGAAAAGTAAGAATAATCAAAACAGTACATGAATACAAGCCACATGCCACCATTTAATTTAAACTGTTTCTGAGTGCAGTCCATCTTCAGATAGTTTGGATCACACTTTTACAGTTTCAAAATCCTATAGTATTGACGGCATACTTGCAAGTCATAAATCTGGGATGGAAGGATTATACAACATACATTGTTAATGACAAGAATTTTCTAAAATCCACACAGGGTAGAATTATACAAACAGGCTCAAATTCATATAGTTAGGTCCATAAATATTCGGACAGAGACAACTTTTTTCTAATTTTGGTTCTGTACATTACCACAATGAATTTTAAATGAAACAACTCAGATGCAGTTGAAGTGCAGACTTTCAGCTTTAATTCAGTGGGTTGAACAAAAAGATTGTATAAAAATATGAGGGAACTAAAGTATTTTTTTTAACACAATCCCTTCATTTCAAAGTCTGCACTTCAACTGCATCTGACTTGTTTAATTTAAAATTCATTGTGGTAATGTACAGAACCAAAATTAGAAGAAAATTGTCTCTTTCCAAATATTCATGGACCTAACTGTATATAAATCCACTTAAGTTTTTAAATAACTTGTACGGAACAGGGGTGTGTTCTTGCTCCTACTCTCTTCAGTGCTTGCACTGACTGGGTGTTGGGCGGGGTCGGGGGTTCAGTGGCTGTGGGACATCTGTTGGTGAAGAAAGATTCACTGATCTTCACTTTTCCAATGATGCTGTGATCTTTTGTCCCCTCCTCTGATCACTCAAGTGAGTCAATATTTATGTTAAAATTTCACATGGGCCTACAGGATATGTGACACTGTACACATTTGATTGACTGGTTGTCCTTATAATGAATGTATCTGTTCAAAGTCATTGTTCATTTTACGCACCTGCGTACTGGTTTCTTTCCCCAGGCTATAAACTAAATGAAACAACTTCTGGTCCTGTGGTGTCCATTCTTATTTTTCTTTCCCTTAAAAGTTATAAATTACCTGTGCAATACGGGAAGAATGTACAAGGAAGGATACTTGCAATGTTAATTTCCAGTAAATTCAGTTCACTGTGACTTGTCTGAACAAAAATTAACAATCAATATAAGTAGTCTGCAGTTTCAGAAAATGAAGATTTTACACTCCAGGACATATTACAAGGACGTATTTTTAGTCCACTAAAAGAACAATTCAACTTTCAGCTGAAAAAAACTTCCAAAAGAACCACACCGGAGTGGCCCAAGAGTAAAAACTGATTATTCTTCAGAGGCCATAAGAAATCTAGACCATCATATTTATCAAGAAAATGTGATATGATTTGTAAATGGCAGTCCATTGGCAAAAGCAAGGAGTGGGCAATGTTATACAGTATATAGTTATCCAGAAGGATTTCAAACTACTGAGGTGGGCTGGTGCCCTGCTCATGGTTTGTTTCCTGCCTTGTGCCCTGTGTTGGCTGGGATTGGCTCGAGCAGACATTTTTCAAGATGTGCAACCTCATGTCAACATTCTTTCACATTTTAAGTTATATGGCTATCACAAAAAAACAGTTCCTGTGGTACTGCAAAAACTGTCAAACAAACCAAATAAAGTTGGCTTATAAAGGATCAATTATTGCAAATGCCAGAATCAGGTCATATTGCTGTTGCAAAGAAATGATATTATCCCAATCAAGACTGAAAAGAACAGCTGTCATGTTACAAACTGAATAGTAGAGAACATCTATCTTCTTTATGATCTGAGTGCAGTGCTAAACTGATTAAAGGTGATGATGCAAAATGTGAATTAACCTAACTGAGACCAGATTATAGTGTACAAATGCCCGCAGAGCAAACAAAACTTTACACTGTAGCAATGAAGTCACACCTGAGTGGTACAGTCTGCAGATCTTTTGTCCAATATATATTTACAATGCAATTCTGGCTATAGGTATTCTCTGAAATACATTATTGGACCTAATTAAATAACAATGTTAAAACATTTAAACAGAAATCCTATACATGTAATTACATAAACATGTGTAACTTATCCTCAGTGATAATGTTAAGATAAAATCTGTCTTTCTATACAGTGCATCCGGAAAGTATTCACAGCGCATCACTTTTTCCACATTTTGTTATGTTACAGCCTTATTCCTAAATGGACTAAATTCATTTTTTTCCACAGAATTCTACACACAACACCCCATAATGACAATGTGAAAAAGTTTACTTGAGGTTTTTGCAAATTTATTAAAAATAAAAAAATTGAGAAAGCACATGTACGTAAGTATTCACAGCCTTTGCCATGAAGCTCAAAATTGAATCAGGTGCATCCTGTTTCCCCTGATCATCCTTGAGATGTTTCTGCAGCTTAATTGGAGTCTACCTGTGGTAAATTCAGTTGATTGGACATGATTTGGAAAGGCACACACCTGTCTATATCAGGTCCCACAGTTGATAGTTCATGTCAGAGCACAAACCAAGCATGAAGTCAAAGGGATTGTCTGTAGACTTCCGAGACAGGATTGTCTCAAGGCACAAATCTGGGGAAGGTTACTGAAAACTTTCTGCTGCTTTGAAGGTCCCAATGAGCACAGTGGCCTCCATCATCTGTAAGTGGAAGAAGTTCAAAACCACCAGGACTCTTCCTAGAGCTTGCCGGCCATCTAAACTGAGCGATCGGGGGAGAAGGGCCTTAGTCAGTGAGGTGACCAAGAACCTGAGGTCACTCTGTCAGAGCTCCAGAGGTCCTCTGTGGAGAGAGAAGAACCTTCCAGAAGGACAACCATCTCTACAGCAATCCACCAATCAGGCCTGTATGGTAGAGTGGCCAGATGGAAGCCATTCCTTAGTAAAAGGCACATGGCAGCCCACCTGGAGTTTGCCAAAAGGCACCTGAAGGACTCTCAGACCATGAGAAACAAAATTCTCTGGTCTGATGAGACAAAGATTGAACTCTTTGGTGTGAATGCCAGGCGTCACGTTTGGAGAAAACCAGGCATCGCTCATCACCAGGCCAATACCATCCCTACAGTGAAGCATGGTGGTGGCAGCATCATGCTGTGGGGATGTTTTTCAGCGGCAGGAACTGGGAGAATAGTCAGGATAAAGGGAAAGATGACTGCAGCAATGTACAGAGACATCCTGGATGAAAACCTGCTCCAGAGCACTCTTGACCTCAGATTGGGGCAACGGTTCATCTTTCAGCATGACAACGACCCTAAGCACACAGCCAAGATATCAAAGAAGTGGCTTCAGGACAACTGTGTAAATGTCCTTCAGTGTTCCTGCCAGAGCCCAGACTTGAATCCGATTGAACATCTCTGGAGAGATCTTAAAATGGCTGTGCACCGACGCTTCCCATCCAACCTGATGGAGCTTAAGAGGTGCTGCAAAGAGGAATGGGCAAAACTGGCTAAGGATAGGTGTGCCAAGCTTGTGGCATCATATTCAAAAAGACTTGAGGCTGTAATTGCTGCCAAAGGTGCATCAACAAAGTATTGAGCAAAGGCTGTGAATACTTATGTACATGTGATTTCTCAGTTTTTTTATTTTAATAAATTTGCAAAAACCTCAAGTAAACTTTTTTCACGTTGTCATTATTGGGTGTTGGGTGTAGAATTCTGAGGAAAAAAATGAATTTAATCCATTTTGGAATAAGGCTGTAACATAAGAAAATGTGGAAAAAGTGATGCGCTGTGAATACTTTCCGGATGCACTGTATTTTTCTAGGAATTATATATTAAGGTCAGCACAGGTCAGGCTGGGGAGTATGCACTGATACAGTATGTTGCTACACCCATCACACAATGAAACAGCTCAGGATCCTGGTTGGCAACCCCCCAGGTAGAAACATTTCTGGAGGGTGGGACTGGGCAATGACCACCTATCTGCCGCAGCCAGTTGTTACATGGGTGTCTCATTGGCCTGGTCCAGCCTCTTAGGTCCTCAATGGGGATCCTGCGAGCCGGATCACATTCGGGAAATTGCGGCATATGGCCATATTACTGTAATTGACGGTTTCTCACAATGCAGGTAAATGTGTCTCATTAAGGACTTCATGAGAAACCACTCATTCGACATAAAGTCCAAAGAGAGGTACCCAAGAATTCTCCAAAGAGATACAGTACCAAAGGAGTCCAGTATTTATTTTAGGTCATTGGATAGCATCTATGTATTGCTTACATATAGCAAGACAGGAAGCACCAGGACTCTAAAGACTTGGACCTTCGTCCCTATGTACACATATAGGGAGCACCACACACCCCTTTCCAGCGGCCTGATAACCAACACCAAAAAAAAAAAAAAATCTAAAAAACACAATACTACATTAAATGATTCAGGGGATTTTTCAGAAGGGTTGGGAATTTCAACGATAGCCAAAATATAATGGATCACACATCTTAGAGTGGGTTAAAGGTGTTATTTTGAATAACATTCACTTGTCCTTTTGGGGTAAGATTAAAAATATTGTAGTTGTTCCTTCTGCCTTTCTGCAGAACATCCAACTGACACACACAATAACACAAATATTAGAGAATTACTTGGGGTTATTCATTGCAAATCAAATCTACTCATGTAAGTGTGATAAGCAGAATATGGGCCTCAACAGAGCCTAAATAATATAAAGTGAAAGTTGTCACATGACTCACACGTGCAAAAAGGTTTGACTTTTGAAACAAAATGGAACCACAAAAACCACCGCAATAGCGATTGTATCAACGTGCAGAAAGAAAACAGCTTTTGAAGAAAAGTGTACACCAATGCACTATAATTCTTTGCTAGACAGCATTCCAGTTTCTGAAGGGATACTTATAATTTATTTCTTTGAAATAAAAGCACACTAAGTCCCAATATGCTATGGTCAAACATGGCATTTACATCTGTTTTCTCCTATGTGCAAACATATAGATATAGCTGTTAATAAGTTATATTCTAAGTTTAAAAAAGTAAAAAGTCTTAGACCAAGTTGTCTCAAGATTTACATGGCTTCTTTAAAATATATGAGCCACTCATTTTTCACATCATAGATAAGTAATTTTACAAGGATCTTTAAAACCTTCTGTATCTGATAATGACAACACAAATAACAGGCACACATACAAAAATAAATTTCTTTATTAAAAAAATATGCACTGGTATTAAAATTTTTTTTGAGCAAACAGACCTTAATAATTTGATTCAACAAGCAAACAAAAGTTTCCAATAACTGTGCTTATTTAGGACTTTTTTTTTTTTTTTAAATTGTGTTAAATGGCACATTAACACCTCACTTTTATTTACATGATAATTCTTTTTTCCCCAAATGAGATCGATTTTAGATTCCACTACTTAATTTTTAAAGATTTGCTGTAATGTTTAGAGTAACTATAATGCTGGATTTTTTAGACTAACTTTAATTTGTAGAAAGCCTAGGTCTAATACTTTCTATACCTCAATCAAAATTAACATATGCATGCTTATTCTGTAGTTAACATGAAACATTTACAAGCAGTTAAAATGTATATGCTTTCAGCTGGAATTCACATACTGCAGGTTCTCACAAAGAACAAGCAGAGCTCATCGGCACACCTTGTTCTACCTGGTGAACAGGAGTCACTTTGGTACTTTTCTACAAACTGAAGAACTCATCCAAAATGACTGATAGATGTTGAAAATTTTTTAAATAAGCTGTCAATATCAAAGAGCAGAGTGAATAATACTATTGATGCTTAGGATATTCAAAAGTACAGTGGGATGCAAAAGTTTGGGCAACCTTGTTAATAGTCATTATTTTCCTGTATAAATTGTTGGTCGTTACGATAAAAAATGTCAGTTAAATATATCATATAGGAGACACACACAGTGATATTTGAGAAGTGAAATGAAGTTTATTGGATTTACAGAAAGTGTGCAATAATTGTTCAAACAAAATTAGGCAGGTGCATAAATTTGGGCACCACAAAAAAGAAATGAAATCAATATTTAGTAGATCCGCCTTTTGCAGAAATTACAGCCTCTAAACGCTTCCTGTAGGTTCCAATGAGAGTCTGGATTGTGGTTGAAGGTATTTTGGACCATTCCTCTTTACAAAACATCTCTAGTTCATTCAGGTTTGACAGCTTCTGAGCATGGACAGCTCTTTTTAACTCACACCACAGATTTTCAATTATATTCAGGTCTGGGGACTGAGATGGCCATTCCAGAACGTTGTACTTGTTCCTCTGCATGAATGCCTTAGTGGATTTTGAGCAGTGTTTCAGGTCGTTGTCTTGTTGAAAGATCCAGCCCGGTGCAGCTTCAGCTTTGTCACTGATTCCTGGACATTGGTCTCCAGAATCTGCTGATACTGAGTGGAATCCATGCGTCCCTCAACTTTGACAAGATTCCCAGTCCCTGCACTGGCCACACAGCCCCACAGCATGATGGAACCACCACCATATTTTACTGTAGGTAGCAGGTGGTTTTCTTGGAATGCTGTGTTTTTTCCTCCATGCATAACGCCCCTTGTTATGCCCAAATAACTCAATTTTAGTTTCATCAGTCCACAGCACCTTATTCCAAAATGAAGCTGGCTTGTCCAAATGTGCTTGAGCAGACCTCAAGCGGCTCTGTTTGTGCTGTGGGCGGAGAAAAGGCTTCCTCTGCATCACTCTCGCATACAGCATCTCCTTGTGTAAAGTGCGCCGAATGGTTGAACGATGCACAGTGACTCCATCTGCTGCAAGATGATGTTGTAGGTCTTTGGTGCTGGTCTGTGGGTTGACTCTGACTGTTCTCACCATTCATCGCTTCTGTCTATCCGAAATCTTTCTTGGTCTGCCACTTCGAGCCTTAACTTGAACTGAGCCTGTGGTCTTCCATTTCCTCAATATGTTCCTAACTGTGGAAACAGACAGCTTAAATCTCTGGGACAGCTTTCTGTATCCTTCCCTAAACCATGATGGTGAACATTCTTTGTCTTCAGGTCATTTGAGAGTTGTTTTGTGACCCTCATGTTGCTACTCTTCAGAGAATATTAAAGGAGGAGGGAAACTTACAATTGACCCCCTTAAATACTCTTTCTCATTATAGGATTCACCTGTGTATGTAGGTCAGGGCTCACTGAGCTTACCAAGCCAATTTGAGTTCCAATAATTAGTTCTAAAAGTTTTGGAATCAATAAAATGACAACGGTGCCCAAATTTATGCACCTGCCTGATTTTGTTTGAACAATTATTGCACACTTTCTGTAAATCCAATAAACTTCATTTCACTTCTCAAATATCACTGTGTGTGTCTCCTATATGATATATTTAACTGACGTTTTTTATCCTAACAACCAACGATTTATACAGGAAAATAATGACTATTAACAAGGTTGCCCAAACTTTTGCATCCCATTGTAAGTGCATGTTGGGATCCATGAAGCCCTAACAATCAGTCACAAAACAAAGCAGAAACCAATGTATTCAGATTGTTTGCTTTGTTGGGGTATGAAGGTGAAAGCTATTTTCTGAATCTCATCATTTACATTTGCTTAGCAGATGCTTTTACCCAAAATGACGTACAAAAGAGGTAAACAATTGAGACATATTAAGCTAGGGTCTAATCACTGGGACAGAATCATTTTGAACCAGACCCCAAAAGAAATTTTAAGGTTTCCACATTATTAGCAAAAGTCATGCCCGCTTTTTTAAGATGCCGATGGGGCAATCTGGTAAACATTACATGACATGGTCAAATGTCAACTCATAGCTGTGCTTTCAGTCTTAAAAAATTGCCAAAACATTCTAAGAGGGGTCCACCTTACAAAAGTATTTTTTAAAATCATTCAGCCTGTTATCTATAGCCACAGAAGCAAAATCAAAATTTGAATGTACCGTTCTTCCTCATTCACTCTAAAGCCCTCATCTTGCTCACTGAAATTTCCACCTTTTCTGAGCCTTCAAATATGCGGTTCATGGAAAAAGGTATAAGAGTGATGACAAAGATACAGAGGATGTGCAGAAGTGTGTGCAAGTGCAAGACTGAGACTGGAAAAAGAAGGGAATTAATTCTTTTGCGTCTCAATGGCATAATTGTATGAAGGTTATAACACAGATTACATAGAAAAATAAGAGGTTCAGTACACACATCTAACTGACCTAAAAGAATGTTCAAAACAATTCAATCAATGAACTACTTTACATGCAATAACCAGAAATCACCTTCAGATGTAGGTACTCCCATAACGATGTTTGGCTGATTTTAAGAAAAAAAATTAGGTTACTTCACCAAGAGAACATTTTCCACAAATTAAAAGAATTCTACTGATGGTTGTTTACAAATTAATAGGAAAAACATGTTATTTTCAGAGAAAAGATTTCTTCCTAGAAAAACTCATAAATGTCTCCACTAATCTTTCTACATTGTATTGTTGAAAACTAGATATCAGCAGCAGGAAGACAATTCAGAACAACATTGAATGTGATCCTGGGAGTCCTTTGAGATCCTGCAGGAGTGTTTTGGTAACTCAGAAGGATAAGTTCAATAGTCGGGCACATTACTGTGGCCTTAATTTCTCCATCTGTAGATAAATGCATTTGAGGAAGTGCTGGTATAGTATTATAGAATTCTTTATAATGATAGGCTCTAACCTTTCCCTGATTCATAGTGCAGTTTGTCTGGGGACCTTTTAAACTTACGTATATTGGTTTATACAAATCTATACTAGACAGATCAAACAAAGTATCTTTGCTACCAAACAACGAAAAGCCACATGTCTACAAACAACACTATAGACATGAAGGACAGAGATGCTCAATTTAAAAAAAAAAAAAAAAAATACAGTAAGTGCAGCTCAGACACACGCACAGCCTCACTTAAACGTAAATACTTAAAAAACATACTTAGCCTTTAACAAAATTTCTCCCTGGTTCAAAAAGTCCAGGGAACTATTACTATTAATTATGTTATCTATTTCCTGAAATATTACAGGAGACACAAGTAGACTAAAAAAAGAAAAAGAAAAAAAAAAGAAGTTTTTACATCTTTGGTGTCAACTGCAATCTAATCAACATCACCTTGCTTAAGAATCATGGCTTTGAAATTTAATTTTGAGAATGGACAACTTTGTATTAAAGTAAACTACAAAAGAGCAGAGAAACAGGAAGAGAATAAAATTTCATCAACTGTTATTTTTATTGTAACCCAACTCTAGAAGCACAAGAGCTCCCTCACATTACTGTGGTTTAAATGAATGACATACTGGAGACATGGATGGCTTTGCCCCTTGAAACTATTTGGACAAATGTACAATTATATGCAAAGTTTACACATTCCTTTATTTGGAAGGGATTCCACATGTCAAGTCAAACATTACATTAGGGCGAGTTCTACATTAGTGCATTTCCAAGACTGTACTGGGTCTGCAGAGAGAGAGAGTTTGGTACTCAGGACTCCTCTCTTGGTTAAAGTGGGAAGATTCATCAAACTTTGTGATCAAACTAACTTTTGTTTTACATTCTGCACAATATCAGATCAAATTTATTTTTAAATAATGCTGTAGTAGTAGGGATAGTACTATTACTTAATGTACAAAATACAGTGAAATACAGATGCACATGGGTGACATGGCTTACTGAATGCAAGATTCTGCAGTATGTTTGTCTTTTGGCAATTTAACTCGGTTTATAAAGAAAAGTGATAACATTTATCTATGAAAATATTACATTTAATCAGAGATGTAATTATGAGTACACTTAGGGAAAAGTAAAAATCACAAAATAGGTCATAGGATTCTTCTTATCACCAGTATGGAACAGGAAGAAGCAACAAGGCGATGATCAAGGAGGAGTTGCTGTGAGTAAAAGTTTCAGTTGGTCCCATACAGGTAGGGAGAGGCCCAACTCTGGATTTTCTGTTTGAGTGGGAAGGGTGTGCCATCATGTATAGGTATCAATATGAGGGAGTTTTTCTATCATTACTCCTCTCCCCTCAACATTCTGGCTTTATGCTGTTTCACTTGAATTACAGTAAATGAGTTCTAATCATTTTTTTTGATTAAGAAAAAAATATGTATAAAAAGTTTTTTTTTTTCTTTGATCATCTTGCAGGAAATCCCCAATTGTTTAAACAAAAATGTGTGGCTTTCTGAGTAAATGAACAGTGTTACTCTATCTTGTGGTTTTGAAAAGTCATAAGCTGCATCACAAAAGCAATGTATGCAGCAGGGAATTATTGGGTGAGTTTTCACAAATATAAAACTAAAATTCTGACTAATTTCTACAGTTAAGATACAGTTGTTGGACTGAAAGAGATTACATTTTATTACACAGATAAAAGATACTTAATTTACTAATGCTAGACCTTTTTACCCCCAAATAAGCTTAGTTCAATGCACATTTTTTTGAATATATGAAGACCAAAAAATGATTCTAACACATATTTCTAAAAGATAGAAAATGATCACTAACATGTAACTTTAAAGGGAAAGCTGCGTAGACTGAAGAAGGTATCACTGTATGTTACTAACATGAGAACACAATATTGTTTTCCTTAGCATCAACAAATGAAACATCAGATTTACGAATGGTAAGAGGCGATTAAAAGCTTACCAACATATAAAAGGAAATTAAGAAACATGCGACACCCTAAAAGATCCCAAACACTTATAATCTGCTGCAAAAAATACTATTACTCCAATTGTAACAAAGTTCAAAATAATACTGTACAAAAATCAAAAACGGCAAGTTACACATTTAGAATATTTTCATGTCCCATAATTTCCACAATTTCCAGAGAAAAGTTAACAGTATGTTGTATATTCCATTTACCAAGTAATACATACAGTACAAGGGTGGTGCAGTGGAAGCGCTGCTGCTTAACAGAAAGAAGACCTGGGTTCATTCCCCGGGTCCTCCCTGCGTGGAGTTTGCATGTTCTCCTCGTGCATGTGTGGGTTTCTTCCCACAGTCCAAACACATGCAGGTTAGGTGCATTGGCGATCCTGAATTGATCCTAATGTGTGTACTTGGTGTGTGGATTTGTGTGTTTGGTGTGTGGATGTGTGTGTGTGTGCCCTGCGGTGGGCTGGTGCCCTGCCCGGGATTTTTTCCTGCCTTGCGTCCTGTGTTGGCTGGGATTGGCTCTAGCAGACCCTCGTAACCCTGTGTTAGGATATTTCAGGTTGGAAAATGACTGACTTACTGACATACAGTACCATGATTGACATACTAATCATAAGAGCAAATCTGAAACACTAAAGGGGAGTATTGTATATGACATTAGAAGCTACTCCTACTAGTAAAGACTGGTAAGAGGCAAATTAAAAACAAGCAGCTACATTTTACAAAGCATACTCTTGATGCTAGCAGTGAAAAGAAAAGTGTAATACCATCGAAAACGAATACTGCATATACATTTTAAAAAAAGACTTCTTATCTTTGTTCAACAGCTTATGTGTGAAAAAAATTTTTTTATACATTTATAAAGGGAAATGAAGCTAAAGATAGTTTATGAATGAAAACTTTTTTTAACCAGTTGCCCTTCAGGAAAATGCCTCCTGAGCACTTTCTAGTAATATCTTAAAAAGTGGAATATAATGTTCTTTTTGTTACCATTCAATAGCTACCCTAAAAAAAACACTATCACTTTAAGCCCATTATATGCCATTACAGCTCTGCACAAACAGTACAAAAGCACATTTCTAGACAAATTATGAAACTGGAATTGGAACTACATTCAGAAGACAACCAGTGAATGGTGCTCTCGTTAACAGCAGTAGTTGTCTAGTTTTTTTTTTTTACCTCAATCAGGGCAGAAAAAACAGTTATGAGCAGACAAGGCTGCAGATCATCATTAATTTTAAGGCAAACCAAAAAATACCTTTATTTTAGTTTTAATCAGAAAATTTTTGGATCCAACCTATAAGGAGAAACACACGATAAAAATGGTTTATTTCTCAATATAAACACTAATACATTTGAGATGCCAATGGGATTATGCAGAGTCAGATGTTGGTGAGGTCAGCTGTGAAACACTCTATATCAGGAACATATAACATTGCTGTGAATCACCTTGTCTTTTCATACCATTCAATTAATAATTTGGAGGTTTAGGAACAAAACACGCATTCATTTTAAAGAAACTGATTTTTCATTCAATGTACAAGTGGGTTACTCCCCACTTAATGTACCAGAATGCACAGTTAGGGCTTTTTAAATGCCAAGTACCCAAGATCTCTGATCCCTAACACTGCCCATGGTCTTTTGCCAGGACCTGCTTGCTACAATGTAGCAGTTTGACATCGGAGTCTAACCATACCTCAACCAGTCCCATTCCACAGCAGAGACCTACTTGATTCTTTGGCATTCATGCCTTCTTTCTTGTCAACTTATAATAAAAAAGAAAATTACATTAAAAAAACCAAAAAAAACAAAAGAAAATCAATGAGTAAATGCAGGTACTAAATTTCACAACCTTATAAATCAACAGGTTGAGCATAAAGTACCAAAACCAAAAGTTTAATTTAGCATGGATGAGAATTAAAAGCAGAAATCAATTTGTTGTTAACCAACTTGTGAAAACAAAAATCTGCAACTTCTGTAGTAATGGAATTACAAGGTCGACCATCCTGGATATTAACCTTTTGTACATAAATGGTAAAATATTAATCGGGGTACATTCCTGGTTTGCATTCCCTTCAGATATTGCTTTCGAAAAGGCTTATAACTCCCTCTGAAACTCTAGACATGTTGCTAAAGGTACTGCCAACTACAAATTTTCCGAGGGTTTTTCTAAAGATACTCCAGTTTTCTTCCCACAACACAAAACATATGTAACAGGTGACACTAAATTGACCTAGAGGAAGTGTGCCTTGTACATGCAAAAATGCATCCATGTGATAGAGAGAGAAAAAAAAAATCAAGATATTGTGCGATGTCATACACCAATGCAGGCAGGATAGGCTTTAGTCTCCACAACCTCAAAATGAACCAAGTAGGTTCAGAAATGCAATGGAAGAGCAGACATCTGTTTGTGCTTACCAAAGTGCTGGTTCCAACCCTTACCAACAGAGGGAAAAAAAAGATTAGCTCTCCTCATAGGCAGAATGTGTACTGTAACACAACACTCAAAAAAAAAAAAAAACTGTCCATGCAAAGTTAAAGTTTTATAGACTAAACTGCAGCATGGAAAGTACTGTAGAAAGCAGGCTTGCAGAAACCCTACCTTTTAAAATCTGTGAATATTCTCAATTACACATATGTGCGAAAGAGAGACATCTAGTGGAAAGCCATAAGAGAAGCTGCATGACATTTTTTTTCACACTTCAACATGAAATTGTACATAATTTTTATTTATTAGAGTACCTTTCCCATGCTCATATTTATACATTATTTCTTTACATGCTCATAAATACAAACAACATAAAATTTAAATAGTATATATACTCATACCTAATAAATGTATGTAAATAACTGTTATAATCCAGATTAAAAGTAACAAATTCCAATGTATATTTTTTTAAAACCTAGAAGGAAGAACTGTGTAGAAAAAGGCAATATTTTTATGTCACCGATAAAAATCAGAGAAAAAGCTGGTTAAGAGAATGGCCGATCCAATCAGTTCATAAACACCTAGTACAGTCCTGTATAGATTGCTTTATATTTGAACCAAATGCAAAATCTTACCACAGCAATAAAACAGCACCAAAAAGGGTTCTTAAACCAATATTGTCTGATACTACTGTAAGAACAGTGACCTGATCTGAAACCACTCACTTGTAATATCAAATATTAGTGACTAAATATTATAATAGCCATTTGTAAATTTGTGCCCAATTTAAAATATAAAATGACCAAAAACAACATAAAGTTGCACAACAATTGACACTCTGAACTTAGCTCTCACTCCAGTTTAATGTAGGAGGACAAGCGTGATAAAAATGTAGTATCTATCCATTCCATAGTAGCATGGAAATAGAGTCAGCTTATGAAATTCACAGAATTTTAAACATAGTTACTTTACTGTTACGGTATTTATTGTTGGTGGTATTACCGTCACTACTCTGTTTAAGACATACAGGTATTAATTAGCTGTACAATATACATGACAATAAATTTGAACTTTACCTCACATTTACCTAATAATCTTTACATTAAAATTTTACATATACAACACTACTATTAGTACTATTAGTAATAATGGCTAACTTTGAGCTTGAAATTTATACACTAGAATGTATATTAAAAACCTTGGTTCCATAAAAATAATCCCTTTGTATGTAAACTTGAGCCCACCTGTAACATATTGGTGTTTAACTTTCTGCAGGACACAAAAATGCAGATTCACTATTTGAACGTGAACTTAAGTTTTTTTATCTATGCTGTGTGGCATTTTCCAAATCTTTTGCCACAAGAATTTATTTTTCAATCCTTAAAAGTTTCACCTCAGGTAAACTTTTTGCTCAAAATGACCACCTTCAATCATTACCCTTTCCATTGATGTTATTGTCAGTTTTGCTCCTCTTCTTATCCTTGATAAAGTTTCTTTGGAAGGCACACATGCCTTCCTGCCATAATGTAAAAAAAATTATTGAAAATTGAATCTTCATATTTCTCTATGGTTGTTTTTACATTTTGGAAAATACAAAAAAATTAGATGACAAAGTGCAGTATCACTGAAGAGTTTTGACAATGAGATTCCAAGTTGCTGTTGACAGATGACATGATCATTCAACATCCTGTTTAAGTATGCTAGGCTCAAACTGGACATGATGATACAGTGCAAGTAACAAGAAAACATGTGAAATTATAATTAACAACACTAAAAACAACATCTATGATACAAAGTCATGCATGCTAGTGATGAGAGATTCTGCTTATTTTCTGTTTGATCCGATACCGGGCGATACTGAGGCCAGTATTGCCGATACCAATCACAATACTGGCGCTGCAAGAATGTTGTCTTGCGAATATATATATATATATATATATATATATATATATATATATATATATAATATATAAATATATATATATATATAATATATATAATATATAATATATATATATATATATATATATATAATATATATATATATATAATATATATATATATATATATATATATATATATATATATATATATATATATATATATATATATATATATATATATATATATATATATATATATATATATATAGAGTTCCAAAGATCAGACTAATTTGCTTGTTTATTAACAGAAATAATTAAACATTTTCAGGTGTTACAATCTGTTTGTGTTATATTTTTTTCTTGGAAAAGAATGTAAAAAGCATTGCATTTTTTTGCATGAAAAACTAAATTTTTATTTTTTACTGTGAAATGTGCAAAACACTGACGTATGCAGTCAGTGTAAAAAGTATTAAAATGACGCAAATATTTAGAGAGTGTCTCTTTCGAACTCATGAGACTCACTTTCAGATTCACTGTCCATTTCGCCACTGAAGACGGATTCACTTCGTCATCACTGCTGATGTCACTATCAAGAAAGTGTGATACTTGGGCTGCTAAAAACTTTTTAAT
The DNA here is from genome assembly GCF_016835505.1 of Polypterus senegalus. Lineage (NCBI taxonomy): Eukaryota > Metazoa > Chordata > Cladistia > Polypteriformes > Polypteridae > Polypterus > Polypterus senegalus. The sequence continues at coordinate 25,278,620 of NC_053165.1, forward strand.
GAGACGCAATTATTAGTAGGCATGCCAACAGGCGAGCAGAGAAGAAGCAGCTGTACTGTTGCCCAAGTTAACGCTCAGAACTACTGCTTTTAGCATTTTTTTTTATTTTTTTTAAAACAGCCTGAGTGACACTCGGGTCTAATACTAGGGCATGGGATTTAAAGATAAAATACTTTTTTTCCCCACAAAATGGACATAATAAATATATTTAAGTTTGAAAATATGTTCTATATATATTGTGGAGGCTGGCCCAGACAGGCGGACACGATCATGTCACCCACAAACATGTTTATTTACACGGTCACAGTCAAAAGTGCACCACAAAACCCCCAAAGTCATGGCCACATAATGACTTACTTTCTTCAGGCTGCCTCGTTGCCTCCTCCAGCAAGCTCAGTCCACTCCACTCCTGACTCTCACCTCGAATATATATATACATATACATACATACATACATACATACACACACACACACACACACACACACACACACACACACACACACACACACACACACACACAGCGCATCACTTTTTACACATTTTATGTTACGTTACAGCCTTATTCCAAAATGGATTAAATTCATTTTTATCCTCAGAATTCTACACACAACACCCCATGATGACAACATGGAAAAAGTTTACTTGAGTTTTTGGCAAATTTATTAAAAATAAAAAAAACTGAGAAATCACATGTCAGGGCTTGCAAAATTTCAAAATCCCTAGTAGCCCTTCAGGCAGGCACTCTTCAGTTTATGGTAGACCAAAATAAATTTAAGTAGCCCAAATAAAAAAGAGATTATTTTTAATGTATAATATTGTAAAGGAAACAAAACATCAATCAAAAAATTGTTAAAGCAAAAATTACAACAACTGTATAAAAATTACATTCATCAACTCAAATATTTGGTTCTAATTGAACAGAAATTTCTATGAACTTGTAAGAACTGTGTAGTCAGTCTGTGTCAGATACTGAATCTGAAATTTCCACTGAAGTCATGGATGAGAAAATGCCACTCGACGTTGAGGGCATAGCAACTCCTTCATCAGCTTTCTCTTCCTGTGCATCGGCTTCCACTTCACTACTTTGTTCTTGTCGGGGTTTTATGATCCAGGTGTCTTGAACCTTTTCCAGAAAACATCGAGAAACAAATTGACTTGTCAGGGCAAAAAGATTCAACTGTTTCCCCATTAATGGAGAGTTGCATGCAGTCAATCAGTGTTTCAGGGTGTAGAGAGGTACAATGTGTTGTCTTCACTCTGTTCATGCAAGAAAATCCTCTCTCACAGATGGCTGTTGATGGACTAAGTGTCAGCATTAATTTCACCAGCAACAAGATATGAGAGAGGTGTTCTGGATTCTCAGAGAGGAGATCTCTGTACAAGCAATCTACCTTGCTACCCGGTGTTCTGCAAGCCACATTTTTAGATCCATCCATTCTTGTGGAATTTTCTCTTTCTCTTCCTCATCTAGCAAACTGGCAAAATGTGCGACAAGATAATCCACTTCTTCATCCCCATAATTTGCCAGCTCTTCTCTGGGGTAGGGAAGGGATAAAAAACTTGAAACAAGAGAGAGGCTTTTCACGCAGATTTTTAAATCTGTTGCCCATGTACTTGACTGTGTTGTCAATAATCTTCTGAATCTTTGCACCAAAGGTGTCTTGGTCGCTGACATTTTGTGAGCCGAGTTCCACAGTAGCAAATGCTACCATCCTCGTTCGCTGTGAACTTTGTGTCCAAGGTTTTCTGGTATTCTCCTGGTTTTGTTTTTAGGCTGAGTAAGCGTGATGTGGTGCTCTCAACTAACTGATTTGTTCGTGTGATGTTTAGGTTATCATGCTGAAAATCAGTACAGCACTTGGATAAGATGGTACTGTAGTCCAACATGAAATGCAGGAAGCAAACAAATTTCTCAGTCTTAATCTCCTGCACCACCCCCTTAGACTTGGCTGCATTCTCAGACTTGATATCACTTCCTCCTGCCATGTTCTCCATATGAACAACAGTGGGAGTGTAATTTTTTTTTCCACAGCCTTCAGACATCTCAGCCGGCTTGGAAGCCACTGTGTGCTCTTCAGGCAACTGAAATGTGCCAGTTTGTCATTTAGCAGTTCACTTACTGTATTTCTGTCAGTTCTCTTTGCTTCTATGGGGAATAGTAGTACATCTTAAAGATGGTTTTCAGTGTATCTTCAAATTTCATCAGGTACTCACAGCCTTTCATGCTATCCAGCATGGCTAGCTCTAATTTGCGTGCCACACAGTGGATTGTTATGATGTGGGGTATCCTCTGTTTCAGTCTCCCAGCTACTCCTGTTTTCTCACCCATCAACACTGCAGCACCATCAAAATTTGCACACACTACTTTCTTTTTCCATGTGTCTTCTCTGGTACCCATTGTGTTCACTGCTTCATCAATAGCCTCTAAAATACCTGCAGCATTTGCACTATTGACTGGCTGACATTTGATCATGTATGTGGATATGTCACCATTATCTCTCACATACCTGACATGAACCAACTCCTGTTCTATTATACCAGTGTCTGTACTGCCATCTGCAAGAAAGGATAAGAACCTGCTTTCTTGAATTTCCTTTTTGATCTGGTCTCTTGAAGTTTGTGCTATTGCTCCAATAAACTCTCTGCAAGCATGGTCATTGAGGTAAGTAGAACCAAGATCTAGACCATTTGCTTTTTGAAGTTTGCAAAGACTGCTAAATTTTGCCAATGGTAGTTCACTCTTTGCAACATAGTAGCTGTTCTAAACAGCTTTTTCAGGACTTCTTGTTGTGCTTGGTTTATTTTTAGAATTTTTTTTGCAATTGGTGTTTGTTCTGGGAAAGACGCTGCAGACTGAGCACCAATGCATTTCTTGTGATGCAGAGATTTCTCATGGGTTCTGATGGGGTCTTTCCTAAAATTACTGGTCCCAGTAACAAAGGCGCTTGTCGAGTCAGAAATCGAGGGAAACTCACGACACACCCGGCAGAACATTATGTTATTTAGCTTGTCATATTTCAGGCAAAGAAATTCTTTTGTCCACGAAACCAAAAAGCTGCGCTTTCTTTTTGCCTCATAGTCTGATTTGTCATAACTTTTCCGCTTTGTGGTATGCTTTTCTTTGGCTGTCCCTTCTTCACCATGACCTATCTTATTTGGCTCAACAGAACTAAAATACCTGCGTAAATCCATCTATTTTTACACACGCACACACATAACGGTCTGTGATTTTTTAAAATCTCTGCGCAATCAACCTTTATCACATGTTTAAGCTTGCTGCGGGAGATTTCACTTGTCACGTTTGAATAGTAAGCTAATGAGTGACAAGACGATGTCAGAGGAATTGGTACGCAATTAATCCGTCACTGATCAATCAGTACTGCCGCTCTCTATAGTTTGCGCGATCACAAAGTGAAAGTGAAAGCAAAAAACAAGCGCGAATTCAAACTCGATTTCAATACTTCAAATGTTGATAGTGGCTCATTGATGCCCGAAAATGACATAATTACCCAGCTACATGTGCGAAAGAATACAAAAGCATCGACATATATTTTTCCTTCCAATGATAGCCTGACTGACAGGGCGAAGATAGATTTTGGTAGTCCGACTGGAAGACACAATAGCCCCAGGACGTCGGGCTAGCGATTTTGCGAGCCCTGCATGTACAGAAGTAATCACAGCCTTTGCTCAATACTTTGTCGATGCACCTTTGGCAGCAATTACAGCCTCAAGTCTTTTTGAATATGATGCCACAAGCTTGGCACACCTATCCTTGGCCAGTTTAACCCATTCCTCTTTGCAGCACCTCTCAAGCTCCATCAGGTTGGATGGGAAGCGTCGGTGCACAGCCATTTTAAAATCTCTCCAAAAATGTTCACTCGGATTCAAGTCTGGGCCACTCAAGGACATTCACAGAATTGTCCTGAAGCCACTCATTTGATATCTTGGCTGTGTGCTTAGGGTCGTTGTCCTGCTGAAAGATGAACCGTCGCCCCAGTCTGAGGTCAAGAGCGCTCTGGAGCAGGTTTTCATCCAGGATGTCTCTGTACATTGCTGCAGTCATCTTTCCCTTTATCCGGACTAGTCTCCCAGTTCCTGCCGCTGAAAAACATCCCCACAGCATGATGCTGCCACCACCATGCTTCACTGTAGGGATGGTATTGGCCTGGTGATGAGCGGTGCCTGGTTTCCTCCAAACGTGACGCCTGGCATTCACACCAAGGAGTTCAATCTTTGTCTCATCAGACCAGAGAATTTTGTTTCTCATGGTCTGAGAGTCCTTCAGGTGCCTTTTGGCAAACTCCAGGCGGGCTGCCATGTGCCTTTTACTAAGGAGTGGCTTCCGTCTGGCCACTCTACCATACAGGTCTGATTGGTGGATTGCAGAAGAGATGGTTGTCCTTCTGGAAGGTTCTTCTCTCTCCACAGAGGACCTCTGGAGCTCTGACAGAGTGACCATTGGGTTCCTGGTCACCTCCCTGACTAAGGCCCTTCTCCCCCGATCGCTCAGTTTAGATGGCTGGCCAGCTCTAGGAAGAGTCCTGGTGGTTTCGAACTTCTTCCACTTACAGATGATGGAGGCCACTGTGCTCATTGGGACCTTCAAAGCAGCAGAAATTTTTCAGTAACCTTACCCAGATTTGTGCCTCGAGACAATCCTGTCTCGGAAGTCTACAGACAATCCCTTTGACTTCATGCTTGGTTTGTGCTCTGACATGAACTGTCAACTGTGGGACCTTATATAGACAGGTGTGTGCCTTTCCAAATCAGGTCAAATCAACTGAATTTACCACAGGTGGACTCCAATTAAGCTGCAGAAACATCTCAAGGATGATCAGGGGAAACAGGATGCACCTGAGATCAATTTTGAGCTTCATGGCAAAGGCTGTGAATATTTACGTACATGTGATTTCTCAGTTTTTTTATTTTTAATAAATTTGCAAAAACCTCAAACTTTTTTCACGTTGTCATTATGGGGCGTTTTGTGTAGAATTCCGAGGAAAAAAATTAATTTAATCCATTTTGGAATAAGGCTGTAACATAACAAAATGTGGAAAAAGTGATGTGCTGTGAATACTTTCTGGATGCACTGTATAATCCTAAGCCTAAAAGTGCAACAATTTTGTACAACGATTTTATGTCACTTTTTATATCAGACTTATTTTAAAACCACATATATAGGTTTGATATCATTCTTTTCAGATTTTATTGACCTTTAATGTGATGTTGTTATATTTTCAGATTGTTCTTCCGTTTTTAAATTATACACTAAAATATCAAGAAAGTCGTGCATTGAGCATAGGGACCTCAGTTTAACAGGAATACTCCAATCGGTATGAGAGTAAATATTTTATTCTCATTTCATGATTTTTACTCTGTAAAATAAAAATGTATTTTTCTTTTACATATTTGTAGAATTTCATGATTTTTGACTCCAATAAAAAAATAATTTTTCTTTTGTACATTTACATACAGATTTTACTAATATTCTGGCCGCAACTGGGGGTTGGGTGCCGGGGGGGGTTTAACCCCTATAAATGTAATATAAATCTCTCTAAAACAGACGATTATTTTCTGTTTAAACAATTACAGATTACAATACTAATGTTGCCAGGGTACTGCTTGCTTTTATGGAAGGCTTCTTTAAGAGTAGACTGCAGCTTGAGTGTCTGTGCCCTCTTCTGATCACCTCCATGTGTTCGGAAAAGTGACAAATTTTATGTGTTTTACTAGGTTTGTGCTGCTGCTGCAGTAGTAACATACAATCTTCTGACACATATCCCATTTTGCTTCATTAGTTTACTCCACTGAGTGAACAATAAATCCAAACAGGGCTTCACTTCCTTTCTGCCATTGCCTCATATATACACAGCTCTACTGCTTTGGCCGGTGGACTGCAGCACTACCAATGTGAATGCAGGTAGATGATAAACACGGAAGGAAAAGCAGATCCTGTTTTGCACAATGGAATGATTAATTTAATCATGTTCTCGCCATCCAATATTTTTAAAAATATAATTTCTAATAAACTTGCATATTACTGAAAATGTATAATATCTATAATTTTAATGTGAACATCAATGTTTAAATTAAAAGGTTAGGAAAGGAAGCATCAATACTTTAGTATCGATCCATCCATCCATCCCTAATACATATGCGTGTCTGTGTGTATTATATACTGTTTTTTTTAAATACATACAGACATATACACATACATTGTGATTCTCTTAAATAGTTAAATAGTTAAACATTTTTCAAACTCCGACAACAATGTTTCCTTAAATACCCAACTTAACTTATGATGGACTATCAATTATTTGATATTTCCTAGTAGATCGTTATTCCTTTGTAACATAAAGTAATATGTTTCAAGGATGTTGCTGGGAGTGCCTGCCAAAAATATGAGACTGACTTTGCCAAGTGTTTCTTTTCCACACATCATCTTTTTATAGCACACCATGATTTAAATAGAATATAAATACATGATACAAATACAAAATTTCTTAAAATAATAATTGCAGAAACCATTATATTACTGGAGTATTAATAATGCAAAATTCATGAAATCTTTTATTATCAATCCTGCATCTGAAAACACAAACGTACCTGTACAGCCTGGCACTTGCAAGGGAGTTTGTTACTATAGAGTCTGTCCTTGGAAGTAATAACTGTTAGCAAAACAAATTAAGCAGCTATGCAGAATGACCAAGTCAGTTTTTAAAGATAAAAAACACTATAAGTATATAGGTTATTTTGTCTACACAAAATCTGTAAAGTTGCAGAAATCACACTGATTTCAAAACACTTGTAAAGCAAAATATACATGTGAGATAGATTTATTTATTTTACACAAAACAGATGTACCTAAAGTCAATTTTTACAATAAAAATGGAATTGTTTCAAAACAGAAAAGCATCAGCTCTTATGTATATAAAAATATTTATCTTAAGAGTACCGGACAGTAACAAAAGAAGACATTGTGCATGTTTGGAAGCCCAAGTTTTAGGACAAGACAAAACATAAAAGATACAAAGTGTTGTTAGGTATCTTCAACTAATTATTTGGAAAAAGCAAACTTTTCACATATCACATCTATGAAGTTTGCATTTCAAAACTTGACATCTGAATGTTTCACCTTTTAAATTTACATTACTTTTCATCAACAAGAGTGTTTCTTAATATAAAACTCAGAACATAAATTAAGAGATGGTTAAAAGACTGTAAAGACTATAAAGATTTGTGGTTTATGTAGTGATTTCTGGAGTTATAATAATTTGTAAACTGGACTAAATCCAAAAACAAGATACGAAATCCAGTGATCTGAAATGCAAAATAACCTTTTCACATGATAATTCATGTTTTCTCACCACGTGAAATTTTACACTCCGTTTGCATAGTCTTTAAACAGCACACCAAATTCAGCAAAAGAGCTGTGCTTATGATGGTTTACTTGAAACAGAATTTAGTCCAGGCAGAACTGTGTTGTCAAGTTTAAATATGATAGTCCCATCACCAACTCCAAAACAAACTCACAATTAAATAGGAAGCAGCTCTGGTGGATTCTCTCCATAGCAGTATTTGGCTGTTGGATCTCTGTAGGTATTTTCATGCTGTACACTCTATGAACAACAAAGTATACATCAAAAAACATTCCTTTAATCAGAAAAAAGTAGCAGGACTTAAAATATTTTCTGCCAAAATAAAAAAAAAACAAAAAAACAAAACAAAAACAAAAAAAAAAACACTAGTTTAACCATACTACGCAAACAGTGCTCGTCAGGCAGTCACTATAAAAGAAGCATAGCAATGATAACTTGGTTGCTCTTCTAATCATAATTTCCTACCAAAATAAACATTAGTGTCTGACTGGTATTCTTTCTTAGTTGACACGTAGAAGTGCCTTCTACACTTAATTAAAACATTGCACGAATCAAGAAGAAAACAACCATAGTAAACAAGATCAATTCACCGATCATCTATTACAGAAGAAAGTAAACGCATCAACACCAGTATGCATAGAAAGCACATACCTGAGAAGAGGTTCTACATTTTGCTAGACATAACTCAAAATGGTCCTCTACAGCTGTAAACAGGTTCTGGAATCCTACAGCAGCTCGATTCAGGAAGCGCTCAAGAACCTGTCGCTAAACAAGATAATTAGAACATGAAATATCAGATTTACTGCAAAGTTTGTTACATAACTGCTATGAAAGTAATTAACATCAAGTGAACCATTGGGATTGACTTCCTATTGTAGCCAGTGCTAACAGAACAAACATGGACTACCTATGAGCCTGTACCTAAATAAGCCAGAGCAAATGAAAATACCTTTAGTTATATAAAATACACTTGATTATACAGGAATAATTGTGGTAAATTACAAAAATATTACATTTTGCTTATGGCACATGTCACTTTATGTTATTAAATTCTACTCTCTCATTGAGTTTTCTGTTAATCAATACATTTCCAGCTTAATTATCCTTTAAATATCTGAAAAAGTCAAAGAGTAAAAGGCACAAACTAGTCTCAAGAGAATATGGTAGTCTATTATGCCAACCAGACTTAAACTCTTTCAAAATGGAAATAATTTACCAGAATGCAAAACACAGAACTGTATTAAGAATAAAACTAGAAAATTAGTTTCCATCAAAAAATAATTACACTACCGTGTCAAATATTAATTAGATACCTATCTGTAACAGACAAATTACCACAAACACTTTAAAAATTAAAGAGTTCAGATGTCTATCCATCCATCCATCCTCTTCCACTTATCCGAGATCGGGTCGCAGGGGCAGCAGCATTGAGCAGAGATACCCAGACTTGCCTCTCCTGGGCCACTTCTTCTAGCTCTTTCTGGGAATCCAGAGGTGTTCCCAGACAAGCCGAGACATAGTCACCCCAGCGTGTCCTGGATCTTCCCCAGAGCCTCCTCCCAGTTAGACGTGCCCTGTACACCTCACCAGGGAGGCGTCCAGGAGACATCCAGATGAGATGTCCATGCCACCTCATCTGACTCCTCTCGATGCGGAGGAGCAGCGGCTCTACTCTGAGCCCCTCCCGGATGACTGAGTTTCTCACCTTATCTTTAAGGGAAAGCCCAGAAACCCTGAGGAGGAAACTCATTTCAGCCACTTGTATTCACAATCTCGTTCTTTCGGTCACTACCCATACATGACCATAGGTGAGGGGAGGAATGTAGATCGACTGGTAAATTGAGAGCTTTGCCTTACGGCTCAGCTCCTTTTTCACCATAACAGACCGATGCAGAGCCCACATCACTGCGGACGCCGCACCAATCCGCCTGTCGATCTCACGCTCCATTCTTCCCTCACTCGTGAACAAGACCCCAAGATACTTGAACTCTTCCACTTGAAGCAGGATCTCGCTCCCAACCCTGAGAGGGCACTCCACCCTTTTCCGGCCGAGGACCATGGTCTCGGATTTGGAGGTGCGGATTCCCATCCCAGCCGCTTCACACTCAGCTGCAAATCGATCCAGAGACAGCTGAAGATTACGGCCTGATGAAGCAAACAGGACAACATCATCTGCAAAAAGCAGTGACACAATCCTGTGTCCAACAAACTGGATCCCCTCAACAACCTGGCTGTGCCAAGAAATCCTGTCCATAAAAGTTATGAACAGAATCGGTGACAAAGGGCAGGCCTGACTCTCACTGGAAACGCGTTCGACTTACTGCCGGCAATGTGGACCAAGCTCTGACACCAGTTGTAAAGGGACCGAACAGCCCTTATCAGGGGGTCTAGTACCCCTTACTCGCGGAGAACCGCACACAGGATTCCCCGAGGGACATGGCCGAACGCCTTTTCCAGTTCCACAAAACACATGTAGACTGGTTGGGCAAACTCCCATTCACCCTCCAGGACCCTGCTAAGGGTGTACAGCTGGTCCACTGTTCCACGACCAGGATGAAAACCACCCTGTTCCTCCTGAATCCGAGGTTCGACTATCTGACGGACCCTCCTCTCCAGGACCCCCGAAAAGACTTTTCCAGGGAGGCTGAGGAGTGTGATCCCTCTGTAGTTGGAACACACCCTCCGATCCCCCTTCTTAAAGAGGGCGACCAGCACCACCCCGGTCTGCCAATCCAGAGGCACTGTCCCCGATGTCCATGCAATGTTGCAGAGGTGTGTCAACCAAGACAGTCCTACAACATCCAGAGGCTTGAGGAACTCCGGGCGTATCTCATCCACCCCCGGGGCCCTGCCACCAAGGAGTTTTTTGACCACCTCAGTGACCTCAGTCCCAGAGATAGGGGAGCCCACCTCCCAGTCCCCAGACTCTGCTTCCTCTTTGGAAGGCATGTTAGTGGGATTGAGGAAGTCTTCGAAGTACTCCCCCCACTGACCCACAACGTCCCGAGTCGAAGTCAGCAGCGCACCATTTCAACCATATACAGTGTTGACACTGCACTGCTTCCCCCTCCTGAGACGCCGGATGGTGGAGCAGAATCTCCTCGAAGCCATCCAAAAGTCGTTCTCCAAGGCCTCCCCAAACTCCTCCCACACCCGAGCTTTTGCCTCAGCAACCACCAAAGCCGCATTCCGCTTGGCCTACCAGTACCTATTAGCTGCCTCCACAGTCCCACAGTTCAAAAGGGTCCTCAACATCCCTCAACGCCGTTGTCCACCAACAGGTTCAGGGATTGCCGCCACGACAGGCGCATATAACATTACAGCCACAGCTCCGGTCAGCCGCCTTAACAATAGGGGCACGGAACATGGCGCTTTCGGACTCAATGTCCCCACCTCCCTTGGGACGTGGTTGAAGTTTTGACGGAGGTGGGAGTTGAAGATACTTCTGACAGGGGACTCTGCCAGACATTCCCAGCGGACCCTCAAAACACGTTTGGGCCTACCAGACCTGACCAGCATCCTCCCACACCATCGATGCCTACTCACCACCAGGTGGTGACCAGTTGACAGCTCCGCCCCATCTTCACCCGAGTGTCCAAGACATGTGGCCGCAACTCCGACGACACGACCACAAAGTTGATCATCGAACTGAGGCCTAGGATGTCCTAGTGCCAAGTGCACATATGAACACCCCTAAGCTTGAACATGGTGTTCATTATGGACAATCCGTGACGACCACAGAAGTCCAATAACAAAACACCACTTGGGTTCAGATCGGTGGGGCCATTCCTCCCAATCACGTCATTCCAGTTCTTACTTTCATTGCCCACGTGAACATTGACGTCTTCCAGCAGAACGAGAGAGTCCCCAGAAGGTATGCCCTTTAGCACCCCCTCCAGGGACTCAAAAATGCTGTTCGGCGCATACGCACAAACAGCAGTTAGGACCCGTCCCCCCACCTGCAGGTGGAGGGAGGCTACCCTCTCGTTCCCCGGGATAAACCACAATGAACAGGCTCCAAGTCAGGGGGCAATAAGTATGCCCACATCAACGGGCAACTCCAGAGTGGTAAAGAGTCCAGCCCCTCTCAAGGAGATTGGTTCCAGAGTCCAAGCTGTGCGTCAAGGTAAGCCCAACTATATCTAGCCAGAACCTCTCGACCTCGCGCACTAGCTCAGGCTCCTTCCCCTTCAGAGAGGCGACATTCCACGTCCCAAGAGCCAGCTTGTGTAGCCGAGGATCGGACCGCCAAGGTCCCCGCCTTCGGCCACCACCCAACTCACACTGCACCCGACCTCCTTGGCCCCTCCCATAGGTCCTAATTTTAGAAATTAAAGAGTTCAGAAGTCTACTGCTTCTCAAAATAGGTCAAAATTTGTAGATTTCAATGCTCATTGTTAAATCTTCTGAGCTGTTTTATTTACAATCCCAAAAGTACATGTGTACATTTATTCACTTACTTTGTTTGGCTGGACACAGCAAGAAACACAATACTCATATACACTGCAGCATCCATTGGGCAAGCAGGTCTTGCAAGAATATTGTCTGGAACTTGGAGCATTTGAATTACAGCAACCGTTAACTTGAAGATCCTTCCTTTCACAAACATAACCTAGGTGTCACCAAAAACAAAAAGGTTTAAAAAAAGAGAGAAACTATTTTACATTACACCATTTCAAAAATGCCCGATGAGATTTCAAAGTGCCTTTCAGACGGCGTGGTGTCACAATCCCTCCTAAACCATTAACAGCTGTGTTTGGTGTTCTTCTAGATGGGCTTAAAGTGAAGAAGGACAAACAAACTGTGATTACCTTCACTACACTACTGGCACGCAGACTTATTTTGCTAAACTGGAAGAATCCTAACTCTCCTTTTTTAAGTCAGTGGGTAACTGATGTTATATATTATTTGAAATTGGAAAAAATCAAATTTTCACTCAGAGAATCTGTGCAGAGCTTTTTCAAAACCTGGCAGGATCTAATCAATAATATTTTAGAATAAGCTCTTAAAGCACTGAGGAAGCAGATTCTATTCACATTTCTTTTTCTTCTCCATTTATCTTTATCCACCTATTAAACTCATCTATTTATTTTTACTAGTTTTACGCCATTGGCCATGCTCTCTTTTTCAGGGGTGAGGGTTGATTTGTTTTCAATACTATTTTTTGTAAAAATTGATCTATTTGTATGGAATGACAATGACAATAAAATCAATTAAAAAAAAAAAAAACTATATATATATATATATATTTGTTAAGTGTATACACATGGAAAACACTAACTGAGGAAATATTGTACACTGTTGTGCTGGTGTACATTTCAAGTCTCAACATTCTGAGGTAACTCAAACTGTTACTTTTAGTTGTAGTTGGAAGCATGTGCTGAATACAGCGTGTTGTTTTTACAGTGGCTGGAGTGCCAATGCTGCCATCAAATCCCAGGTTTTCCCTGCAAGCTGCAGGACCCGCTCACAGAACAGGATGCACATTAATGTCATACTCAGGATGAAGCAACTGCAGGTTAAAGGCCTTGCTCGAGGGCCCAACACCATGGGGAAATTAAGGGTTTTGGTGAACTGACTGTTTATTTATATTAAGATTTTCAACCAAGACAATTCAAAAGCTATTTATCAAAGATCTCGCGTGTCATAAATGATAGTGTGCCATACACACTCTTTCATCACAGAAGCTACCTAATCTTTAATTTTTACAATGTATGCTATATATGAATGATAATCATTAAAGATGAAATATTGGTCTAAAATCTAAATTAATTTTATACTATTATGTATATTTAGGAACAGTTACGCTTAAATATTTCTTTCTGACCACAACATGAATTAAAAAATTTAACTCTCTATCTAAAATGAAAAAGGAAAAAAAAAAACTGTTCTTACCCAGTTCATCTGTGACAAGAAGTCTGCCTTGTATGGAATTTCTGCATCTACTGATTTGTCGGCTGCTATTTCCCAAATTAAACCGGACCTTCCAAACAATACGGTGATCAGGGTCCAAGGCTTGCAATAATGTTCTGTCCCGAATTGTCCTTTCCTCCTGCAAAAAAAAAATTACAGCTGCAATAAGGAGTGACTCAGCATAACACATTGTGATACATATTTAAAAAATGCTAATGTCACGTTTTACTATATATCACAAGTATACTGAATTACATTATGAAAATTTCAGTATTTTCTGTGAACAGCTTTGGAGCTCTAATTTGCAAATTATTATTAACTTCTTATCCCCTACACAATCAAAGCCTCATGATAACTGTACCAGCTCAGAAAATTAACCAGAGCACAACCCTCAGCCATCACTACAAACTTCATGGGGTAATTAACAAACAAAATATCATTTTTGGATGGTATTCGTTTAACTTCAGATTTGACCAAGAGGTACTAAAAAGCCAAGAAGACAGAAGACCATGAAAAATGATTTTTAGGCAGCCTAAAACCAATACTAATCCAACTGACAACTCAGAACTGAAAAGGGAGTAAGAATTGACATTAGCAAGAAGTGCTTAAATGCAGCCTACATCCTCCAATAGCACTCTCTACATACCTATTGATGTAATTCACGACACTCCTATTGCCATTAATTTTCAGAACTCAAAATAACTGCTGCCAATTTATTTATCATTATGACAGAGTTGAAGATAAGCCAACATAGCCACTCTCCAATCCTAACTTTAACCATAATTACATATCTGCATTCTTAGAAGACACAATATAACAATGTTGTATGTGAACTTTGTACTCCATGCTACAGAATGGGTGTGTCATGAGTGATATTTGTAAGCATAATGTGAATGAAATCAAAGGATGAAGGCATAACTTGAGTGACATTATAATTACTGCAGGCAGCATTTACATTCTACTGACATAACCCTACAATACTGATTGAAAAGGAAAGAGGCATTTAGAGGAATTTTCATAACACCTCTGCTGGTGGAGATATGAATACATCTTTTATCACAATCACTGAGGTGGTTGAGATGCTTTGCTCTGGCAAAGCAGCTGTAGTTGATGAAATTCAGACCAAATAGGTGAAGGTGCAAGATATTGTTGGGATATCTTACTTAATAAGCTTTTTCAATAAAGGGACAGTACTTTGGTACTGTAAGTCACATGATCATAAAAAAAAAAAAACAGGGAACCAGAAAGTATATATTCAATCACCAAGAAAATATACCACCGAGTCGTAACCCACTTAATGCTTCATAGGCTACTGCCGGTGGCTCACCTAAGCAATATACAGCACTGCGTAATATTTACCCACATTTGTATCCGTGATGGTCTTACCACAACCACCTTTACATTTTCACTCATCTCATTTCACCAAGGAGGAAGCTTATACCTTCATGCTCGTTTTGCCCTGGGTACCTCCTTGGGTAGAACCACCCACCCCCCTCCAAACCTTACATTTCAACTCGTTTCCCCATGGGGGACTTACACCACTGCTCTAACATTCCTACTCATTTCACTAAAGTGGTTGATGAACATCTTTGTGTTGGTTGCAAATAAACTTAAAAAGGAAAAACTGGGTTGTGAGACCAAAATGGCCGAGAAACATTGTTGTATAGCATGCCTAGGTCAACCATGCAGAGGTACAAGAAACAGATGAGATTCTACAGTATAGTATTATCTTGAGATGGGTATTCTAAATACCGCAATGCAAACACTTCTCATAGGCGCATTAAGTCTGTATACAGAGTACAGCGAAATTCTTCCTTGCATATGCTAATAAACATGCGACACGTTGCCACTCTAAGCCTGACTACAGAATTTTAGTTACATTTACAGAGCTGCTTTTAATCTTCTGGGATTTGCCATTTCAAACATCAGATCGGAAATTAACCGTTAAAATCTTGGTTTTACCTAAGGAATCAGCAAATACATTCGAGCAAGATAAGTTGCGTGTATCCCAAATATGTTAAAATGAAATTCACTATTTGGATAAAACTGATGGTAAACAAAAAGACACTTGGCATAAATGCGACCAGTTTTGCACTTCAAAGTAACAGATGCATTTTAATGCTTTCGCTATTTGTTTACTTACCTGCTTAAAGGTGCTGGTCAAAAAGTAGATGAGGGACAGTCCAAACACAACCCCGAGAACCCAGCGCTTCCTGAGAAGCCTCCGAAGAACCATGGAGGAGCTGTTCTGCAATCAAGCAACGGTCAGGACTCTTGGAAGAGGGCGGGGTGGTCCTCCTAGCACAAATAAGTTAAGTGCAGGTCGACACAGTCCCAGTTGTTATAGCACATTGTCCGTGCTCACAATCCAGCAAAGAATAAATAAATAAGACCTTAAAATATAATTGTCTATAAAACGCACACGCAAGATTTAATGAAGGAGCCACGAAAATGCATCACGTGCCTTGGAATAAGCGGCGGATTCTTGCTATTAAAACCAGAAACGAAAAACTGCCGTGGCTAATTGATTCGAGTAACATTCGTATCGACAGAGGCTCGGGTCAGGAAGGACGCTATATTTCTGCATCGACTCTGTACCCATCTACAAGGTTCATAACTGACTTCTCCTGAAGAAGAACTACGAATGCTACATACATAAATACCTTTAAAACTGCCAGATTACCAATTGACGATACGGGTTTTCAGTATTTCATAAATGTTATATTCCTTCTTCATTAAACTGACAGGTTTACAACAAAAGTAGTCACTATCCTGCACCGTTTTGTTTGTCTTCTTACATCGAGAGCATCCCGGAAACAAACGAATAACACAGCGCGCGGCTATTGGCTGAAGGAAGTGCTGCCACGTGATACACATAAGACCTCTGATAGGCTGCGCTTCTTCACTCGCGTAGCCCTTCCTGCTTACGTGAATATACGCCTATCGAGCTTACAGGCACATTTGTTTAATGAGAGCAGGTATGTTTTTTTCTTCTGAGAATTATTGTTATGAAATTGCTTTATAAAATAAACACATTCTCGGATGTATTGTACAAATTGCGCATGCCGCTTTGTAATATTTGTTTGTGTGCAGGGAATTACCGAAGGACGGTAAGTATACCCAGAATTGTATTTTATACGTTTTAGTTAGGCTCGACCTCCTTTTACAGTTAAGGTTGCGATTTTAGTGTTGTCCTTTTTCTAATACAATATTTTATTATTAGGGCACGTTTGATTTTATTCTAAAAGCGTCATTAAATACTCAGCCAATCACTGTGTTGTGGGGCATTATTGAAGCCTATGCTGACATGTGATTGGGCAGCCCGTAAACTTACACCCCTGTTTAATTCTGAGCTGTTTAAATAGATACGTTCACAAATAAGTCAAGGGATTTTAAATTTGGGAAGCAAGTGGGAGTGTGCAGGATAAACACATTTTAAATTCTGCAAAGATGTATAAGTTGTATTTGAAAACGAGCCATGCAGAAAATACTAATGTGATGAGATATTGATATTTGTTTCTTTGTGTGCCAGACGTATCTCTTTTTCAAATTTGCTTACTCCTCTTTTTAAATTTGCTTCCTAAAAAAACAGAGTACAAACATAACTCATCTTGGCACTGGACACATCAAAGAAAACCAGTACTGAATGGGAGAGATCCTCAGGTTCGGTCCAGCCGGGCTATAGCGGCTGCAGGTTTTTGGTTCAACCCATGCGTCTGCACTCCATTAAGAACGCTATACAAAAAAAATAACTTGTACAGTAATTGTATTTTTTAATTAAAAGCCATTTATTGCTGCTGAAACAATTATTGCCCAAGCAACATTTTTATGCTTCGTTTAAGTTAACGCATTTGTTAAGATTTCAAACTCCCAATTGTTTCTCTTTTTTTTTATACATTTTCTTATTTCCTTTTATTTTTCCCATGTAAATATTTCTTTGACATGTCGTAAAATAATTTGAGCTTCATGCTTTGTTTGAAAATGAACTATAGTAATAAAAGTTATTGTTGTAGTATTAAACGATTTCATTCTCTGATATTTTGTTTCTTGTGCTCTTAACCAGCTTCCAGCTAACATGGAGTTACAAATGACAAAGGAACCAGCAGTTCACAACAATGTTTGACCTGATTTTGTTTGCGTCAGTTTCTGTTCATCATCAGGTAACTGTTTTAATAAAAAAAAATATATATATATATATATATATATATATATATATATATATATATATATATATATATGGAATAATCAGCAGGCCACTATTAGATCTAAGGTTACAATGTGGAATGTAGGGGGGCAGACCTTCCAAAATATAGGAAAGATCAAGATTATTTAAGGTTTTATATACTTTTAGTAGTATTTTTAATTTAACGCGCACACGTACCGGTCCCGGGACATAACAGCGTTTTAAAAACGTTACAGTAATGTGTGCATGCCCATCTGCCATGCATCTCGACACCCTACCCATCAAATGAAACTTCAAAGTCTCGTCTTACCGATGATATAAACCATTTTGACACACAACAACCACAGCACTGACACTAAAGCCTTTTTTACAGAGAAGTACATATTTTTAAGAGTTGACTTTCCCTACCTTTGAAGACCCCCTGCAAGTCAAACATCAATATTTCCGAGCAGTATTGATCCCATTGTGTCCGTAAGGCTCCAGCGAATATAATCCAGTAAAACGATTTAGGTCCAAAACATACGATATATCCTCAAAGGGACAAAAACTCCAGATAAAGTTTCATAACTTGAGACCACCTACGTAATTTTTTTTCATTTTATATTGCTCATATCAGACGTAATTTGTTTCTGTCGGCGATAACCATGCTACCGCATGAAACACGGAAGTGTTAGCTTCTGATCAACACCTAAGTTGGCCAATTACGACGGGTCTGGGGTTGACTGGCACTTCGTATAGCCAACGAGTGTCACAGACAGCTTGAAGGATGACGTAAAGCTCCAAACCCTGGTAGAATCTACCAGTTTGATTGGACACTGTGACTGACACTCAAAACTTACAGCCAATAAGCAGCCGAATGAGCAAGTTTTTTCGCATTTTAAATATGAATAAAAGTAGAAGTTTAAACGTAAATAAACGCTCGATTAAATAATAGATGCATGCGCGTTGCGAAAGTATTCAACCGCCCAGGAGACGTCTAATGGCAGAGAGCGACATGTGCCACGCCCTTGTGCTTTCTGCTTGCTAGTGATTGCTGCCATCAAGTGGCACATGGAAAAACGCTGAGCTGTGTTGTAACAGTTTGTAAAAGAAATGTATATAGTTTGTGTGCATTTTATAAAAAGTAAAAAATATAAATATATTTTTGGCCCATAAGACTTGTATTGACTATTTTTACATAGAAATGTGTATTTTTTATTGTTTTTATTATTTTTATAACTAATAGAGTGACACTGTATGTAGATATAGATTACTTTAGGTGTAAGCTTTCAGTAGAGCCCTCATTGATATATGTGGGTTGAAGCATTCAAAAGTTATTACACTTTTTCCATATGTTCCAAAATGTGGATAATGGTCCCTCTAAAAAGCCCCTGGGCATGCCCACATAAAAACTGGTGTAAAAAATGTCATTTTTACAGGTATTCTTTTCAAATTTGAAATGTGAGTAGTCAACAAGTTATTCTGTTGGTACATAGTGTGTTTCTGTCCCCACCTACCTACTGCAGCTTTATTTTCCTTCATTTTCATAAAAAAACTTAGGCGAGAACAAAAAAATTCGTTTTTTTTGTGAGTTCTAATGTGCATAACTTTTGATCAGTCACACCTACAGTGATTCTGACTACTAAGGGTGAAACTAGAAAATGTTACCTTTACAAAGAGACCAAACATGTGTTTATACTCCAGATAGTTCAAACACAGCAATGATTCTAATTTGGAGAGGTCGAATTACAAGCGATTTAGCAAAAATGACCCCGCTTGATAAGGGGTTAAATTTAATTCTTAAGGGCACAGGTAACCAATGTAAAAATGCTAAAACTGTCGATGTGCTCAAATTTACATTTTCTGATTGAGATTTTTGCTACTGCTTTCTCAGCTAATTGCAGCTCATTGATATCGTTCTTAGGTAGACTATTTAGATGTGCCTTACTGTAATCTGGCTGAAAACAAAATCATGAATTCATTTCTCAACATCTTGCATTGTTACAAAAGGTCTACTTTTGCAATGTTACTTAAATGGAAAAATGCAGTCATCATAATCTGGTTAATGTGTTAGATAAAGTTTATCCCAGAGTTCATGATTACATTGACATTTTATACTTCTGCTTTGATGTTTAATACCAAGGAGTCAAGTTTATTTCTAGGACCTTCATGATTTCCGTTTTTGTCAATCATTAACAATTCTTCTTTTCCCTTATTTCGCTTGAGAAAATTACTTTTCATCCATTCAGAAATACATGTAAGACATTGGGGTCACCAGGTGCTAAAGATAAATAAAGCTGCATGTCATCTGCGTATTGTAACTGTGGAAATTAACCTTGTGTTTTGAGATGATCTAGCCTAATAGGAGCACTTAGATTAAAAAAAAAAGCAGTGGGCCCAGAACTGATCTTTGTAGCACACTGTAAACAATATCCTGGATCTCTGAGCTGCAGTTACCACAACCAACAAAGAATTTTTAATCTGTTAAGTAAGATTGGAACCAGTTTAAGACATTGCTCAAGAGATCCACCCATTTTCTGAAGTCTAACAAAACAAGAACAAATATATGGCCCCTGTCCGTATTAACATGCAAGTCATTTACTACTTTGACTGGTTCAGTTTTTGGACTGTGATTTGTTCTAAAACCTGACTGTATCTTAATATGAATGGAATATTTAATCAAGTAATCATTTATTTGCTTTTTGTAGAGTTTTACTTAAAAAGACATGCTAGATGTTGGTATAAAGTTGTCAGAGACAGCAGATATGAGATTTTTTTTCTTGAGCAGGTGACACAACTTGCACAAAACCATGCATGCAGGTTAGAAAGAAATATGAAATAGGGATTCTAGTGGCACATTTAACAATTTTTTTAAAGGCGCATATCCTAACAGCCTTTTATTTATTGTTGTCGGGCATATTTACTGTTTCCTCACTTAAATGTGTGCTGTAGCTTGAGTTAGTCTTGTTGACTATCTAAACATAGAATTTGTTTTACATTAGCAAATTTTAAATGAATATTCCATCTAATTTTTTTATATTACTTATTCCACATAATTTATACTGATGGCCAAGAAAGAATATTTTTAATGTTTTAATTATAAACGAGATATAATATAAGCCAGTGGTGACCAATGTTGTACAATGGCAAAATATGTAAAAGTATATTGAGAAAAGAAAAAGAATTCTCACGATACTTGTGTCACATACATGTCTGTTATCTAGTCATATGCTCAAAACATGCAAAACGCGTTAATGTTTTCCGAAAATAATGTTAAAAAGATACTTCCAGAAAATCGGTGCACATTAAATACGGGCAACTCAAGTCCCCCTCATATTGCCTTTTTGAACTAAAGATAAGACTCTTGATCAAAGAATGAGAGGGTACATGGGATAGATAAAAAATAACTGACCGTTGCCATCTTTTTTTCCCTTGAGTGAATTTGATTTTCCACCAACACAGAAAAAAGCACAAAACCGACTATGAAATTAAAATTGAGTTTTAGTCCTAAAACCCTCTGTTTAACAGATGTCCCTTGATTCCATTTACTTGTGAAATATGCCAAATGGAGTTCCAACGCTTGATTCCCAAAGACGAATTGGTCTTCCTTTGTTCTGATTCTATTTTATACCTATCTCGAATCACATGACCGCAGCAGGCAGATCTTTGGTTTTTCTTTTGACCTTCTTAGCCTAAGCTGACCGGCAGATCTGATATACCATTTTATTTCTGTGTTCCATTGAAAAGTAAGCAGAACGAGTTCTGAAGTCTCTGGAGCCTTCAGTATCCTTTTAACTGGCTCCTTTATGCTCCTAGCATATCCTTTCCAAGGAGACGGAGTGAACTGTAACAGTACTTTTCACGCTATTGTTTTCTGTTTGGTTTGTTGATAGCCATTTCAAATTTGTTAACAAAAATTAATTTTTGGTCTGTACGTAATTTCTTTGTTTGGCTATGCTTATAACTCATAGTATGAAAATCTATATCGGTGATCATTTTCCTCAGGCTCTTACCTGTGTTCTCCAAAGAATTTTATCATTATAGTATATAGTGGTGTTTACCTTTTAAACCCAAATTGTATACCATTTATTAAATTCCTTAGTGCTGAAATCTTTTTCATTTATCCTTTAACATATTCCAAATTATAGGTTATCGTTTTAAAATCAGTTTTAATCAGTATCTTTATCCAAGGTATGACTGTTATGACTTTTAAGTCTATCTGGAGTGAAAATTCACTAACCATTTCCTTTCATCTCCTTCCACTTTTCAGTATAATTTTGAATATGCTTCCAACTTAATCTAAGTTGAGCTGCATATGATTTTGAACATAATAGAATTTAATTTGTTTCTTGAGTAGCTCTAGTAGTAATCCTATCTTTGTGTTTTCATTTCAGATGAACCTTGAAATCTATTAATCCCTCAAATTAAATTGTTCTTTGGGGATCCCGATTGGGAGAGAATGAAAAAGGTAAAACAATCTTTGTAGTGCATTAATTTCGGTAGCTGCCACCCTAAATATTTATAGGGGGAACCTTTTTAGCAACTGGCCATGTTATCATTTATCTTAATTGAAGTGTTATAGTTTAACTTATGTTTTTTATTATGTACTAGGGGGCTTTGCCCCCTGCTTGCTTTGTGCACCCACCCCGGGGAGCTGCTCGCGTTGTGAAGGTAGTGGCTGAATGCACGCTTTGGAGATGCGGACAGATCACCTGCTTGCTTACTGCTTCTCCTGCCATGCTGCGTGTTCTGCTTCTCTCACTGTGCTTCGATCATTTCAAAGCCTGTAAAGCAGCTGTCCTTGCTTTGCTCACTTACCCCGCCTAAAGCTCATCACCCACCAACCCCCAGAACGGGGGCGCGCTAAGCACTTGTCACATCTCTGCCTCTTGCGTTGTGGGGGTGTTTGGGGGCTGAATGCACACTAAGGAGATGCTGATGGATCCGCCACTGGCGAGCTGCGTATTCTGCTTGTCATGCTGCACATCGATCATTTAAAAGACTGTATAGCTGCTGTCCTATTGGTCTCACTGCTTTGTCTTGCGGGACGTCAAAGTGTCTCTCGTGGGATCTTCAGACCGATTGTTTCTTTCCTTATTTTCTGAATTTGCACATAGATTATAATAGTTCTCTTGTGCTTCCTGTTTTGCCTTCTTTTCTCTCCAACGCTTTTGTGTCTCTTTTAGACACGCTGCTCTTTCTTCTTCACTTAGTCATTCACATGCCATCTAGAACGTGTAACATTTTTAAGAGTTGGGAGCACATGAAGTGTGTCTGCCAAAAGCATTCCAACAATTGCGAGGTTAGATGTACGTGAACTTGTTTTGAATTGTTTATAAGTAGGGTGTGACGTGCAAAAGTCACTGTCTCACGGGTCTTACGTCCTAAATTTGTAATGTCTAATCTCGCGTGACATCAAAGTATCTCACCGAGATGATCACGTCACAACCCAAGATTTTTTATATAATCTTTATATATAATGCGGGTGGTACCGTGGCTGTCTGTTTGTCTGTCCAGGATTTTAAATCACCTGTAACTCACAAACGTTTGAACTATTGACCTGAAATTTGGTACACATATACTACGTGACGTCTACTATCTGCTTTCAAGGTGATGATTGACCTTCAAGGTGATTCCTCTTTTTATTTTTATTTTATTTTATTGTAGAATCAACTCTCAGTAGCAGGGCAGCCGTGCAGCGCATGCGTACAGGCGCCATTCTCATCCCTACCACCTTTGCCGTCACTTCCCCTTCCTCTTTATATCTTAAATCATTTTTAAGGCAGATTGAAGTGCCAGCTTAAGTAAAAAATTAAAGAAAATGTACTAAGTAATTGCAACACGAACACTGACTTAATCAGCTTTAATGCGAAAAGATGCAGACAAAAGAAGAGCAGAAGCAGGCCACTAGGGTGGAGAAAAGAAGAACTGCTTAGGAAGCAGCAAGCACATCAACCTCTGAGCAAACGAATGATAAACGTACAGAGAAAGAGGATGAACACTATGAATGCTCAAGTCAAGTGTATTTACTGCACGTTATCAAGCAGTGCACCGTTACTGGTAGATAGAAAAATGTTCTCCTACACCACAGCACACTGAATTAAAAAAAAATCCAAAAATATCTAAGAGAAGCATAGTTCCAATGAAGGATTCTGTTAGTCTTCAATGCATCAGGGGTATCATTAGCATGAAGCTTTAATTCAAATTCTGTCCCTTTTCTTTTTGCAGCTTGTTTGAAAACTATTGTATTTTGCATGTCAACATGAATATAAGTTAAATTCCAACTTCCAAAGTTTCCTGATAATGTTCCAACATACATACTGCATAGTTTAATTTTTATTTTGACAAGCAGTGATCAGTTTGCGCCTGTATGAAATGGGTTGTGCAAAATAAAATTAAGAACTGAATGCTTTATAAATCTATAAATATATAATACAAAGTTGACAAACTCATTCTTTCACTCAGTTACTCATCAACAAAAGCACTCGTAGCTGTGTTTGATGAAGGTTTCCAAATGGTTCAAAATAGTACAAATTCAGTTGTCAGATACAGTAGATATTCCCACATTAGCATGACTCGTTGTATGAAAAAATACTCCATGGTCCAAGTGTCTTTGTTTTTAAAGATTTTAGTGAAATTCAAAGCAAACAGTTCACACAAAAAATAGGCAAAAGTTTATAGCACGCACAAATATAAAAGGAAAATTTCTTAAGGCTCCTATGCATTGTTCTATGCAGCATACAGATATCTATCTGACCATTCATGTTTCTTTCTTGCTGTCTAACTTCAATCTATGGGCTATTCTGCTGTCACACAGAGTTAAGATAATAAACTTTCCATAACCTGAATCTTCCATTATGTATATTAACCTATGTTATATTTTAGTTAAAGCTAAGCAGACTAAAGAAAATGTACCATTAACATTAATGTGAAGGGTATTTCCTGCTTGGTTACAAAGCTGAAATTTGGCATGATTGTACATTTAGGTCAGTAGTACATTTTGAAATGTCAGTATTTAAGGATAAAAACATCTTCTGCAATAGAAAAACAAAACATTCCAAAATATCAATGTTTTGACTGATTTGATTGAAATTCAGTGACAGTGAAAAATGTAAATTATTTACCGTGTGTTACGGTGGTTGTGTGGTTTTTTTTTTTGGTCATTCATTTTTTTTTTGTTCATAGTTATTAATATTATTTTAAGTTACATGCTCTGCTTAATGCTGACAGGTGTCTTTATGCAAACAAAGGATGTGGCAGAAGTGGTTGACTGCAGCAATAGCCAATTGTGTGGATGCATGACATTGTTGTCCTGTACAAGAGAAAAAAACATATGTAATTGTGTTTGCCATGTATTGTGACGTGTGAAATGGAAAAGAGAGTTCAGTGAAGCTTATTTTTTTGTTACACTTAGAGAAAAGCCAAGCAAAATTAAAAAGATTACAATATGCAAGCTTTCGAGGCAACTCAGGCCCCTTCTTCAGGCAAGATGTAATACAGAAATTGGAGTTTTCTTGTGTTTTATATACACACTAGGACAAGAAACAACATTGGGAAATATTTAAATGAGAAATCTTAAATGTAAAAAAATTAATAGATTCATTCAGGCTAGGGTTAATTTAACAAGAGAGAGAAGAACAATGTATGGTCAAGATCTTTGGATAAGATAACTGTCCAACAAAGTCTTTTGAAGTTTGTAATGAGTTTTTTAAAACAATGTGGGTCTGTAGTCATGGCTGTGTCATTCTGAGAGATGTAAACAATCCTCATATCTGGCCAAAAAACTCTTGTCTTTATTCCAGACATGTTGTAATGTATTAGATTTTAGCATGAGTTTAATTTTCCATTCTTTTCTCTCTTGCTGTGTTTTGAAGTTGCCCATAAGCACTGTAACTTTAAAGTCCCTCTCACAGTGTCCATGGCTGTTGAAGTGGGCCGCTACAGGAACATCTGTGTTGCCACGTTTAATGTGGAACTTGTGTAAATTCATTCTCTGGCAGAGTGTTTGTCCAGTTTCTCCCACAGAGAGTGAGAACATTTCATGCAGATAATTAGGTAGACCACATTAGATGATCTGCAGGAAAATGATCCCTTTATATGATATTCAAGTCGGCAATGTAGTATAAAAATACGGTCTGTATTATAAATATAGGCACATGTTTTACATCTTTTCTGTGGGCAGGGAGATGTGCCATTTTCTGTTGGTTCACTTAGGGAGCTTCAGACAATTAGTTGCTAAAGGTTTGGTGGTTGTCTGTATGCCAGGAGGGGAGGTTCAGAAATACATTTTTCAGTGTTTGGTTATTGTTTGGCATTGGCTGAAGTTCTTTTATCATTTCTCGAAGTGTTTCAAGATGTGGGTTATAGGTGACAACAAGGAGGATGCAGTTCTTGTTGTCTTTGGTTTTTATATTCCAGAAGGTTGTCTCTGAGTATGGCAGTAGCTGTTCTTATTTGAGTGTCTGTTGTTTTGGGGGTATAACCTTGTCTGATGAAATCTTGTCTGAGCTCCTGCAGTTGTTTATCCCTGTTACACCTATAAAGCAGAGAGAGAAAGAGAGAAACAGGTGGAAGTAGCATCCTCTGATTCAAGAGAAAGGGAACAGATGGTGCAAGATTAAACTTAACGGGTCCCCCAAGAAGCTACTCCATTGTAATACACACTCAATCTCATCTACAGACTTTGAAAGTAGAACTACCCCCCACCCCCAAATCATTTACGTTTACCTGCACATCTGATTACTTTGAGCGGGGATGTCCCATAGCTACCTGCTCTCCGACGTTCTTAACCTATATCCTGACCTTGAAAAGGGTCTCCTGATTGTTTTGGAACCCTACAAAACACAGTACAGGCAGTTATTTTTCCACACTTCAAACACTAGAGAAAACAACCCCAAAAGTAAGGACATTTAGCTCATTATACAAGCTGTATAAATGTGCAGCCTGTAAATGTGTTAGAAGTTAAAACTTTATTGTCTGCCTATGGCTGTGGAAAAAACAATGCAATCTTCAACATACAACCGATGAAAAACACTAATGATGTAAACAAGTGAAAATCGTCAACATGTAATCTTTAATTTAACTAGGGGGCTCTGCCTCCTGCTCGCTTCTCTCGCCCACCCCCAGGTTTGGTTTACCGGATATACAATTTAAAGAGATTAATTTCATTGGAATTGTCACATATACATTATTTTCACTTTTACTTTAAAACTTTAGTAAAAACAATATTTTCTTCAAGATCGCATTGAATTTTGATTCCATGTTTAGACTTGCATTGTCACAACGCAACGTATAACTGCCTGTGAGTGAATATCTTTTCTTTCCCTCTAATAAATAAAACAACTTTCTCGAATGTTTGTCCAAGCTATTTCTTCTTTGCTTTGTCGTCGATGTGTCCTCTAGAACGCATAAAATTATTGTCCTGATAGACTTTATAAGAGCTGTGAGCGGAGGAAGTGTGTTTGATAAAAGCATTCAGACGACTGAGGTTAGATGACTGTGGTCTTGTTTGAAAATAGTTGTAAGTATGGCCTGACTTGAAAGAATCTCATGTTAAAAGTCTCCATCTTACGGGACTAAATACCGCGCCAACGTTTTTGGAATCTTTTAATTTTCGCTGGCAAGACTAATTAGACAATCTACAAGTCTCTGACTTATCCAAACAATATATTTGATCTCTTTTTTGCTATTCCGTTATTTCACTGAGTAATAATTTCCATTTGTTTGCGCTAATGTAATCTTTCCTATCCTTTTTTTTTTTTTTGAGACTTTTGAATTTTCGTACTTCCTTGGCCTTTATTTCCAGACCTGGGCGTGGTTATATCTCTTTCTCGCAGGATGTATAAGTGTCTTTCTGAGAAAAGCACGTCTTGTCTCCTTCCAAGATTTTGTTTTATAATAGAGAGATTTACATTATTAACAATAATATATACTTGCATTTCAGGATTTTCCTAGTGATTATCCATTTCAATTCAAAAGAAAACACTTTTTCTTTTAAAGTTGGTTTGCAATGACCATAATTAATAACCAATAGACACTGGAGAAAAGCATAAACTGATCTAATGCAGAAATATTTTACTCGTATAATTGTATATAGCATGACCCAATGACCGAATAGTATGATTACTTATTATTTGACTGATACATTTGTCCAAGGCGACTTGCAACATGTGTGATGCAATTGGTCACACTTCATTTGGTTTTCCAGTTGAAGCACAGCCAATTGAAGTAACTTGCTCTTGGTCACGTGGTGTCAGTAGCAAAATTTAAACCAATAACCTCAGTCCTTGCACCACACTGCCTGCCAATAATATTAGCCTTTGGTAAAAACATGGGCAAACCTTGCCAACACAGCTTATCTGCATACAATGACAAAATGTCCAGGGTCTGTCCCCTGGTCTTAATGTCGTCCAGCATCCACTAGAGGGCTGCAGTGTCTGACAAATGAAGGCAACAGGAAACACAAAGAAAAGAGACGTAACGGCTAGAATGTCCAATGAACAATGACCAGCAAGACACATAAAGAAAGAGAGGTGTAAGGGAGTTACGTGCACTAGATTTTTAACACCTAATTAATATTTTCAGTTTTGTGTGTACTTTGATGGCACAAACTACTTTTTTAATTTGCTTCTTTCTGCTTGTTTTTTGTAGGTATATAAATAATTATTAAGAGTAGGTTATAGGAAACATTTATTTTCCTTCATTGCTATAATTCAGATTTCTGGATACGTCCTTATTGCATTCATGCCATCTTTTAATTTTACGTAGAACCTTTAAAGATACTCTGAAACTTTGAAGAATGCAGAGGAGGCATAGCAGTAACACAGACAGTTTGCCACCTGAAAGGTATGTTCTGTTGTCTAGCTTCTCTTTATACTATCAACTTATTTGTAATATAACTTAAAATAGATTATTTGAAAAATGCTAATTCTAATATTTTCTTGTAGTACAGTATATTGATTTTGTAATCACTTTATTATATCCTTAGAACAAGAACACAGACAGTAGGTTCAGAGGCCAGTCTGGATGAAGGAGGAGTCTTTGAAGGCCTTAAACAAGAGGGTCCTTCTCACCAACAACTTTTCTCAGGAATGGTGGGCCTGCCTTCTGGAAACATGACTACTACTTCCTTCCAGGCAGCAAGCTTAGTGTTAGGCTCCACGTCAGATGTCTTTATTCAAATGACCACCTCCACCAGAGATGAAGGACCTCATAGACCAGACAATGTCCCTTACCTGCCAAGACAATTGCCTCACCATCACCACCATCATTTCCACCAGCCTCCTCCCCATCGCTCATCCCTGTTGCATGCGGCTACATCTGATCGTCATGGAAATGGAGATGAAGGACCAGAGGATCCTTCTACCCCAGCCCCTGCCCTATCTGAGCTCAGAGCTATTATTTCATGGCTACAGAAAGGCCTGCCTTTTATTCTTATACTTCTGGCTAAAGTCTGTTTTCAGCACAAACTAGGTAAGCTTTAAACAATATAAATTTAATATTAGTATTGTGTCTGGGATTATTACTATTGCAGACTGGGTTTCTAAAGGAAGTATTATTTTAGGTGTCCATTGGCAGAGCTTAAAATGTGCACAAAAATGTACTTTTAATCTATTACATTTGTCATCCTCAGCATCCTCTAATTAAGACCAACCATATTTCTTTTGCTGTGAAAAACTGGCAGTAGATCCTCATGACTAGCTGCTTTATTATGTGGGTTTGGTTGGTCCCTTTTGGCTTCTAATAATGATAGCAAATGGAAAACTCTTATCCCTTTCCCATGACTTGTTTTGATGTATTCATTGGTTGTGATTGGCACTCAGTGGATAGACGTCCCGCTACTTAGCAAGTTACAACTTTGACCAAACTTGAAGGAAAAGGTGCTCTAAAAATGCTACACCTATTCTGGTGGAGGTTCCACTATGGTACTGTATATAGAAAAATAGAGCAATGGAGGAGTTTCCAAGTAGCTCGAGGTAACATACCTGGCTTCTAATTCAGATTACAGTAGACTGTTTTAGTTTGGAAATAAAACCAACTGAGTTATTTCATATGTTGTAATCCCATGTATGTCAAAGAAGCAGAAATATCTTCATACAAGAACTCTAACTGCAATTTATGAATACACATAGCTATGATCGGTCAATTTCTTAGTGTGCAGATCAGAGCATACTAGCTATCCATCATTTATGTAAGTCACCTTTTGAAGAAAGGTTTATATTAACAACAGAACTATAAAGCTTTTTTAGTCTGAAATGTAGAGGGTTGAATTTTTAGTTGCCTTTAACTGAACCTTTTGAAAATATTTATGAACAGTTAACCTGTTGGTTTGTGTGAATAAAACAGTAATATAAATATCAATATATATATATATATATATATATATATATATATATATATATATATATATATATATATATATATATATATATATATATATAAATGTTTTGTTTTTTGGCAATTCTAATTTTAATGCAAATAGTACAATTTTTTTAAAAGACATGCTGTGTTTATTTTAAAGTGTTAAAAAAAACATTGATGTAATCAGGTCTTTATGGTGTACTGTGTATGTGTTTTTGTTTTTTTTTCTTCTTCATTTACTCAAGTACATGTTTGGACAATATGGTCTGAAGAATAGGCAGTTATGTGCAAATAATACTGTGTAACACTTTTACCACCCTCGGCTCTCCTCTGGTTCTGCCACAGAGATGAATAGCAATATGTGACCAGTAAGGCCAGAGTTAAGTGTGCACATAAAAACAATACAGTGTGGATCAGGTTTTGCCATTAACAAACATCTAAAAACTATTTGAAAAATATATATAGAAAACATATTCCTCCTGCATTATAACACACCGACCAGCCATAAATACAAAAATAGCTGTCCCACTGAATTTTGTAAACCACTCTTTTGTTTTTAGTATATTCACCCTTTATGAAACAATATAATATAATTTGGTTACTTGCTACTGCTCCTTCCTGGTTAAATGAAATTATCAGGTTGGTCTATTTATTTATTTTTACTTTTAAAGGAAACGGGGGAAAAACTTGAGCAATTCTTAACACTAGTTACAAAAAACACAGTATCAGTTTAGAGCATGACATCCAGAGAAGTTCGTATTCTACATGCATTACATACTACAGCATTACTCAGGATTAAAAAAGTAATTATTTTAAATAGCATTAAACTTATAAATGGAAATTTATTTACTAGAATGGATTTAGGAAAACAGAGTGTGACAGTTTTTAGCACTACTATCACATGGGTTGAGCAATCTGGTATCCAAAAAAAAAAATGCATGTGTATTGATTTCTTTTTGAATACTCTACTTTTCTGCTCACATCCGAAGACCTGCATTTTAGGTTAATTTCTAATTCTAAACTGGCCTTGTCTAAGTGTGGTTGGCTGTTTGCATGACTGATGTCCCATCAAGGAATGGTTCCTTCCTCATGTTAGAGGTTGCTGGTCCTCTACTTGCCTTGGCCCCTTACTCCCCCGAGTTGGATTAAGTGAGTTTGACAATGTTACATTAGGTTAAGATTTAATTAAACTGAATTACATTGAAATTGAGGTCAGTTTATTGGTTATGAACATTAAGATAATTCTGATTTATTTTTTCTATTTAATCTATTACTAACAGTTGTCACTATGACATGATATGGTCTTGTCAGTATAGACGCATTAATTATAGTATATTTAGTATCTACGAATAATACCGTGATGGACTGGTGGCCAGAGTATGCCCCATGAAGATGAACTGAATTATGCAGGTTAAAAAATATGCCAGTAACAATGAAATAAATTAATAACTATTAGTTGAAGGTGAGGTTCAATTAGTGACTGGAAATTGGCATACAATTTAAAAAAAAAAAAAAAAAGTTGCATCTCCAGGGTTTGCATCAGGCTAGTGTTTTGATCTCCTGGTGTTTTGCTGTTAATTT
Source organism: Polypterus senegalus (assembly GCF_016835505.1). Classification (NCBI taxonomy): domain Eukaryota; kingdom Metazoa; phylum Chordata; class Cladistia; order Polypteriformes; family Polypteridae; genus Polypterus; species Polypterus senegalus. The sequence goes on from NC_053165.1 coordinate 25,310,017, forward strand.
GTGTCCTGTCTTATTGCAAGATAACTTTATAAAGGTTTTTATATGAATTAGATATATAATAAATATGTATTTGTGAGGCAGCATAAAAAAGTTAAAACCAAGCAGATTTTTCAAATTTAGAAATGAGATAATTATATATAGTATTGCTGCAAACCGCAAATGTGCCTAATGGTCATTATTTTATTTTAACCAGGTTTGTCATGTGTTTCCGAAATTCCCTTCTTGTGGTCTCTGTTTTTCAGAATGAAATATTTCCTTAATATATTTTCCATTCAGTGACAGAAAGACTGTCTGTGCCCCATGCACATCTCAGTTTAGCAGCCACTTTTGAGTCTGCTGCACAACTATCCCAATTTGTCATGTCCCCTTCTAGTAAGTAGCAGGATTTCACAAACACAGCTCTCTTGAAGATATCTTAAATTTACAGCAACTATCCAAACATCTTACACACACCTCATACACAAAAACTGAAATTGTGTTTACCACCTGTTTCCTTCTCATCACAACACTATCTTTTATATGAACTCAGTTACAGAATTATGTAGTTCCTCAGTCCCTTCTTTACACATGCTTAATGGTCATCCACCTTTTTCAAGCCTCCTGCCAGGCAACCGTAACCTCACAACTTTCATTTGTCAGAAGCTTCTATTTTAATCACCATTTATGTTTCATTTATACATCAGTGTCACTGCAGATACTTAGCAAGTATATACACCTGAATTTTTCAGGCATTGTGTAAACCATTCTGAGATCTGCAAATGTATAATATGGCTGCTTTGCCAGTGTTTGATGTACAATGAAAAGAATATCTGTAGAACATGATTACTATACCAATAAGTTCAAAAGAAGCATTTTGCTGCAGTTTGATGACCAGTAATGCATAGTACAACTAATAAAATCAGTGCTTTATAACAGCATTTTCAACAATGCAAATTAGTAAAACTGACATTTTCATTCAATAAAGTAGTCAGTTTAAAATGGAGTTTAGGACTGATATGATGATATGAAGGGATAGTATTTGGGTGTATTTGTTAATAGTACCTATGTCACAAATGCATTTTTACACATTGCTTTGTACTTTTTTGGATATGTGGTTTACAATTTTATTTAATCATTGTCTTTAGGTATTGCAGTGTGCATTGGGTTGGCCAGTACATTTGCAAGTGCAAATTCAACTATCAAGTATCAGGTCTCTTTGAGGGTAAGGATGCATTTTAAACTGTATTAGTGTAATTAACTTTATATAAGGTGTGGCCAGTGTGTGTGTGTGCTTAGAGGTGTTCTTTAGCCTCCCCCAAATCCAGAATAAACAGCAAGGAGACCAAACCTACATAAAAACGGTGGTTTTATGATTGACGTAATAATTCAGGGAGGAGGATAGATACCAAAGTTTTGAATAAACAGGGTTACAAATATAGTTGCTCCAATGAACCAGTCTAATGCAGGGTCCTTCATCTCTATCTGTAGGGATTCCTAGTGCTTTTGCTCACAATTTAAATTTCCTGTACCACTCCAATACTTGTATGTCTATTGTCTGGCTTCTAATCTTCCAGTAAGCTTTTGTCTTTATTCACCTCCTGATTAAAAATTCAAAAAAGTTATGTCCAGAAGTGGGGTTTTAACTCCCATTTAGAAACTGCTTCCAGGGTTAGGATCAGCCTCTGGAACCCCTGGGACCATTCTCCTAGTGTTCTGTTTCTAGCAGCAAGGTGGACCCTAAAGTCTTGAATCCCCAACTTTCAGTTAGAGGACCAGGCAATCCCCAAATCAGGTGCCAATTCCAGTAAGTAGGAGGAGGCTATGAATCACAAGCATGGCACTCGGCTGGCACTTTTTAGACTGAGTAGATGTTAGAACGTTAGAACACTCTAGACGAGAACAGGCCATTCAGCCCAACAAAGCTTGCCAGTCCAACGCACAATTTAAGTGATATTCTGTATGGGGCTTAGCATTCCCTGGTGGTGATAGCTCAGTTCCATTGGCATGACTGCATGTCTTCACAATGGTATTGGTCTCTCTCTCTTTCTCTCTCTGCTGCTTCTTACATGACATTAAACTGCTCAGCCCCATTCTGAAATTTGGATCCTGTTTAATTTTCTGGATGATCTGCATTCTGTTAAGTTTTGTATTTTTACTAACTTTATTTTAAAAAAAAAAAAAAAAGTTTGTGTTGCGATCTGAATAACATTCTATGTTGATTGGTGACTCAATATTGACTTGTTTTGGCTGAAGTTTTCAAATTGACTGAAGATTATGCATCAATCACATTTTGTCTGTTACTAGTAAATATTTCAAGGCATTACTTTATCTTGTCTAAACGTTTCTATCCATTAGTACACAAATACTGTTCTCCATATTTTGTTTCTTTCAGTTTAATCTAAAGGATTCACCCTGCATAAATCTAAGTGATGCTATAGCACTTTGACTGAGTGCAGGCTATTGGCAAGACATGCCTATTATAGCTATGTCATTTAGTAGGAATGATTGTCATGGAGTAGTGTCCTGATCTGATGTGTAACTTTTTCATGTAAAATTCCTTTACTCTTTGATTTATCTTAATCATGCATACCACATATTTTACAGAGACTTATTCTAATAACTTAAATTATTTTCATTATTTTCTCAGGAAAAGAGGTCAGTTTTGGTCACATTCTGGATTATAATTTTCCTGACAGGTAACACCCTGTATCTGTACCACACATTTCACACTGATGAGCTTTATAACAGGTAAACAGCAACCTATATGTTATTCTGTTTTATTTGTATTTCATACATTCCAAATCTCATTTCATTAGTGTGACATAAGAAATTCAAAAATAATTCTCTCCCTTAATGGTGGTTCTTGGTTGATCTTGTGAAACTGAAATATTTATTCAATTTTGCAACCAATGATTTATTAACAAATGGGTTGAAAATGAAATCAACTTTTTTGATCACATTGCACATTTTTACAGTAGAGACATTAATATATACTCATTGATTTTTTTTTTGTTGAATTATGGCAGGAATTGCATATTCATTTGTGCTACTTAGTACAAGTTCAAAAACAAGAAATCTCTTACTCTCTTATGCTTTTTTTTGGCACGAAAGTTTTAGATTCGTCAAAAATTTACATATATTTGGTTTTTGGCAGAGCATGTCGTTTTAGTGGTCCCCTGATACCAAAAACACGATATCTCGATGATGAGTGTGTGTATGTATGTATGTGTCACAGTTTCTTAGGGACGGTCTAGAGCTAAAATGGCTCGACAGAAAAATGCCAATCTTGAAACTTAAGCCTGTTATGAGATGATGATGTGATTAGTTTTTGATCCAAATTGTGCAAGAGGAATCCTAAAATACCATAATTCTGCTATTAACTGTGAATTCTTCTCATTAATTGCTATTTTAATGACCTATTTTATGATCGGAAAGATCAACATCAGACCAGTAAATCCATCCATCATCTAACCCACAATAGCCTAACTACAGGGCTGGAGCCAACCTCAGCCAACACAGGGCGCAAGGCAGGAAACAAACCCCACTGGGCGCGCACACACCCACACACCAAGCACACACTAGGGACAATTTAGAATCGCCAGTGCACCTAACCTGCATGTCTTTGGACTGTGGGAGGAAACCGGAGCACCCGGAGGAAACCCACACAGACACAGGGAGAACATGCAAACATCACGCAGGGAGGGCCCAGGAAGTGAACCCGGGTCTCCTAACTGCGAGGCAGCAGCGCTACCCACTGCAACACCGTGCTGCCCAGACCAGTAAATAATTACTGAAATGTTATAGACTAGTTTAGGTTAGGTACATTGGCGATCCTAAATTGTCCCTAGTGTGTGCTTGGTGTGTGAGTGTGTGTGTGTGACCCCTGCGGTGGGCTGGCACCCTGCCCGGGATTTATACCTGCCTGGTGCCCTGTGCTGGCTGGTATTGGCTCCAGCAGACCCTGTGACTCTATGTTAGGATATAGCATATTGGAAAAGTACTGACTGACTTAATTCCAAGGGTGCAAAGCCTACTGATGCTAATGTCTGATTTATTTATTTATTTATTTTTCCTTTCTGAAGCTACAGTATAAATCTTACATTAGAACAAGAAAAGGTGTAACATGGCAGGGTGTGCACACCAGGGTACGCAGACAAAAGGTTGTTGTACCAGCCAGGTCACCCCTTTTAATTAGAACAGGATAGTAGGCTTTAGTGCCCATAAGTAAGAAAACAAAGTGGGCTTAGGCAGCCTTCACACAAATACAAAGTAAAAGAAAAGTTGGAGCTCTATTTCTCAAATGCTATGTTAATATGTGATGCTGCCTTCTGGGGACGTCTCTGTTTTATAGTCTGAGAGATGTGAGGAGGATGGGTGTCCTTAGTGAGTGGCTTCCCGATGCTATGGGACAAGGAGAATATACTATTAGTATCCATGTCCTCTCTTATCCTGGGATGAAACTGCTTACCTCTTCAGAACCAGGAAGGTGGTCTCCAGGTGCAAAGAAATGACAAGTAAGCCCATATTAAAAGACAGCAAAAGTCTATTTAAGGAGCACGAGTGACAAATTTTTGACTTTGCTAAAGTGTTGAAATCAAATGTCCCAAATTTTATCCTATAGTTTTTTTTCAACTGATAGGCAATTTCCATCTAAACTCGGAGCAGATTAAATTTCAATCACTTCCAGGTATTTGCTTTTGGCAACTCCATTAAATTCTATCAAAATTGTTTTTTTTCCATCCTCCAAATTAAAGACATGAAATGAATGCATAATATACACTAACTTAGTCTTAAAGAAAACTAGGATTGCAATTCTGCAGAATTTTTTTGTTTTTGTGTCTGTCAACCATTATAAAATCTAACTACCATGTATATTTCAAAGAGGATGATAAATATTATATGCGGTTTGTGTTCTGTTTGTTTTAGCTGCCTAATGTGTGAAGAAGTGCGACTTTATGTATTGAAATGCCTTCTGATTACATAATTTCTTCCCGTTCTGATAAGCAGCATGGTGATTTGGCAGTAGGGACTGCTACCTTTCAGCTATCAGAATATTGATTTGATTCACATCTCTGTCACACTGGTGGAGTGTTCTAGAGAAATTCCTCATTCATCCTGCATACAAAAGATGTCTAATTAATGGTATTTAACTAACATTATGTCTGTCAGAGCGAGCATGTGCAAGTGTTACCTGTAGTATGCTGGCATCACATCCAAGACTGGTTTGTGATTTTTTCCAATTCTTCTGCCTTTAGACTATTGCTTCCTGTGGTCCATTATTGGAAAATGTCAGTTCAGGAAATAAGAGGATATCTGTTGTTGTGTTTGATTGCCCACTATTTCTGGCCAATACAATCTGTGTTTTTAATTTAAATATTTTGTCTGCATTTTTTATTTTACTTTTATTTAGGTTTTCCATTAGTCTTTTCCACTTTTCATGTAAGTATTTTTATTTTGTTTATATATATATTTTTTTTATCAGTTATTTTTACCTCATGCTTTCTAATTATATTTTTGCAAGATCATTATTCATGTTTCCTCATTTGACCTTACTTAGCATTGTTACATACAAGGGAGAAATAACCATAGCTCAGTTCACTCTCAGGTATGCTATTCATTTTGTGTTGTGTATGTATAATGAAATTATATAAAATCCAAACCATTGAAACATTTCAATGTTTGAATGAGATGTTTTGATTGCATTTGATTTTCCTGATAACAACAGATGTTCCAATAGCTGTTTTCTTCTCTTTCTGTTTCTCCTCAGCCTAATCTTTGTCAATCCCAATATTGACAGCCTAGATTTCTTCAACTTGATTTGGGTTGTGGGGATCACAGACTTCGTTCTCAAGTTCTTCACTATCGGCATAAAGTGTATAATTCTGGTCCTTCCAAGGATTTTCCTGGCTTTTAAATCACGGGTAAAGAATTAACCGGTACCTCTGGTGTTTTAGGAATACATTAAGTTAGATAAAGGTTAGAAATAGATTTTTTTTAATATGAGTGTTTCGCTTAGTTATTTAATTGTAAAACATCTTGATCTGATGAAGAATTATGGACATGGTTATTGGTAGTAGAGTGAAAAACATGAAAACAGCAAAATAAATTCTCCTCAGATAGTGTGGTTGACTGCTTGTTAGGTCTTTATTCCTTCCCTTTTATTTCTCTTCTCCAAGTCTGCCCGTTATGTTTTGTCATTGGTCAGAGACTTTGCTGAAGGACGAAGACTGTTTTAATTTTTGTATGCTCAGTGAAGTAGGGGCAGTGATTTTAAACAATTATTGTGCTTGTTCACTAGTGTTTTTTAATGATCAATGTGTCTTTTTGGGGGTTCAAATTTAACATCAAAGTTGCAATTTAACGTCCACTAAGACTCTTTTTAACCCTTTAATATGGTGTCATTTTGCAGGTTTATTTTTATAGTGTTCTTGGTATAAGTCTTTAGCATCATTCTTTCTGTCATGTGGGCTCTGTTTTGGGGCTTGAATAAAGAATAGGGTTTGACATCCTGTTAACGAACTTGAAACAAATCTTGACCTACATCTATCTCTTTACCCTGTCCTTGTTAAAAATGCTGTCTCTGGTACAACAGGAAGTAGTTTCCACAAGGCCGATTTGTTGTGTTGGTCTTTTTAATGGAGAGAGATTGACAGGCATTTAGACTTCTGGTCAGAAACTAAAACAGTATCTCCATTTTTGACATGACCTGCGCCAGTAGTTTCTGCATTTAGATAGAAGCAGATCTAGCAACAAGATCATTAACACCCAAGATAGTCCATTGAATGGGTTCTGCACATTCAGTGAAACGCTGAGTCAGTTGAAGTCTCAGGAATCTAACTGGGTGATGGCCAACTTCACTGTGATTTATGATTTCTGTTCCCATAGGAGTAGTGTTGACTGTAGTTACATTACAGACTGTTTTATTATCCCTGATACACTGTAACAACACCACTTCCATATTCAATTAAGAAACATTTTCTGGAAAGATTAAAGAAAGGCAGATTAAATAAGGGTACAGCCAACACAGCAGACTTTTAACTGAAGTCTGTAAATGAAGTTGAAGTCTTAGTACAATACTAAGTGCCTTTTATGAATATGATAAGAGGACAGACTTTCTCAGAGGAATGGGTAGTTAACCTTTGGTAATATAAATCTAAGATGGCCTGAACCTTGGATATTTTGGTTTTAATTTTTCTTTTCTGCAACATACCCAATATTTTTCTTCTGTTAAGCTGAAGTGACACATGGTGATATTACATGTGGTTTTACCAAGTCCAAAAAAGTATGTTAAACTAACAGTTCCATGTGGGTGAAACAGTCCAGCCACCATATTTATATAAAGTCTTTAGTGTCATGTAGAATTTGAATGGAAGGAATTAATGCAGCCATTTTCCAGACAGACTTGTCAAAGTGTTTTTTTTTTTGGTGTATTACCATCTGTTAAAGGTATCTTCCAATGCTCTTTGACCTTGTTAATTGTGGATATAAAATGGGCATCACTAAATATGTTTATTCAACGTGTACATGGGAAGTCTTCAGAATAAAAGTATTTAACTTTGAAGAAGTTGTTGCAGAAATTCCACATTTCATATTGTGTTTGATTTAAAATTATTGGGCTGGACTAGGGACTGTGGCTCTCCTCAGTAAGTCCAAAAATGAACATCTTTTTGATTTTGAAGTCAACTTTAACTCCTTTCTCCTCTAGGATTTTGTGTGCTTATTTTTGACCACAATGCCCAAGCGTCCAACTATTATTTGTGTATGTGGTCATAGACATTCTTTCTGAAATGGGTAGGCATGAGGAGCTGCTTACACGTCTGTTTGGAATGACTTACCATTTTCTATATTAAGCCATTTTCCAAGTGAATATGAGCATATTCTTTATTGTGTGTATAAATGCAATTGTAAGTTGTCATACTGTAACACCATTTTACACATTGTTCCTTAATGGCATCATTTCAGTGCTCTCTTTCAAAAGTGAAGTGGTAACTCTGCTGCTAATAATATAAGGAGAGTCAAGAAAGAATGGACGGATATCATCTTCCTGTGCCCCTATAGTTATGTACCCATATATAGAGTTACTACATGATACAGACCAACTAATACATTGGAGATGGTGTTCTAATTATTTAAAGCCCAAATTTCTATGGTACTATCACCCAGTGGAAAATAAATTGTAATACGTCTTTGGTCTTCACAGTGGTAGTACAGTAGTGAACTATTGCATCAGGCGTTTTCTCCAAATATGGAGGCCTTTTTTATCCAGCATGCTTTTTTCTTTAGGGTCCAATCCCATCCCCCCGCCCGCCCCTGTGGCTTTGAGGGTTCAAATTGTCTTTCTCTGTCAAATGTCTCCAACTGTGTCCTTGTTTGTAGTTACCATCTAAACTATTATTTCCAGCAAACATTTCTTTGTATTAGCCATTTACTTTTGAACAACCTGCAGAGAGAAAATGGATTATAAACATCACCATCCTATCTTAGACTGCCATTTTCTTGGCTCTTTCTGTGTAGTTGGGCCCTTGTTGAAGCTACTTTACCGCCAGGTTTAACTGATTAATAACAGTTGAGCAATTTGTTGTATTTCTGATGTTTACAGCAAAAGATGTAACCATTTGTTTTAACTCTTCATCTGAAAATCTGTCCCTTGTGGCAATTTGGGGAAAAAGCATTCAGCCAAGGTTGTGATTGACACCATGTTTTGGATTCCCAAGAAAACGTGTCATTTCTCCCACATTGAAAGCTATCTTATGATTATTCTTTGACCTCAAGAAATTCATTAAGAGTATGAGGGCTTTTATTAAATATCACCTTCTTCTTTGTTAATTACTGTCATGTTTTAAATATATAAGCCTCTGCTGCTAATCTTGACCCTTTAGCACTGTAATTAATCTCTTATAAATGATATTGTTTTACATAGGATGATTGCAACCTACCATTTAGTACCATAATAATTTTAAGTGGTCTATTTCGGTGGGGTTGTTCAGGCATTTAAATATAAGTAATTAATCTTAAAAAAATAAATAAATAAAGGATAGATCTTAAAATTGGCTCTCATGCATACTCTTACTGATGAGAACATTGGTCGAACTGTTAGAGCAGATGCCTGTGAGTTTTGGGGATTTGATTTCAATTTTCGCTCTGTCACTGTCTATGGATCTCTTGTTGTCCTTGTTCCCAAAGACCTGCAAGTTGGGTTAGCTGGATACTACACTAACCACAGGATTATTAGGAACACCATACTAATACGGTGTTTGACCCCCTTTCGCCTTCAGAACTGCCTTAATTCTACGTGGCATTGATTTAACAAGGTGCTGAAAGCATTTTTTTAGAAATGTTGGTCCATATTGATAGGATAGCATCTTGCAGTTAATGGAGATTTGTGGGAAGCACAACCAGGGCACGAAGCTCCCGTTCCACCACATCCTAAAGATGCTCTATTGGGTTGAGGTCTGGTGACTGTGGGGGCCATTTTAGTACAGTGAACTCATTGTCATGTTCAAAAAACCAATTTGAAATGATTCGAGCTTTGTGACATGGTGCATTATCCTGCTGGAAGTAGCCATCAGAGGATGGGTACATGGTGGTCATGAAGGGATGGACATGGTCAGAAACAATGCTCAGGTAGCCCGTGGCATTTAAACAATGCCCAATTGGCACTACGGGGCCTAAAGTGTGCCAAGAAAACATCCCCCACACCATTACACCACCACCACCAGCCTGCACAGTGGTAACAAGGCATGATGGATCCATGTTCTCATTCTGTTTACGCCAAATTCTGACTCTACCATTTGAATGTCTCAACAGAAATCGACACTTATCAGACCAGGCAACATTTTTCCAGTCTTCAACTGTCCAATTTTGGTGAGCTCGTGCAAATTGTAGCCTCTTTTTCCTATTTGTAGTGGAGATGAGTGGTACCCGGTGGGGTCTTCTGCTGTTGTAGCCCATCCGCCTCAAGGTTGTGCGTGTTGTGGCTTCACAAATGCTTTGCTGCATACCTCGGTTGTAACGAGTGGTTATTTCAGTCAAAGTTGCTCTTCTATCAGCTTGAGTCAGTCGGCCATTCTCCTCTGATCTCTAGCATCAACAAGGCATTTTCGCCCACAGGACTGCCGCATACTGGATGTTTTTCCCTTTTCACACCATTCTTTGTAAACCCTAGAAATGGTTGTGTGTGAAAATCCCAGTAACTGAGCAGATTGTGAAATACTCAGACCGGCTCGTCTGGCACCAACAACCATGCCACGCTCAAAATTGCTTAAATCACCTTTCTTTCCCATTCTGACATTCAGTTTGGATTTCAGGAGATTGTCTTTACCAGGACCACACCCCTAAATGCATTGAAGCAACTGCCATGTGATTGGTTGATTAGATAATTGCATTAATGAGAAATTGAACAGGTGTTCCCAATAATCCTTTAGGTGAGTGTATAATAAGGCTTGATATGAGGGAATAATAATATAGATGTAAGAAAATTGCCTAGGGTTGTACTGTCTGCTGCAGTCAGAATAGGGTTATCCTTCTACAAAAAAAAAAATAGAGTTTAATAAAAAGGGAGGATAAATGCACAAATACTGATATTTAAAATGACAGTTTAATTTTTCCATTTTAAGAGAATTGTAGAAATAATTGATTTAATATCTTACTATAGGAAAAAGAAACTGAGGGAAGACACAAAATGGCATATGCATTTTGTCCCCCCAACGCTGAGCATTTTCATTATATTTATTAGAATATTTTGATGCAGTATCCTTTTCTCTAGTTTTCTGTTTGTTGGCTTTGCTCTTTTTTTCAGACTTGGCCTCTATTGCTGTTATTTGCATTCAAATGTTTTATGTCGCTAATTGTTTTAAGTTTTATAATTCTCTTTAGTCAGTCAGAGATTAAGTTGTATTGCATTTTTTTTTTCTTTCCTAAATGTGGCTTATCCGTCTTCTTGATCCATATGGCAGTCTGTAATTAAAAGTATAGTAATGTCACTGAGTGCATTTTAATTTAAAAAGCTTTGTTTATACCCTCATGCAAAGATGAATATGGAATGGAAATTTTATTTGTTTTCCTCTGTTGGATTGGGGGTGAAAAACACCAATACTGTCATCATGCAAAATCAATTCAAATCCTCATCCATCCCTAATGATAAGGTAACAGGTCTTCCTTCCCAACAGTTAATGGTTTTGAAAGACTTCCAAGACTCCACACAGAGTATTACTGCTCATAAACGTGCAGTTTGATTAAGAACTGTCCGGTAGAATGAAAGTTTTTACACTTTCTCTCTTGGGGAAACTTCGCTGTATGATTTCAGGGACTCTGAAACAGACTCTAATTTAGAAATTTACCACTAAAGTTACAGAGTGACCTCACAAAATCTGTCTCTTGGATCACATCCAGCGTTAGTTTTCATGATGACTGATGTAGTCAGAGTGTCTCCTTCAAGAGACAAAAGAAAGATAAATGGCCACCTTTTCAAAGGGTGCACTTCTGCCTTCCAGTCAGCAAAGCTCAAGGGAAGGTGATTAATCCTTGTCAAAAAGCATACACTGATCTATTTGGTTGTGTCAATAAATGGCACCATTCACCTGCATTAGCAGATTAATTGTGTCTGGTGTTTCCAAACAAAGTAATGCAAAGAAGAACATCGGTTAGAATCTGAAGCGCAGGTTGTGTTGCTTGTTTCACACTACTTTCAAATTTATAATATTGGGCCTTCTACAACGGCAAATATTTCTGCACATGAGAAACTGGCAGTGCTGATAACCCCACAGTGCTCAAACTCTTTCTCAGTGATTATACAAATACTGTAAACAAGTAAAAGTGAATGGTTAATGTACAGATCATTAATGAAAGGTAGCTTCATTATTCTCCATATCAGCTTTATTAGTTATTACATTTAATTTCCCTACATTTTAAAAAATTTTTTATATGTAATTTTTCTGTTTTTAAATCTAAACATTTAGCTCAGTATCGAACAATTTTGGATTTCTAGGAAACATTAGGTGCATACCTTTTTCATTTGCACATTAACTTTGATGTGATGATGGCTTGTTGTGTCTTTATTACGGTGATGTGTTTTGTTCCTTTTAGGGAAAGTTTTACTTGGTGATTGAAGAACTGAGTCAGCTTTTTCGTTCCCTTGTCCCCATCCAGCTGTGGTATAAGTACATTATGGGGGATTATTCAGCCAATAGTTATCTGCTCAGTGGTGTACTCATAATTCTTTACAGCCTTTGCAAGGTAAGTTGTGCAAACTGAAGAGTCTTTAAACATAAAGATATAAAAGACTAAGTTTATGAGAGGTGTTTATTTAATACAGAAATAGCATAAATGGTTAGCATCTAATAGGTGTTTTTTTTCTTTTTTTAAATTTAGAGCTTTGATGTTTGTGGACGTATAGGAGCACTTCGAAAGGCTCTTAAAGTTCTTTGCAGCTCACAGGTAACAGACCAACTAAATTAATTTAAAGCACAATTGTGCGCTCTGCTTCTGTTTTTGTATGGCTTATACCGAATGCCTGTCATTTTATACACTGATTTTTGAACTCTTCTTCTTTTATACATTTTGATCCTCATTTTATACTTTAAACTTTAGCTTTTTTTTCCAGCTATTGTTATTGCCTCTAAGGAATTGCATCTAAAAATATTATCATAAAAACAGCAATGGGTTGGGACTGTGGTAAAGCAGTTAGTGCTGCTACCTCGTAGATCCAGCAACCTGAATTCAAATCCTGCACCCATGCATTGACTATGCAGACACTGTGCACATTCTGTGTATCTCAGTTATTTTTTTCTCCAGTGTAAAAGACAGGGGATGCCACTGAGACCCAAAACCCGAGACACCGCACACTACTCAGTCCCAGGTGCAAAATGAAGGTTTTTATTGCTAAAAATAACTTATTTCCAGACCAGTTCCACAACTTTTGAATAAACTATTCCTCATTTTCCTTCTGCCTCCTGACTCTTGCTTACCGGAAGAGGCTGGATGGCTTGCTTTTATGTTAGACCTGGGAGTACTTCTGGTACTGGGGCATATCCCGACGGAGACACTTTCAGGTCAGATGGAAGTCTTCTGAAGCAGGGAGTCATTTTCCCTGTAGCACTCTCTGGTGTCGCCCAAGGACCATGATAGGGTTGTCCCTCGGGACTACAACTCCCATAAATCCTTGTGGGTTTCCTGACTGGACCCATGCCAGCAGAGCACTGCCATCTGTCATACTGGGGGAAGGAACTGCCCTCGATGCACCAATTCCCTCTCTTCATCATTAAGTTATCCCTTTGTATCCCTTTGTTGCTTTAATGACATTCTGGCTGGGTTATGCATCCTTCCATTACAGTGTCTTTGCTGGGAAAGTGTCCAGCACAATACTCACACCAGGTACTAATTTTAACATTCCACCCACATTCTTAAACATGTGTTAGGTTTATTGGTGATTCTAAAATGTCATGTGTGAGTGAGTCTGTGAGTGGACCTTGCAATAGACTGGAGCCCAAACCCAGGATGGTTCTTGATTTGCACCCAATGCTGCAGGGATAACCTCAATCCCCCATGACTCTGAACTTGATGAAGTGGGTTTAAGAATGTTACATTATATTACTTAACAATACTTAAACTGTTGTCAAATACAAATTAACACCACTACTTTCTCGAGTATAGATAGATAGATAGACAGAAGGAAGCTATTTAAATAGATAAATACAGAAATAGGTAGACAGATAAATAAATATACACACACACTTTGGTCTGTATGTGTAATTCATAATATTTGAACACTTTGCTAAGCAGCCGAGTCAAAATCAGCATATAGTCCTGCCATGCTCATTTTGCTGCTAACATTAACACCAGTATCACTGCAAGTAATAATTTGGAATACATAGTAAATGAATGATAAGCAACATGAACAATATGTGAACGCATAAACTTTATTAAATAGAGTAAGTTCTATAAAATATCTTTATTACACAGTAGTGCAGTACCGTCATCCAAGTTAAAAACAGTAAAAATATTCTCTGTGATTTGCGTTTTTGATAGTGATCATTTATGGTTTTGCTTCTTCTACATTTTCCATTTTTCTGACAGACATTTGGTGTCCGCGCCAGCAGTCAGCAGTGCATGGAGGCTGGAGGTGTGTGTGCCATTTGCCATTTGGACTTTTCTGACCCTGTAATCCTGTTATGCCAGGTAAGGTTTCCCTTGTGCTATTCTTGTATTTTTTTCAGCAAGCACTTCATGCTTATGGTAATGTTCCTTTCTAAACAACAAAATAAGTCTTCAAGACAAAATAGAGCTTAGCAGCTGTTTGCCTCCACTTCTTCAACAGGTCCCCATCTTACTTTAAATTCCTCTCTCACAATTTGATAATGTTGTGCCTCATTGGTGTAAGAGGAGAATTGCTTTATAAATTCTGATATTCCCTTAAAATGCAGGTGCCATACCATGGCCTTTCTATAATGAATCTTGCATGTGTTTTCTAAAAATACACATACGGTTGGTTTCAAGTATTATTTAACCTGTATCTATTATTTGAGCAAATACATTGTAAATTTGGATCATATCATCCTTGTAAAGTGTGCATCCAAAACTCCCATCTTATTCTGGTATATCTTGATACAACAGAAATCACCATACTGTATTTTAGAATTGTGTTTTTAGTCCTTTTGTGTTAATGAATGTTAAATTCTCCAATTCCTGAGCAGAATAAGAAGCAGCACAGCAACTGCTGGAACATCTGGAACACCTAGGGCTTTGCTGATAATTAGTTTCTTAGTATACTTAAGTGTCAGATCAGGCACATAATTACTTCTTGTAATTTGGCTTTTTTTTTTTTTGATCAGAAGATAAATTGATACCATGACTTATGTAGTGAAGACATTCAAATGCTAGCTAATAACTAAAACTTCCATAAAATCAGTCAAAAATCGTTGGGCTTTTGCAAACCAAATATTGCAACTGATAGTGTTGAAATCCAAATAACTTCTATAACAGTCTTGCCAGTATTGTTTACTTATTTATATCTGCTACATATGCAAGGAGACTGATGGCTTATCCTGGGTTCTTTTTTTCTTTGAGTCAAGTGCTGTTGGGATAGTCCCAGACTTTCTACTCAAACAATCTAATTGGAATTTAAAACCCATGACTGGATGTATTATAACTTTGTGTAAAATATTACTAAGCTATATTTTTGTAAACCTTTTAGAAATGCACATGGAAGTATTCAGACTGCTGTTCTCAAAGTAATCCTATTTTTCTGTCAGCGTGTTTCATTTCACTGGAAAAAATTATTATATTTTTGGCTGGATCCATTGAAAAATATATACTGCACTTTATAGCCATTTTTGCCTTGTATATATGGTATGGTGCATTTTGGATTTCTTGCCCTCTCATATTCATTATTTTGAAACTTTTGCATTTAAGAAGTAATTTCAGTAGATAGAGTAAAGTAAATGTACATTATGGATTGTCGTATTTAACCTTTTATAGGACCTTAGGAACATGTATACCAAAGTTGATTCCTGGTGTTATGCTAATGCTTCAACTCCCTGCAATCATTTAAAGGAAAATATGTACTGAAAATGGATGGATGAATTAATTACCTGAAAAGGAAGGGGGTAAAGGGGGTTGGTGGGTGAATGGGGAATGGTTTTATTCGAAAGCTACATGCATTCCATCTGGTCAAGTGTTTTCTCCAAAATGTGTAGAAATTGTTTAGTAAATCAAACTGATTCAGAAGATGTGCTGTGGCACAGCCAAAAAAGAGAGAAAACTCATGCATAACAAGGAGGAGTAAAATTATAAATGCTATCTTGAAACAGTATTAGTGTCTTGAACCCCCAAGTATTTATGTACAAAATGGCTAAAACTCTAACTGAAATAAAAAAAGTGCAGGATTTGATGAATACAGAATTTTTGTACAACTTTTGTTGTTGTGCACTTCTGCTTTAAAATTGGTTTGCATTATAACAATAAACACAAATGTTTATCTTTTTCTGTTGACAGCATGTGTTTTGCGAGGAGTGCTTATGCCTGTGGTTTGATCGTGAGAAGACCTGCCCATTTTGTCGCGCAGTAGTCATTGACACACTGCGCTGCTCTAAGGATGGCGCCACCTCTGCTCATTTCCAGATTTATTAGTGCATCGGAGCGCATACTTGTGCAGGATTTCACTGTGTGTTTATCCTGCTAGTGGCAGAAATTGAAACTGCATCTTTTGATTCACTCTGCTGTGCTTCATTTAGATACTTCAGTACAGTACTATTCAGTACATCAATGAGAAAGTAAGGAGGATACAGTAAGTGAAAAACACTAAGATATTTCTAATAAATAAATACCTTATTGCACATTTTTGTATTAGTCAGAAATTATAATTTGTCAAGTTTCATAACTTTTTACATTAACTGCATTTGACATTTTTTAAAAATTATATGAAATTTACTATAACATACAAAGAAAAAAAAAGTTAAAGGTTATTTCCATGCTGAAAAGTAAAGGACAAAGACACAACATTTAGGCTTTATATTGGTTATCAGGTGTGCTGACACACAGCTGTACGCAAACTACATAATATACATGTGTACATATTTATGCACTATAAACAGTGTATTCACAAACTAAAACAAAAAATGTAAAACAAAGCAATATATCAAAAAGGAAAGACAAAAAGAACATGTATAATAGTTCTGTGAAAATGTGTTGGATTTTATGAATCACACATTTTTGATATTGACTTTGATCAGAGATCCATTTAAGAACAAGAAATATATGTGTGCTTGGTAAAGAAAAAAGATGGGCAACTGATTTGTTTTTCCATGTAGGTGTGGTCATTCAGTTGTTTCTTCAGTCCAATTTAGAGCCCACTTTCTGAACAAGTAGAACTGATATGGAGCAACTGTTCTCTAAATCTAAACACACTGGCCATCATTATCGCTGCGACGTTTCCCCCTCAGAATCTATCTGTATTAGTACATCAGTGCCCAATTAAAAGAATAATGGTTTATGATCTCCTTAGAAAAAAAATCATTGAGCCATGATTACAGCTCCTGAGCCTCAACCAAAACACAGACATTAATTAATTAGAGGAAATTTTTTTGACAACAATGTGTCTTGCTATTGACCCAAATACATATCAGGAGCATAAAGTAAAATCATCCAGGAAGCTGCAAAGAAATTCCAGAACAATTTTCAAAGATGTTCAGCCCTGTCATGGCTAAAGAATGTGTTCGTGACTCCAGCTTGTGAGAAACACTGTGAATATCGGAATCATAGAATAAAAGAAAACCAGGCTGTTGCTCACCAAGAAGAACACTGATGTTCACCTTTTGGCAAACAATCCTTGACAGTGAAAAAACTGTTCTACTGACAGGTGAGTTTTGATCTGAAAGCATTCCTTTATGTGTGGTAAAAATGGAACACCCCATTCTGTGAGAAGTACTAATTGTCAAGAGTGATGGTGCTAGTATCTTGGTTTGGAAGATGCTTTGTCATTATTGAAGAAAATGTGATTCCTACTTTAATCCTATTTAATGTGTCCATTATCTGAAGCAAACGTATAATCGATAAGACAGCAAAGCAGTCATCCTGAAACATGTAAAGCAAGTTGGTGACTACAAAACCGAAGGAAAAGACATTTTTGGAGTGGTCAAGTCTACATCTAGACATAAACGTAAAATGAACATAGCCAGAGAATGCATTATGGGATAGTGGGCCAAAATCATTTTATAACTATTCAAGAAATGGATCACTAATTAAAAGCAGTATTTTAGGTAAAGTTCTTGCAGTGGTATAACTATTTACAGTATCTAAGCGGATGATTACTCTTTTTACACAAGTCTATTATATAACTATGAAATCCAGCAGTGTTAATTCTGTATAAAAAAATTGTGGTTTTGAGGTGGTCTTCTGTTCAAAAATTCATTATAAGAATAAGGTAAGAATTTTGCATAAGTAACAAGACTATAATAAATGTTAAATACTTTTTTTTAATTCAGTTCTTATATAGCATGAAGGTAGGAAAATAGTCCTTACAGAATTACTAATCTGTACTAACAATATAATTCAGGGTCATTTGAAAGGAAAGCTGACTAGAGTAAAATTGTCCTTCTGTTATTATTCTGTAGTTAAATAAGCTTTCAAACATATTGGTACACATAAAACATCAAAAGTCTACACACCCTAACTTGTATTTTACCCATTGTTGATGTAAAGCTTGAAAATGGCTGTCATATTTTTTGAGCTTTTAAAATAAATTTATTCTCATCAATGCTGAAATTAAAAATATATGATGATCTGAGAAAGTAATTCAAAGTGTATTTCCATTGTATGTAAAAGCGCCGTTTATTAGGAATTTAACAGTGTCCACATTTAACCAATCACATTCTATGTCAGTTGAAGTGATTCTGATTAGTCTTAAATAAAAAAAGCTGTTACCAGAGGAATCTCTGTAGGTTTCTTTTGTTGCATTGTGCAGAAAAAACTATGGTCCAAAAATGGCCTAACAAGATATTTGAATATTTAATTTACAGTTCTAAATGTGGGCAGAAAAATCAAAAACATTTGAAGGAATTACATGAATCATGGAACTTTGTGAACAATACTATAAAGAAGTGGAGGAAATATGGAACCTTTTGAAAGCCCACAGAACTAATTTCATATGCAAAGAACTCTTCCCAGAATGAAAAAGTTCTTTATCAATCAGTGGATTTACAAAGAACCACACAAACCAGTTAAGAGCTATTTAGGAACCATTACTTATAAGAACGTAGGTAATAGAATGCTTTAAACCTAGTTCTGGGATTATTTAAATGGCTACACCAGGGCACTGCTTCTAGAGTAAGGAAGTCCTATTTATAGTGGCACCAAAGTGATTTGTAATTGAGCCAGTCTTCCAAACCACATTTTTTCTAACTTAGTAAATTGGATCTCCCTTTCTTCAAGTTTTACACACATTCTGATAGTCAGGTGGTGTTTGTGTTGTTGCCTACCCTCAATTAATTGGTAACAAACCCTGCACGTTTAGACCGAACAGCCTTTTGATTTCCCCAATCATATACATACACCACTAATAATTTTCTGGCAGTTATTTTTGACACCCTTGTCTCTTTCTTTCTACTACTTTAGGTCTATACACTTCTAGGGCACCATCTGCCAGCTGGCAGCCAATGTTTACCTGCAGTAGTATATGTTTCCTCTCTTTCTGACTTCTGTTGAGTCCTACCCAGGTGCCAACCCAACCTTGGGCAACACTTTTTGCAGTGTATAAATAAAATCACCAAAAATAAAATGCAGGATGGACAGAGTTCTAATACACATTTCAAAGAAGCATTTGTAATTTCATTACAGATACATTTTATTATTAAAATTTATTTTACATAGTGCACACAATACAGAATTTTAATTAGATTTCAAGTCTAAAGCAGACTATAATTTCTTTAGTTATCATAAGAATTTTTGTATATTTTGCCTTTAGATACATTGTAATTGATAATAAAATTTATTTTACAAATTTCATACAACATGAAATTAACTTTTCACCATTTTTGAATGATTACTTTCACCAGTATTTCTATTCTTATATCTGCATGCATAGGCTTTCCAACATTTAAATCAAGGTTCTGTTGCAGAGTACTTCCTTATTATTTAGTTTCACAACTGCCGGAGTGAGTTTATGGCTTTGAGGAATTTAATAGCTTACAAGCAGTAATTCACTCTACAACTCACAGATCCAGCATCCTAAATTCAAATTACTATTCGTGGAGAATTTGCATGTTCTCCACATTTCCGCACAATTTTCCTTCCACATTCCCAACTTTGTACTGGTTAGGTTAACTGGAAGTTCCAAATTGGCTTTCAATATGAATGTGAATGTGGGCATGTGCGCCAGTAGACCCTGCAGTGACCTTGTGCCTGGGTGTCTCCTGCTTTTCAATAGGTGTTGCCAGAATAGACTCTGGTCCCTTGTTGGGTTGAGCAGGACTGAGAATGTTAAATGATGTTATTTTCAGAAGGTGTGTCCCCAAACCTCCACACCAGACCCCCCCAGAGCTACAGTTTAGAAAACCTGCTCTCCTTTTATGGTTGTGCACATAAAACAAATCTGTACTACACTGCTAATACTCCACTACCATAGTTATAATTTAAAATCTTTAGTACAGTACAATTTCATTACATCAGTATTTTGTATTAGGAATAACACATTTAAAAGTTTGTATCAAAACAGCACAGATATTAAAATATTCAGGAAGATATTTAAAAAACATACAGCTAAAGAGCTGGAAAACATACCATTTCCAATAAAAAAACAATCGTGTACAAATTGAATTCTGAACCATTTACATTCAAAGGTTTATCACAGTAACAAAGTATTGCACCCACAATCTAGTCCCAAGATCTCGTCCATATACAGTTGATGCACTGTCCATAAGTATGACTGATGAAGTCTCCTTAGATCTCTTCCCTTTCTTTTGCAGGGCTTAGTCTAATGGATGTGATTGCATTCATCTGTTTTTTCAGCAATACTTTATCAGTCAAGTGCAGCAACTGATTACAGTGACTATGCCTTAAACCCCATGTTTATGGCAGGACTGTAAAGAAAGGATTCTGTTAATTATAGACCTAAAAATACATTTAGCACCAGCATCCACTTACCAAAAAGTGTAAAAGTAAATATATTTTAAAAACACACACACACACACCAGTGTACCAACTAGAGTAGTCATATTCACGCAAAAGGCTGGGAATGCTGCTCCATAACACTATTAATGGTGAACTGGACAAAATTTATTCCAACGGTATTACTGCATGTGCAATCTTTCTTAAAGGCATATTAACACAGAAGACTAATATGATCTCCATTATCAAGCCTTTTTAATTTTCTTTCAGAGTCATGGGGTTGATTTGGCTGAAATACTGATTTAAGAAACACAAAATTCAGTCCACAACTCTGACACTGTACAAGTCCCTTTGCCTAGACCCCTGTTTTAAACTAGTAAAGAAATGCCTTAAAATAGCCCTTGATGTATAAAGTGCCTTGGGATGAAAATGTTGCTTAGTTTAAGTGGGTAATCAGTGCTATGCCTTTTTAAAGACAAAAAAGAACATTGTGTATTCCTGATCTCCAAACTTCTCGGTATCTAAAGTGATCCTCAATCCAATTTTTTTGATAAGGTTAGTGTTGCAAGAAAATGATCTAAATGCTTAGTTGTAGTTACAAATGATCATAGATCTATCTTGACATATGAATACCACAGTAGCAGTGAAGGCTAACACCAGTATCTTAACCTGTACAACAATGGCCAGGAGTCACTTTATTATATATTTTTTGGTTCCTGATTTCCATTCTGCTGTTACCAATCGCACCATTGCATGCCATAAGATGTGTATACCATTTGAATAGCGCTATGCTTGACCAATAACCCTATCATGGATCAGTTCTCTTAATGCATAGGAAGAGCAATGACAGCGAAAAGTGTTTTCTCAATTTAAATGGTCAGTGGAGACGCACAGTGTACCACATTGTTCAGTAAAATTGAAACAATGGAGCCAGTCAGGCTCTCCATAAAAATATCAAAGCTATGTAACACAATAAAGACTACAAATGTAGAAAAAGCTTGAATCCACTTGGCCCCTTTCCTTTCTCCTTGTGTTTTCAGCACAAAATTTCTCAAAAAGTACTAAGAAAGTCTTAGCTGGCTGAAACTACTCGTATGATGATCATTTATCTTTTTATCAATTTACATGCCTAGGCACTGCTTATATGAACTTTGAATAATCTTATCTTGCAGACATGCTTTTCTCTGGGTATTTCACATTTCCTCTCACTTCCCAAAGAATTTCTAGGTAAGCTGAATGGTGTGATTGTATTCCCTAAGATGAGCTATCATTGCATCCAGGACCAGCTCCAGTATCACAGGGTTAGACACTAGACCCACATTTCCAAACCAGTTAGAAAATGAATGGATGATTTTGAGTGTATTTATGACTTCATTTTCCAACATTGTATTATGCAATAGTCATTTAAAAATAATGAGTATTCTGATCATATGGCCATAAACTTTAAATAAAATTTGAATGCAGAAATGATTAAGTTATATATTCAAAAGTCATGCAAGCATTGCTGTTGAATTTGAAAACCTAAAAACAGAATTTGACAGGATTGTCTTGTTCTCTAGTGAATAATATAGTATTTTGTTTACAATTATACATGTTTACTTAGCCCTTAGATATGACAAACATTTCTGATTAGGCGTAACACGAGCACGATACAAAAATTATAACCAGAAATTCATCTGTCCATAATAAAGTATACATCTATTGCGCATAAAAGGTTATATATTAAATGACACATTCAACACTAACCATCATTTTGTTATAAATTAACAGTTCCATGACATGATTTGACTTAATTTTTATGTAACTGATAAGAAAATAAATACTAACTGGTAATAAGAACCACAAAAATCATGACTAAAAGTGGATGCTGTAAAACACAACTCCATCTTATTTAAAATAATGATTTTTAAAAATGCCGATGAAGAGAACACTGTCACCAAAACTACCATGCACCATGCCTGTCAAGGCAACCTTTACATCTGGCTCCCACTGAATATGCCAGTTGGTTAAGAAGTGACAGCTCACCACTCCAAGAACCAAGTGTGATACCCAAAAACAGGGAAGCTGGTCAGGATGCTCTCTTCTCTTGGTTTACAAGCTGCATTGACCCATGCATTTGCTGGGGTATACATTTTACTCTCCATGATCAGAGCAAATCACTGCAGTTGCCTCTGAATAGCAGTTTTCATAACAGTGTGTGCCATTCAATTCGCCCATCTAGCTTCTGTATCAGAGAAAAAAGAAAAATTAATGCCTTTCATAGTAGCTTTTAGGAGTTTTATCAAATAATCCTCAGATACTTAAACTTTCAGAAACAATATTTGGTTGTATTCTATACAACTGTAGTTCAATGTATCTTCAGTCAGATACTTCAGCAGAGTGTTTATTAAGTAAAAGTATGCTTGTCTAGACTAGTAAACTTTATTCCGCATCACATGGATTTCACGTGGTTGACCACCTTCATGATTTAAATAGTTATGAATGGAGGCTTTCCTGATTTCCACGCATTCAACTCAGACAGCCAGTATGTCATCACAAAGCACAATTCCATCATCAAGTTTGCAGTCATTGCCCAAAGGGAGCTCCATGACTGCTGCACTGTTAAGATAGTCTACTAGAGAACTTTCTGTGCACATTTGCTATATTATGGTTGAACAGTTTTCTCTTCTGGGCTGCATCATAATTCATATTTCTTATTCCAGAAAGGGTATTTCTAAAGTAATTTTTACTACTTGGAAAGTTATTACGAAAGGTAAGTGTTTCACAGAAACATATTTAGTGTTTGCAATAATACACATGTTAAATCTCTTCTCTTATCCAGGCTACTGGCCTCATTCTTGTGGACACTTTACAGTGGTGATCCATTTCCTTTTTATAACAACAACAACAACATTTATTTATATAGCACATTTTCATACAAACAGTAGCTCAAAGTGCTTTACATAATAAAGAATAGAAAAATAAAAGACACAATAAGAAAATAAAATAAGTCAACATTAATTCACATAGAATAAGAGTAAGGTCCAATGGCCAGGGTGGACAGAAAAAATAAAATCTGTAGGGATTCAGACCACTAGATTGCCCTCTTTTAGTCCCTAGGTGGCTCCTTCATGGAAGACAAAAGGAGAACGTGCATGCAGCCTTGTACTCAAAAGCAACACATAATGCTATACCTATGAATACAGGGTGGTCCAAATCTAATTATGCAGATCCAGATCATCTGGATGACTTTGATTTATGCGAGGACGATTCCAGTTGGGCACGAAGACGATTCTTCTTGTCGTCAATTCGCACACTTCTCAATGGTCCGGGATTTTTCGGGTGATTTTCTATTTAATAAACTTGATAAGTTATAGCGTAATTAAAATTGCATAATTAGATCTGGACCACCCTATGTAAAGGAAACTGAGGAGAAAAAGGCAAACAGATTGGTGAGGAGAAATATGGGGATGAATCTTGGACAGAAGATATACAGCTGACAGAACAGGAAAAGGATAGTGTAGAAACAATAATACAAAAAAGATATGCAAGTATCTCTTTACACGTCACAATAATCCCCCTCTAAACCTATGTTTAGTGCCAAATAAATTGCACTTACTCTTATTCTAGTTTTTAATCTACGCTTATATTTTGTATAATATAGTATTGATCACTCATGATTATCATAGTAAACAAATTCTTAAAAAAATATCATTTATTAATATTCATAGGCTGTGCAGTGGTAGCTGTGCTTCTTCATAACACGGAGGCCAGGGTTCATGTCCTGTCATCCTCCCTTTGTGGAGTCTGCATGTTCTACCTCTGCCTGCGTAGATTTCCTGGGTGTGTTGATTACCACCCACAGTCCAAAGACGTACAGGATAGATGGATTGGCGATGTTGAATTAGCACTAGTTTGTGTGTGTGTGTGTGTGTGTGTGTGTGTGTGTGTGTTTACTCTTCGATGGACTAGTATCTTGTCCAGGGATTGTTCTTGCCTTGCTCCTTATGCTTGTTGAGATAGACTCCAGCTTCCCTGCAGACCTGCTCTGGATAAGCAGGTGTGGAAAGTTAGTGGATGAATAGATGGGGGAAAAAAAATCATCTGATGATGCACACACTTAAATATGTTATTGAAAATTGATTTACTGATTGAAATGTCTATTTTCTATAGATGTGTGATTTTAATAGTTTAAAATGGCTGATCATCACACAGTCTAGTTTTGAATTAAACAGAAAGTTCATAAAAATGACTATCCATCCACCCACCCATCTTCTTACCATTATGTTCATCTTGCATTGTTTAGAAATATAGACTTGTAAATATTGTCTTTCATTGAGTGTGGGATGTTTTACTCTGTTTAGGCATCTCCCAGGGAAAGTTCATTACACTTAATATTATTTTAAAATAAAGGTTAAAATGTAATCTTTTTGGAAGCTACTATACAATTATTTTATGCTAAAGCAATGATGATGCTTCTGGTCACTTTATGTAAGAATTTTTTAGCAAGCAAGCATTACTGTATTACTACTGTATTAAGTCAGACATTTGAAATAGAATACAAATTAAATTATTCTTAAAAGTATTCCCCTAATATTCCTGTCTCACACTGAGAGAATCATCCATCCATTCTCTGAACCCACTTATGTACAGCAGGATTGCTGGGAAGCTGGAGGATATCCCAGCAAGCGTCGGGTCAGGGGCACCAGCCTATTGCAGGGTGAAAGAAATCACATTCACATCATCAGACGGCTTGTTGGCATAGTGGTCGGTGCTGCTACCACATGGTTCCAGGAGACCTAGCATTAACTGCTTGTGTATTATTCCACTTTTCCTCCCACATCCCGTGACTAATAAGGCTACCACGCTATATTACTCCATTGTGTAGGTGTGTAAGGAGTGTTCCCTGCTCAGAACTGGTGACTCTTCCTGACAGAGCTGGTTCCTAACATACTCACTCCCAATGACCTTCGCTGAGAGCAAGACCATTTTTTTTTTATTAGACTACTTTCCATCCATGCATCCATCTATCTTCCAAAACCTCTTATGCAGGGCAGGGTCGTATAAATTTATACAGTGTAAAAGGTGTTGAAATGTTTTTATGAAGAGACTTTTTAAAATGTGTTAAGATTATTGGCAATTGTATTTGAAACAGACATATCACATTTACCATTGTGTGATAATTTTGTAATCGTCTTTCTAACTAATGTGATTTTGATTTTCTAGACTATGGTTAAGGAAAAAGATGGCTTTAAGAAAAGATTCTTTTAAAATCATGTAACAAAATCAAAGAGTAGTGCTTGAGGAGCAGAAGTAGGAATCATGAACTGCAGGTATTTTGGAGAAGATATTGTGAAAGCATTGCACAGCTTTTATCAAAATTTTAAAAAGACAACTAAATCTGTTAATTTTGAATATTTCAGTTTACATTGCACTTGCCAAATAAAACAGGTTTCATTATTCTATTTGCACTTCAGAAGGCAATGGTTTGGGAGGGTTTGCTGTAGCAATTATTAGCAACTTTTAATTATTCCTTTTATTATGGTTATGGCATACTAACCATGATTGGTTATTGTGTCCAGGGTTTCCCAACAGTTTCCAGAACCCTGCCGACCTAAACTTGTATTAAGTGAGTTCAGAAGATGAATAAATGGGTATATGAAAATGAGTCAAAAAGTATACAGGAGTGAAGTCTGGCACTAGGTGCTCTGATAGGCTCCCCAACATCTACTGTACTATCCAACTGTACATAAATGGATGACCCATCAATGACATGCAAGCAAATGAATCCGCAATATATAATGCTGAACATGTTTCATCTCTTGCAATATGTGGTTTACCTATGCCTATACCTTTTCAACCGGATATTCTTGTTTCCTCACCTCTCCAAAAGTGGATGTGTGAGAACATGCCTTGCAAGCGACTATCATTCCGTCCACCTTTCGCCCAGTATTCATTTCTTTTGTGATCCTGGACTGTAAAAGAAGGCTAGGAAATCAACAGATGATCGTTTAAAACTACAATGCCCAGGTTGAACTATGTCCACCGTCTCCATTTATTTTCTGAAAATGAATTAAATGCTGGCCAGTCGCACATCATTTCGGACACCTGTTGCGCCTTACGTTTTCATAGGCAGCTAAACACTATTGCCACACTCCTTAGGAAGTGCTAATTGCACTACCCTCACCAATAAAGGGAATCGCTGTCAAAAGCATGCCTGGATCAGTTTTGCCTTTTAAACTCACCTGTCCAGTTTTTCTCCCGAAGGGGATCGCGTGCGCGCTTTCAGGTATCTCTTGCCGAGTACAAGCAGCGTGGCGGTTGCTGCGACGTGGAGAGTCGCACAGACAGAGCCCACGCCGCGGACCAGACTGAACAACACCCCAGATGTGGCCCAAAAAGTTACAGTTCCCTTGGTCTCGTTTCTCTTCGCCATCTGATCACCGATAAGCCGTAAGCGCGCCGCGAGAAGACGAGTCCCAGCGCACGCGCACGCGCTCCCGTTAGTTGGGAGGCGACACATCGTTGCGACCCTGCAGCTTGGAGACACTGTGTCTGTGGCCCGCTGTTCTATTATTTATTAAAATGTCACATGATGATGGGGTTTACATCATCTTCTCCGAACAGACAAACGTAATCATTAACTCTTGCAATGCTCATGGCTGCAGCATTATTATGGCGGGCCTGCAGATTCAGTGCGCCTGCGCCTGGTTGAACGCCGTCAAGCCGCATGTGATAATAGTTATTTATATTATTATATTATTGCAGATCTTTTACAGTATTAAAATACTATGTCTGTATTGATTAAATCTATCCCAATTAAATTGAAGTTGGACATCTGACCTGTCTTGTCAATGATAATAAAAAAGAAAGAGAAAGGGGAGGCTGGAAGAACGTTATGATGGAGCTGAGCGGCGCAGCTCTCGCTATTTGGTCATTTCCATTTGAAAGAGTTTATTAAATCATCTTTCAAATAGACATGAAGATGACACTGCACTCATGGGCCAATGTGAGCAACACTTTGACACTATAGTGCTTTCCAGTGTGGAACTCAACGCTGTCTTTTGTTAACTTCTCATATACTGAAGGTAAACACATAACTTCATGACATTGTTAAAGTCAGCATAATAGGGCATAAGATTGACGCAGTGGTTACCACCATTGTCTGCCAAGATCAGGCTCAAATCTCAAGCCCTGTCAATATGGATGAAGGTACACATTGTCTATTTTGTATTTATTTACGTCACTCATATTGTGTATCTGCGCGTGAATGGGCTACCTCAGTTTGAAGGTCTGTTTCCTGCCTTGCAATTGATGATGCTACAAAGTTAGATCTGGGCCTGAACTAAATGGACAAAATAATCTTTATGTTTCATTTATAGTATACTGCTTTATGTGTTCTAATTTTTTTAGGAAATAAAGGAAGAGAAAATTGAACTTGATATCTACCTGTTCATGTAAGTTTTATTTGCCATATGTAAACAATATATCAAAGTTCTTATTTTTATCACATATCAAAAAGAACATGTTAAGTTGTACAATATAAAATGTACCAAACAATACAGTATACAAGAATACATAACACTCTATAGCAGTGCAAAAAGACTGCCAGTCATCTGCTTTAGTGATTCATAGTAATCAGACTTGTTTAAAGAGTCCAGTTTCTTTCTTAGTTCCCCTCCATAAATGCATAACAACTGTTTATGCTGAGTCCATGCCTCACTCAGTTTAGCTCAGTTGCTGAAGTGGCAATACTCCCTATTTCCTCTTCCTCTGGTAACACTGTCCACAATATTATACATGTATAACTTCTTTGGTTTGGGGAGGATTATTGTTAATTGAAAACTTCACCCAAGATGAAATATGGTTAATTTTTATTTTGTATTCTAATTTGACAGCAAATGTTTTCACAGCCATAAAATCACAAAATTCCATTTCATGTTCTCCAGGTGGGCTGGTTTGCTTTCCAGTTGCAAGTAATTCTGCAATTGTAAAACACAAAAAAATGTATAAATTGAAGGTTTTTTTTTTTCTTTTTCCAGTCAACAAAGTACAACTGAAATACATTTGAGATATTCAAACAAACCATACATTGTTTTTAATAACATTTTCTTTTTCTGAACACACATCTTTCTTCAGGTCTGCACAGAGGTAGGGGCCATCCTACTTAAAAAAGGATGACATTCAAGGGCAAAGAACTGGCTCTTTAGTTTCAGTGTTAATCATCCTACTAGTGTGATGGACTGTAGGAGATGACTTTGTTTAACACAAAAGGTACGTTAATAGATAAACCTACAGACTGAGGAGATCGTTCCTCCCCCACACTATGGGACTCTTCAATTCCACCCAGGGGAGTAAACGCTAACATTATTCAAAGTTATTGTCTTTTTTTACATGCATTTTTATTACTCTTTAATTTAATATTGGTTTTTGTATCAGTATACTGCTGCTGGATTATGTGAATTTCCCCTTGGGATTAATAAAGTATCTATCTATCTATCTATCTGTAGTCCTAGCACAATGTTATAAATGACAGCCACTATGGCCCTGTGCTGCTGCTCTTTTGATTTAGTTTGTTCCAAAATATAATTGTAAAGTGACATTTTGGCAAAGTATTGCTACAGCACAAACATTTTATCTTGGGTTCAAATCTAATGAGCAGGGGTTGGATTTATTAAACTTGCGTACGCACAAAAAGAGGCTTGAAATGTGTATATGCAGCTTCCCACACAAATGTCAGGATTTATAAAAGAAAACTTGACGAGAAAGTGTGTGTATGTTTACTGGAACTCTGACCCACCTCTATATGCAACATTTCAGGGAAACTGGGAAATGAAGCCAAGTCAGCTACTTGATGACTTGTGTGTAAAATAATGCATATTACTGAGTAGCTATTATAATGTGCGTTGACATGACAGACATATTAGGGCAGAATGGTAGCTCTGAGGCTAAGGATCTGTGCTGGTATCCAGAAGGTTTCTGGTTCGAATCCCTGTCACTGCCAAAAGAGATCCTACTCTGCTGGGCCCTTGAGCAAGGCCCTTAACCTGTAATTGCTCCAGGGGCGCTATACAATGGCTGATCCTGCGCTCTGACCCCAAGGGGTATGCGAAAACTAATAAAGTCCTAATACGAGAAATTGTATAAGGCAAAATAAAAAACAAAAAAAGTAAAATCTCAAAAGTGATTAATAAGATGTATTAACTTTAGTTCCCTTTTAAGAGGGTCCAAAGCTGTGTAATTCCACTGAACAAAATTTTTTATTTTCTTCATCAGTTTGTCAGCTACCTGTTGTCACTTCTAAGGATTAGAAACCAAAGCTTAATAAAAACACGGACATGATTTACTTTCTGTGTACTGAAAACTGTACCTATAATGTCCTACAGCCTATTCATAATCTAATGGTTTGACACAACGTGTGGCTTATTTGGCACTGCTGGTCATATACAAAGGGAACAAGCTTTTAGGGACTGTTCTGATTGATTTATTTTTGCTTTTGCTCATGACGATGACTAGTTTATGAGCCAATTTAGGCTTTCAAGAGCCATTCTCTTAAAACTATTTGCTGAGTTGACCTTGGCAATTAGCAAGACAGACTGCCGGAAATTTGGCTCTACCTGTTTATATTCAGGTTTTAGCAATAGTTGGCAATAAGTCCAGAGGGAACTCACTGACAAGTTGGGAATATCAAAGCTAAGATCCATCTCCATCATGACGGTGTGCCGGAAACCATAGAAGACCAGGTGCTGCTTAGATTGAATCTGCTAATTCTCTAAGTGTCTGTGGGGTTTTATCTCCATATACTCTTGCTGTCATTCTTCAAACCAAATGTGTAAATGTTAGATTAACTGGTCACTTTAAATCCACCTAATATGGGTTGTGTGCATGAATGGGTTCTCTATCCAGGGTTGATTTCAGGATTTTTTTTAACCATGCTGCTAAGATAGGTTCAAGCCCCAACACACACAAATACAATTGTTTATTTAAACTAAACTTCCTTCAATTTCCAGCGGCGGGCTGGCGCCCTACCCCTGCCTTGTGCCCTGTGTTGGGTGGGATTGGATCCAGTAGACCCCTGTGACCCTGTAGTTAGGATATAGCAGGTTGGATAATGGATGGGTGGAATACCTTCAATTTCAGAAAATTTGGAAATTTTAATAAGTTTACACAATTTAAACAACTTAAACATTTCTTTGCTTTTTCATCAAGGTGAAATTAAATGTACAGTACCCAGTCTATTATAGTACATGTGTGTGTATTCATTTATCCTTTTTTATTCCATTATAGTTGCACAGGGAAATGCAGCATATCCTATCAGTATTGAGCACAAGGCAGGAAATCACAATTCAGTGAAACTAGACTGAGCCCATTTAACTTCATAAAGATATAATGCCTGCTCTCAACTGTAACTTAATATGGATATTACAAGACATTAAATTCTTATACCACAGGGGAGCTGGAGTCTATCCTGACATCCCTGGGTACAAGGCTATGCCAACGTTGTTCAAAACCCACACAGAACATAGTCATAAAGCAACTCCAGATGTGGTGGAGAAGGACTGACACAGACACAAGCAGCGGTTAACGGTCCTAGGAAAGGGCTTTTGTTTTTCCTTCAGTTTTTGGCAACTGACTCTAACTCAGGAGGTGTCGTTTTCTGTGATGAGATTTTCTTAATGGTTGTTGGATGATCTAGTCGTTAGTTGCATACCATGGTGATTTTTTTTTATTGCCATTCTTAAGACGTTTTTGGAAGAACTGAATCTGCCAGACAAGTGATTTGGAAGCATATCCCTAATACTGATGCAGCATAGAGTAACTGGGCACTGATGCTGCTTTTGTGTAGAGCTATTTTATTTTCTGGATTGATACTGACTCTGTATATTTGAAACTACTGACTAGAATCGGGTTTTTTTTTTTCCTGTGGGGGCCGAAGAAATGCCTCTGGCATGGCTTAATCTCAATATTTAATCTAAGAGATTTTTGTCCCTGTCTATAGCAATGCATTTTCATTTACAAACGGATACATTTTATCTGCGTTTTCGCTTTTCATCCACACTAGCACGTTGTTCTCAAAACCTGAAAACGAATTTTTTTTAATGCTCTCCAGCGCCATGCACTTCGGAAAACGTAGTGTCAGCTTTGGTGTGAATGGACATAAACGCGGTTTTCTGAAAACGATACTCTAGTCGCTCTCGGATTGTTTCGTGCTTTTTTCTTGGCCCTTCCCCGACAGGACTCTGCACATTACAACGGCTCATTCGCTGATTGCTCACCCTTCACAGAAGAAAAACATTTTCCAGTGTAGCAGGCATGCTTTCCACTGCGCTTGTTATGTTGCTGCTGCTTACCTGCATGAATCTAAACCAAGTTTTGTAAAGTTTGAAGCTACAAAAATGTGTAAAATGCAAGTTGCTTTCAATTATGCGACAAATCCTGTGGCCGGCGGCGTTAGTGAAAAAATGCAGATTGTAAATAATTTAATTGACTGCCTTTAAGCAACGCTTAATATGAACTCATAATCTGTTGAGGAGGAGTGCAATCCGCAATAGAATTAATAACACGAGTTTAACGACGTGAATTTGCTTATAATGCAGCCGATCTCACAATATTACAGTTAGACAAGAAAACTAGGCTGCTTCGTATCATCTTTTCCCATAACAGTGAGACAAGAAAACACAGGGAAGTAAACCGAAAGTATGCGCATACAGTATTTACGTATGTATATATCGTGACAAATACATACTCAATTTATAAAGGAAACACTTTAATTTTAATAATAGTACAGTAATAATAATTGTAATAATTGTACATTCAAGTAACACTTACAAAACAGCAATATTCATCCATCCATTTTCCAACCCGCTGAATTCAAACACAGGGTCACAGGGGTCTGCTGGAGCCAATCCCAGCCAACACTTAAACCTATCTCTTTAGTCCCGATACCCGGACTCATACCCCAGGCTAGTGGTGGTAGGCAAACTCCAACCCCATGAACCCCCTCCTCCCCTTTAAACTTGAATAAAACACTCCCATTGCCAAAAGCTATAACCCAACATTAAACAAACTACAGTATTCGAAATCCAACATGAAATATATCATAATGGACAGTTTAATTTTAGGTGCAGCGCCGCAGAGCCTACCGGGACATCAGTGCCGTCCGTCGCTACAATATGTTTGTATTGTAACGACTCTATAGAAAGATTAAATTTTACGGCGATAGTTACCGGCCGAACTACAAAACAATCCCAGGAGTGCATCTGCTTTATTTAAATATGTCAAACGAGGCAGCCGACATGTAAACAGAAACGGACCAATCACCGTCACATAGCCAGCAAGGGGCCGGCTCGAGATGCAAAGAAGGCAGATGGAAGTCGCAGGGGGCGTTTCTTCCCGAAGAGGTATAAAAACGGAGGCTCGCCAGCAGGAAGTGATTGTTTATTTGTGTGAAGGAAGCGATGGAGTTTAGGGTAGTTATTTGTTGAGTTAGCGTTATGGGCTTGAAACACTCAACATGAA
Organism: Polypterus senegalus; assembly: GCF_016835505.1. Taxonomy (NCBI): domain Eukaryota; kingdom Metazoa; phylum Chordata; class Cladistia; order Polypteriformes; family Polypteridae; genus Polypterus; species Polypterus senegalus. Next base: position 25,343,092 of record NC_053165.1, read on the forward strand.
TCAAGTACTTTATTACGATATTTGTTTAGTGCGTAGCTCTTGATGAGTCTATTTAGCGGGTTCCTGAGCTCTGATACGGGTATAGCTTCAATTTGGAAAGCATTACGGTATCGTAGCGTTTACATTGTGTTGTGGGACAACGACACCGAACAAGTAGGGCGTCCCTCTTGGGCAATAACAATGGGGGTAATCGAGTACAATACCTCGATTTAACAAGAAATTTGTTACTGTATTATTTTTCATCTTGTCTGTTACATTTGAATAAATAGTTAAAACGTCTTTTGAACCTTCACCTTGGTGCAAGTGTCTTTTTTATTAGACTGTAGAGTTGGTCATTACAGCATGCTTTGCTATTGAGTTTTACAAATGTTTTGTTCTAGAATGTACTTTGATTGCTGCCAGATTATTATAATAAAGCATTTTAATATATAGCTAAACATTGTATTTTTCATTTAATGAAAAGGTTCTAAAGACTTAAAACTGTAAACGCGTGTTAAAGTGACCCCGGGTAACCATCAGTGGCTCCTTGGAAGAATTTACTATGATCTGATGACTGTTGAGTTTTTATGCTTTTCATTTAAAAACACAGTTTTAACCTAAAATGGTATACAGTTATGTCCACACTAGTGTTTTCGTCGTTATTCGTTTTCAAAGGATTCCTGTCCATACTGAAACGCCCATAAACGCTTATGTACTCGGACCTTCACCACACGGCGAAAAACTCCTTGAACCCTTTATGGGCAAGAATAAAACGCGATTATGTTGCTAGATACAATTGCCTGGTGGTGTTAGTGTTTTTTGTATTGGATCACATTATGTGGTACTATTACTTGTTTTGGTGTTCTTTTCCTTTAATTGTTTTGTGTAACTATCCAGTCGTATGGCAGGCATAAATCACTCCCGTGATATATTGCTGCCACTCATCCACTGAGCAAAACGACCCATGAATTCTACATTATTTTATCTTATTTCTCTCAATAACTCTTTTTTTTCCCTGTATCATTTAAATACGTCACCAATGTCTTAATAAATACCTCTTCTTTACAAACGACTAGATGATAGCACTACAAAGTATTAGATAAGTTTCTTCGTTTGGTAGTGTGTCGGTTTGCGCGCTGCTGTTTTTATGCTGCTCTAGTACGCCTGGCTCCGCCCACTGCCGATTTTCGAATACCCGCTTCCTAACAGGTCCGAATCTCTACAGTTTGCCTGATAAGCGTGTGGTATGCGCGCTCCATTCACATGTCTTCTTAAATCGTTGGCTCATAGATTACCTTTGCGAGTTTATACACTTGGATGTGTGACTTCCCACTTTACCTTTAGGAGCTGGTAGCCAGTTGTCCTAACTGTTTTTGCCCAGCATGCCGGACAGTTGCATTGTTCAGACACCGTGTCATCTTTCTGCGGTTTTCAGAATTTTCAGCGTCCATCCATCGATGAACAGCGAGAGAGTGATTAGTAATTAGTCCGGGATAGTGGTAATTGTATTATACTGCAGTCACGCCCTCTTTCGTTGTTTCGTTTATGTAAGAGGAAGATGCACACTGTTAACGTCCATTCCATACTGAAAGGTTCTATATAAACCGAACAGTTAACCACGCCCATATATTAAACTGGCTAACCAAAACTCCGCAGATTTCGACGTTCTTTGAATTAACTTGCTTCTTAAAAGTTATTTTTTACGCATCCTCCGTGGACTTTTACTTGAAAGAAAATGCGCTGCTAATCTTACAACCAAAGTGCAAGACCCTTCGGTGATAGGGAAAATAACAGTATGAAAAGTGAGGAGACGATTAAAATAAAATTCTAGAAGTAGCAGAATTTCATTCCGAATTATTCCCGTCCAGTAACAACACTGATACTACGGTGCAGTTTAAAGTTTTACAAAAATTAATTCTCGATGAACACTTTAATGTCTACTCTTGGCTTATATTTTCTTTTACAGGTTCATCTTTATCCAAAATGGGTGGTCCAGATCTAATTATGCAATTTTCATTACGCTATAACTTATTAAGTTTATTACATAGAAAATCACCCAAAAAATCCCGGACCATCGAGAAGTCTTCGCGCCGAACTGGAATCGTCCCCGCATAAATCAAAGTCATCCAGACGATCTGGATCTGCATAATTAGATCTGGACCAACCTGTATTTCTTTCCTGTCATCAAAGTCATGCGGACTATAAAGGGAATCAACGCTGCAAAACGAGCAGAACGGAAAGCATAAATTAAAAATTTACTAATTCAACCTCTAAAAGTTCAGAAATCTTGCAAAAGCATTTAAAAGTCAGTAAAAGACAGAACAGTAGAAAACGATTTAAGAAAACATTATTGGAACACCTCAAAAGGGAACCTAAAGACTAATTAAACTATTATAGAACATAAATAAGTACCTGTAACAAGTGAATAATTTATTCAAAAGAATTATAAATACTATTAAATTTACTAATGAATACTACAAATCTATAATGCTATGCAAAAATGTCAGGGTTATTTTATTTTGAGCATGATGTTTGCATTTTATGGCGTGTTAGTTTGCCTCTATATGTTATATTTGTAAATGTGCACTTTATTCCAGTGAAAGCAGGGTATAAGGAATTTGCTAACAGCCAAAAATGAGTTGATGTGTTTTGAACTACACGTTTTTGGCTGAAAAGTTTTTATATATTAAAAAAGGCTCTTTCCAGTGACTTTTAAATGTCTGACGTCCATGTCATTTTTGCGGTTAATTTGTGCAATTTGTCCTTTTAAAAGGCGCATATTGCGATACATACATGGAACAGAGTAAGAGCAGCAGGTACTCTTCAAAATTACAGGCTACCTGGAAACGCACTTGAAAGTACGCGAAATAATTATACTTTATATATAATTATAGTGGTACTTCTAACAGTAACACTTCCACACCTATAAAGTACAGTAAAATATTCAGTATTGATACGAACAATTGAGTTATTTCGAATGTGATCTGGTTTTTTTTCCTCCCTGCATGGGAAGCTGCAAACGCGTTCATTTTGTATAGGAACAGAGTATAAAAAGGCGAGGGTGTGGAGTTGGGGGGACAAGACGTCTGAAGAAGTGTCTGTAAACTTCGTCCAGTGAATAAATAAATAGGGATTGGAAAACCCACGGCCTGAGAATCATTATCTCGTTCATCATATATAAAATAACTGATAATACCCACCGAGTACAAATATGATTGAAGAACGAATGACGTAAACTAATTTGCCCATTATGTGAACCATTCATCATACATAAGAATCCACTAACTCCCCGATCCTGTTTAGAGGCAAGGCAGGTATAAATCCTGGACAGGATGCTAGATCCTCTCTGTGGATAAAAGCAGATAACGAACCAAGTGCCACGCGTACACGGTAAGTCGGTTGACTTGTTCTGAATTCGAAATTGACTATCAACATGGAAAACGCGCTATATAAATAACGTATTGTTACTAATTATTACTTATCGTGATGAAACAGCTCATAGTGTGTTACGATAGTTTGCACCAGCTCTGTAATTTTTCCTTTCGTGCATCAGGTGACCGGTCCCGTGTGTATGAAAAAGAGCTACCTGTAGCTTCTCTTCTTAAACAACCAAAAGGCGGAGTTTGAGGGCCTGACCACCTAACGGATACACTCTCTTACTAAAATAAATATCAAGGGTTGACCCCCTTTTTTTAAGGCCACAGCTAATGTAAATTAAATATATACAACGGACACAATTAACGTCACCTAACTTAAGAGAAATATTCTGTGCTACGGATTACTTTACTATTTCAAATTCATCTTGAGAAATGTTACTTCAACTTGTATAGCTTGTTTACGGTATGTTCCTCTTTTACACGTCGGATAGCTCCTCTGGTATTAAATTGATCGCAACGTCCAGCGAACGCGCACACCGCGTCGTGAACGTGCAGCCTGTCCAAGCAGGGATGGTCTGAGTAAACCTTTGTAAAACTACACAAACACCACCGTGACAAAATATGAGATAAACAGAAACCTCTGTTTGATGAAGTAAGTTAAAAATTTAAAGTGCTTTCGCTTTCAATCAATCCATCCACTTAATAAAGCCCACATATCCACAGCAGGAACGCGGGGAAGCTGGAGCCTAACCCAACAAGGATCGTGCGCCACGTTTTCTGATATTTCAACATCGTTAATGGAACTTCTGTACCTTTTCATAAAAGTTTTAAACGAGTTTATGTAAGCGTTATTTAGGCTATATTATAACTTTGTATTCTGAACATTTTATTAATGGCTTGGAATAGGATGTAATACGGTTGTCACTCTACAAATGCAATTACAATACTATATTTTTATGGCTTATCTGCCCGAACTTCGATGTCGAACTCCGCCCATTAACCTAACGGTAATTTCAACTCGTTTTTCAATGCGAGCTTTTCTTTGTTTCTAGGCGCACTGCCCTGTACCCGCACGTGTATCACACACACCAGCGATGCTTTTAAATTAACGAGCAGCACTGCGTTTACCAAAGGAAAAAAAGTCTCAACACTCTTGCTGCAGGGTCTTTGCAAATCAGTTCTTAGTTTCACTATTTGGCTGGTTTTAGTCAAAATATTATTTAACACCATTAACTTACTCGTCTTCTCTTGGAATTAATGTTTACAGTTAATTATATAAAAAATTGATCGTTTCATGGGACAGGTTTGGAAGTCTTCTCAAAAATGATTTCAAATTTTTTAGTTTCAATAAAACGTTATTCTAAAATTTAATCTCGATATGTTATTAACACATTTTTTCAACAACGCCTGTTCTCAGCCCAGTATTATACTGCAATACAAAAATCTCGTTACATACTTATACTGAAATCACACGTCTTGAGGTTAAGGTTTATTATTATAGTGCGTCTCCGGTATTTAAGGTACATTTTCTTCAGAAACGTTTACAATATTTTGCACATAATGCTCATAAAATGTTCATGTTTGTTTATTGTTTATATCCTGTCATTTTGTCTTTAAGAAAAAGTTGATCACAAAAAATACACCTTGAAAATCGTTATGCAATATATAGGATGGTCCAGATCTAATTATGCAATTTTCATAACGCCATAACTTAAGTTTGTTACATTGAAAAATCCCGGACCATCGAGAAGTGTGCGAACTGACGACATGAAGAATCGTCTTTGCGCCGAACTGGAATCGTTCCCGCATAAATCAGTCATCCAGACGATCTCGATCTGCATAATTAGATTTGGACCACCCTGTAAATGAAGCAATGCATTTTCGCCAAAGCCGTTTCCTTTCACAAAGACATCAATACTAATTTAAAATCCTTGTAAACTTCACATATTCCTTTTACTAAATTTCTCATTTATACATTGGGATTCTAATAAAAAAAACTTTTACAAAACAATAGTAATAATGTTTCATATACAGTGGTTAGGGCTGAATTCCAGCCCCGCTTACAGTATCCGTTTGTACACTTGGCTGCGTTTTCCGCTGTACGAAAACAGATTTTTTTTCTTTCTATTAGGTTGGTTGAGGACTTTAGATTTAGAGATGTTAACCGCCTTACCCCCGAAGCTGCTGAGATTCGGTTTGGATCCTGATCTGCAATAAATGGCTTCGAAAAATAACAACTAATAAATATAACAGTCAAAGATACACCTTCAAGCTAATTCCAGGGACATCTTTTTATATATAATTGTCACGGCCTGATGTAACAATTACAGTCCTCATTCTTTAAAATAATGGTTCTTTAATGGCAGTTTAAAGAGGCAGATAGAACTTTCTTTATCCCTAGGGGGAAATTTACAGTTTTACAGATGGTTCTTTACTGGGTTGCGTGGTTCTTTGTTGAATCATTGCTTGATAAAGCACAATTTCATTGTCTGTGACAGTCTCTTCTCCCCCAGGACTTGGTGCATATATGTTCATACTTAATATTAAACTTTATCATTATATTGCTGGACTTCACTTCTTTTATTTGAGGACTGTGCAGTCCATTTGTTCTAGTATTGTAATACCGCATTCCATCATGCAAACGAGCAGCTTTAGAGCCAGTGGCAGGTGTGTCTATAAAAATGGCAAGCCTGTGTAGTCGCAAACGGAAGTCCATTTAGTGCAGCAAGGGCAAATAGTCCTTTACACGCTATTAAGCTAAAACAGGCACGGAAAGAGGTTGCATTTAATTTTAGACCCACATATTTCATTAGTATGAACCCGAGTGTAGCTATGCACACGTTAGTTTCACTAATCAAGCAAATATGCGCTTATTTAGGATGAGAGAGATAAATCGGAGATAACCTACGTGCACACAAAGAGCACATGCAAAATCCAGACACACTCAACGAAAATGATCTAATGACGCTGTTCACTTTATTTACAGTAGTCATCTTTGTTGATATTACATAGCTTTTTCGAGTTACCTTGACATAATGCTTTTTAATGTCATATTAACACAAATCATGTAGAAATAAACAGTTAAACTAGATTTACTTGACTTTCCTATATTTGCATAAAGACCCGCCCCCTTTGTTACATTGTGCCCCAAGACATCTCCATACCTTTGTACAGTTGGAAAGAAAGTTAAAGACTTTCAGTAAATTCATTTTTTCCATATGTGTATGTCATGGGTTTTGTGTGTGATACTGGAAACTAATTTATGACCCTTTTTTTGTGATACGCTGGCAAATTTGCTGCCCAGCATACACTACAAAAGCATCTTCTTCATTGCTTCCAATACAATGTAGATAGATAGATAGATAGATACTTTAATTATTAAGCCTAAAATAAATATACAAGCGTCCTATATTTATAACTACCTGTGTTGAAATATTGATAGTATATCAATACTATAGTTAATGTATTTTACTTACATTCAAAATACACTTTCATGCACAAATCATTTCCATGATCTTTATAACAAATTTGTAAAAATGATAACGAATCAAGTATAACAGACAAACTAAATAGCTTAATAACTCTGTGATGTATTTTTTTAAATAAAAAGGGTAAAAAAATGTTGTATTGACATGAGTATTGCTGGTTTAACATAATATACTGTAGTTAATTTAACAGAACATGAAAAATGTTCATTCATTTCACATAAAATACCGTATTACGTTGTTGCTGTACGGATTGATTAAGTGTACAGTATTAAGCAGAATTTTAATTAACTTTGATTGAAATAATGCTATCATGTGCAACCAATGTACATCTTTTTTTAATTTTAATTTAACCTGCCTTTGTCAGTGCACATCTTAGAAACCAGTCTCCTGAAGGTCTCAGATCGCGGCCCAGACCATCTTGCCACCCAAAAGAAGATTAATTACAATTCAGCAAAAATCGGCTATTGGATCGGGGCGAACATTCCCATTACAATAATGCCATCCGCAATCTGAAAAGAAAAAAAAAAACAACTAGTCCCTTAATGCACAGTTGTTACTTCTAGAGTAGGTTTAATTGATCTGAACAATCGTTGAACCTATCTATTCAAAGTTCAGCGATTGTCGGAGACTGCGCATGCTCCTCATGTGCGCACAACAACAGCAGTCCGCTTCCCCATGGGTCCGCTTGCAAAGACACGCGTCACACGTCAGTATGCTTAAAAAAGGTCAATCATTAAAAAATGTAAATACATACTATTAGATTGCATCGCAAAACCAAACTTTGCCCGGTTTCATCGACTATAATTTGTGATGAATTAGACGACCAGAATTCCTTGCATTACTTCTATCATCTATCGATAGTTTTTCCCGGGTGTGTCAGATGGTCTTATTGCAGATGGGCTCCGTCAAGCCTCGGAAATGCCTATCCGTGAATATTCTGGGCGCCACTCGCTGTCAAATGAAAAAACAATAATAATAATAATTTTGCTACAGCAGCCTTATACTTTTCGCAAAAATCCTTACCGCATCCAAGTTAATGTGCTGCCAATTTCACTTCGAATTGTATATCAACGCGTTTCCCCGCCGGACGCTTTTGGTGACGGAAAAGGCGGTGCATCACTTCTTAACTCCCCGTCTGTTATGGATGTGCTGTAAATAAATATTTGCGGCACCGTGCGCAATGGAGTTGGAACAATTCAGAGAGCAGTGGAAGAAAGAACTAGCGGTGCAGCGGAATGCTATCGGTATCAGCCGGAAAGAGGCACGACGGTTTCAAGAAAGTCCTCGTCCTGAGGTGTTGAAAACAAACAGGCAATTTAAGCATGAATCGGAGCTCGTTAATGAACAAACTAGAGACGCAGAGACGGGAACGGGCTCGTTGCCCGACAGACCCGCGAAAAAGAGGGGGCACCCACACGGAGATCGACCGCAACATCTGCGGAAAGTGCCGCGGGAAGGGCGTTTGCTGGATCTGTTAATCCAAGACTTGGTAATGCAAGAACTAACACATGTTCATTAGAGAATATACTGTATCGCTTTTTATTTAAAACTAGAACTAAGTGTTCTAAACTTCTGTTCATGAAAGCCCTAATTAAACATCATGTTAGCTAAAACTGAGAGCAGGCAACTCCCAGAGCTACCCCGGCCATACTCCACGTTGTTCCCCAGTTAGTAATTGTACACAACGATGGGCTTCCGTGACGTCCCGTCCAGTCCAGGGTTGATTGGTTCTGGTTTTGGCCTTGCACACGTTTAAAACTGTTCTAGTTTGTATCACACACATACAGGTTAAGTGCATTTTATTCGTAGTACCAGCCATTCTGCTCTATCGGTTTCCCGAACTATTCAGTGTTTCTCCTTGCACTGTAGTAAAAATTCACTAATTTGCTTTTCGGCTATTTTAATAGACACATTTAGAACTTTTAAATAAGTACGTACATATTTATGATTGCATTAGCCAAACAATTTTATTTTTGCCTGTGATCAGATCCCATAAGAGTGTGATGGTGGTACAGTTGGCATCATTGCTGATCTGCTGTGCTCTTGAATGAAAACATTACCTGGTATTTATTTGCTAGCAGATTGGCAGTTCTGAAATGGCCAATGAGCCAGCATCTCATCCTGAGATTGTGGCTTTCCTGCCTCATGCATATTTTATGTTGAATGATGGCCTGGCTTCACCCAGGAAGTCTACTGAGAAATGGGTGTCAGTTATAGTGTTGCTAGATATATCAGAACTGTGTAACTAAGTAGTTTTCTGTATACTTTATTCATTTATTTATGTGTTTATATATTTTCACCAAAGCTATTATTATTAGTTCACGGGAGCCCCATACACCTGAACATGCTATGTATAAATTGCACATGATTAAAGCATTCCGGCTGTGGATCAATTCCTGCTTTTCCTAGTGACTTGGCTTTTGTTGATGGTCATTACAAAATAGAGTTTTAAAAGACGCTGTATTCGTTTGAATTCAAGCAAGTAATTAATAAGAAGAATTGCAATTTTGGGTGTAACTATAATTTCACCCCGCAACACATCCTTTCAAAATGGTAACTTCAATCATATTTGAGTGTAACACTTTGATCTGTAATCTTGTACAGTTACAAAGATTTAGTGGGTTTGCATCAAACGCAACACGCACTGAATCATGGCTTACTTTTTTAATCATTATTACATACAACATTGCTGTTGCATTTACATGGCCAGTGGAATGAACTGAACGTTGTGTTACACAGAAATGAATAGCTGAAAATAAATAATATGGAGGATTATGTACAGTGTCCACCTCCTCTGTGTTCTGCCTGTGGGGGACCCCTTTTACTGAGCTGCAGAATCATTTAAACTTAACAAGGCATTCCATTGCTCCTGGCTTTTGTTATATTCAAGTGGGCCAGTCTGTTGTCCTGGCAGTTCTCTGCTTCTGCTTTACAAACCGGAGTGTAATGGTGCATCATGGTCTGACTTCGAAGGGGACACCTTAATTCTCCACAGGTTTGCACGTATTTTATCACCAAGCCACCCTTGCCCCAGCCCCGTCCTTTGAAGTTTTTACATAGTATATGAAAGCTCTTGTCAGACTAAAGTCATACCACATTGCAAGGAGTAAGAAGAAGCCAAAAGAATAGGGAGTACTGTTTGTACCCAAGGAAGTCACTTGTTGATTACGGCCTCTCTGAGCTGCGCCAGACTTTCCTTTGTCCACATCTCATTTTCCTCTCCACGTCATCTTTTTTTTTTTCTGTGTAGGGCACCATCTCTTTTTCTCTCACCATCTGCCCCATTTCTGTACAGCTTCTGCTTGGTCAGTAGTTCTCTTTTTGCTTTCAGCATTCCTGCATATGAGCTGCAAGTCTCATTTCTCCACATGGTCACAGATGTGTCAGAAAAAGGATGTGCTGCCTAAGAATACACCAATCGCTACAGCTTTATTACCTTTAGATAGCAAGGAATTAAAAAACAGGGGTGGCTAATGCCCTTTTTTCTGTATTGTCACCAAATTTCAATCAAGTCAGTCAAAGTATTGTTGAGATTTTGAGGGTAATTTGTTTATCTATAGTTGATACTTAGTTATCAGATCATCCATCCATCCATTATCCAACCTGCTATATCCTAACTACAGGGTCACGGGGGTCTGCTGGAGCCAATCCCAGCCAACACAGGGCGTAAGGCAGGGAAAACAAACCCCGGGCAGGGTGCCAGCCCACCGCAGGGTGCACACACACTCACACACCAAGCACACACTAGGGACACGATCATCAAAAACAACAACATTTATTTATATAGCATATTTTCATACAAACAGTAGCGCAAAGTGCTTTACATAATAAAGAATAGAAAAATAAAAGACACAATAAGAAAACAAAATAAATCAACATTAATTAACATCGAATAAGAGTAAGGTTCAATGGCCAGGGGGGACAGAAAAAACAAAAAATACTCCAGACGGCTGGAGAAAAAATAAAATCTGTAGGGATTCCAGACCATGAGACCGCCCAGTCCCCTCTGGGCATTCTACCTCACATAAATGAAACAGTCCTCTTTGGATTTAGGGTTCTCATGGAAGGACTTGATGATGACGGTCACGTGGACTTCTGCCTTTTAATCCATCCATCATTGTTGGAGCATCATGAAGCTTTGAGTAGGTGGAGGTGGCGCAGGCCACCACCACAAAGAAACCGGAAAAAGAAACAGAAGAGAGAGTTGGGGTCAGTACGGATTTTAGAGCCACCATGAATAGTTATTATGATGAATTGAACATGCAGAGTATCAGGATTAAGTTAAAGTGAAGTTATAAAAAGGCCATGTTAAAGTAATGTGTTTTCAGCAGTGTTTTAAAGTGCTCTACTGTATCAGCCTGGCGAATTCCTATCGGCAGGCTATTCCAGATTTTAGGTGCATAACAGCAGAAGGCCGCCTCACCACTTCTTTTAAGTTTTGTTCTTGGAATTCTAAGGAGACACTCATTTGAGGATCTGAGGTTACGATTTGGAATATAACGTGTCAGACATTCCGATATATAAGATGGAGCGAGATTATTTAAGGTTTTATAAACCATAAGCAGAATTTTAAAGTCAATCCTGAATGACACAGGTAACCAGTGTAGTGGCATCAAAACTGGAGAAATGTGCTCGGATTTTCTTTTCCTAGTTAGGATTCTAGCAGCTGCATTCTGCACTCATTGCAGTTGATTTATGTCTTTTTTGGGTAGTCCTGAGAGGAGTGCGTTACAGTAATCTAGTCGACTGAAAACAAACGCGTGAACTAATTTCTCAGCATCTTTCAGTGATATAAGCGGTCTAACTTTACTTATGTTTCTTAAGTGAAAAAATGCTGTCCTAGTGATCTGATTAATATGCGATTTAAAATTCACATTACAGTCAACAATTACCCCTAAGCTTTTTACCTCCTTTTATAGATTTTATTTCTTGGTTACTTACTATTACTATTAATATTCTTGCCTAATCTTGTTTTTCTGTTTTTGTAGCTTTGTCTTTGACATCTTGTGAAGCACTTAGTTTGTATGAAATTCCATCCATCCATTTTACAACCCGTTGAATCCGAACACAGGGTCAACGGGGGTCTGCTGGAGCCAATCCCAGCCAACACAGGGCACAAGGCAGGAACCAATCCCGGGCAGGGTGCCAACCCACCGCAGTTGTATGAAGTTATCCTATAGAAATAAGTGTTGTTGGTACTGGCCTAGACGGACCATCCTGCCAATTGTCAGCTTTTTAACTAAATCAGAAATAATGTGTTTGTTAAAGAGTGAGTGAGTCGGTCAGTGAGTGAGCAACTCAGTCACCTTTGTATTTAATTTACATATATATAGGTAGAGAGAGAGATCAGTATATAGATGACACTTTTCATGACAAAAATTGCGGATGAAAATGAAGATTACTATCTTGTGTCTGAACAGTTGCAATATGCAGCACCTTCAGGTAAAAGTAGCCTTACAAAGGCTTTGATAACAACAGCAACAGTTTTTTATTTCTATAGCTTATTTTCATAAAAAGGATGTAGCTCAAAGTGCTTTATGTCAAAGAAAGATTAAGAATGGATAACAATAGGATGAAATAAATGTCATGCCAAAGTTGGTAATTCAGAATAAGTCAATATGCACTCACATAACACAGATACATGTGTCACAGAGAAACGTAGAGTCCTTATAAGTAGGTTTGTTTTCAAGTCTTTAATAGGAAGTCTCATGCTATGGTCCGATGGCCTGGGAGGACAGGAAAGATCGCTCCATAGGTGCAAGATGCTGGAGGGGAAAAAAAATTACAGGGGGTTCCAAGGCCAAAAGACCTCCTGGCCCCCACTGGGTATTCTACCTAACATAAATGTAATTGCATAGTTTATTACTTTTTTATTAAGCTTCAGTCTAGTCAGTGGGTCTCACCAACAGTTGGAGAATCCTCGTTTATTTGAGCATTACAGGCAGCCGTGCATTACTGTAATCAGGTGGTGGCAGCAGCAGTGTTTACCTGAAAAGAAAGCAGACAGATTAATAATGATTGCAAATTAATGAAGAGTGAAATTTTTGAATGCATAAAAACCAAGCAGATGGGTGAAGTGTTAGGAGTGGACCTGGTGATGTGTTCAAAAGGTAAAGAGTTGGTATTGCCCAAATATATTTCATGGACTAGCTTAATTAGGGTTACAGGGTGCTGGAACCTGTTCAGGTATAATGGGGACACAAAACAAGAAGATGATTCAAATTCAGTTTGGCTCAAGTCAGCTTATATTTTTATGGCTTTAGATCTGGAATAAAAGGCTATGATTTCCTTCATTAGTAAGAGATTGTATTCTTTTTAAAAATTTTAAAAATGCTGCAAGTTGGTTAGCATTTACAAGTAAGAATTTCACTGTACTGCCTATACGTGACAATAAAAACCCAATAAATCTACTCCGTTTGTATTTCACGCTAAAGTAATCCTCTTTAATAAAAGCCCTGTGTGCGTCCAGTGTCCGTGTGTGTCTTCTGGTGAAGTGCTCATGCGTGGGGTCACACGGCACATGTTAAGTCTCTTCCTGTGCATTCCCTGTGCAGACACACACATAGGCGCATGAGAGACAGACATGCACACACAGGCGCGTGCACGACAGACACACGGACACACACAGGCGCCCACGCGACCAACAGACGTACGCACACACACACAGGCGCCCACGCGACAGACACACGCACGCACGCACACACACACAGGCGACCGACACACGCACGCACGCACGCACACACACAGGCGCCCACGCGACAGATGCACGCACACACACACACACACACAGGTGCGCGCGGGACACACACACACGCACAGGTGTGCGCGTGCATTGTTGCAGTGTTACTTTTCTTAGTTGTTTATTAATTTTTCAACTGTTCATTTTTTTCCCTTTGCTTAAAACTCATTAAAAAAGGTGTTTTTAGCGAGCGGGTCGCAAGGCTATAGCGCAAACTCTTCCAGTCTTAGTTTTCTCAGTTGTTCAAGGTTTTCTTAGTGTTATTCAATGTTTTTACATTTAGTTTACTATTACGCTGTGCTTTCTATGGTATAGTTAACTATATTTGTGCTTAAAAACGTAAAAAATATATATTTACATACAGTTCATACGGTCTGGAATGGATTAATTGTATTTACATACAATCCTATGGGGGAAATTACTTCGGTTCACGACCAAATCGGGTTACAACCAGAGTTTTAGAACGAATTATGGTCGTGAACTGAGGTTCCACTGAATTACTGTCAGACAAAATTACAGGCATTTTACGGAAATACAAACCAGTATTACTGAGAGAGAAAATTAAAGGCACACAATACAGTGACACATATTACAGCCACATACAAGGTCCCTTGCCATTTAATATAGACTGTTCATACTAATGTTTATGCACTACTGTTCTAGCGCCCGTTATTGTAACGGGCTTAATGTCTAGTTGGATAATAAAATGGTCCACGATTGCATACATTGCCTCAACTTCTCCCTCTGAGGAAAATTAGGAAACCTGGTTTTAATGAATTAAGCAACATTTATGAATAGAGGATAAATCAAACTCATATATAGAAAACAGTGATAAGAGAAGATAAGGCCAGCTTCATTCAAAGGAGAATGTAGTGGGGAATGTGCTTAAGCAGGACCAGGAGACCAGGACTTCAGGCACATTAAAGGGAGTGCAGGAACACTTTACCCTGTTATAGAAATCTCTAGTTTTGTGTCCATGGAGTAAATGAAACACTCCCTGACCACAGAGGTTGACCCTAGAGAAAGGGGTTTACCGCTGATGCTTGACTTGTTAGCCAGATAAGCTTGGAGGACAGGTAGACGGCAAGAACTCAACTGTCCAAAAGAAGAGACCCTGATAATTGTGAAGAACAAAGTATGGGAAGCTAGGCAGGAGTTCTTAGTATGGTACTGAGGTGGGAAGTGGACCAGCTTTCTCACCTTATAGACTGGTGACTGTATTTGCATCAATTTTTCTTTATTTTGGTACTTTGTTATACAGTACTTGTGTTTATCTTTGCAATGTGCATTTTATTTTATAATAAATACTCTTAAGGTAAGCCCACAAGAGAAAATAAATACTCACTTTTTGCAGCTTTCCTTGAGGAAATAAAACCATTTGACCTAGAACAGACAAGCGAACTTTGCATGTTTAGCTACCTGCAACCGTCTGTCACTGTGATAAAATCATCCAAGGTAAGTTGAATAAGCAGGCAGACCGTTCCACAGCTGTGGGGTCCTCTAAGTAAAAGCTCAACCTCCCACTGTTATTTTATTAATCCTTGAAATCTTTAGGTTGGCATCTTGATGTTAATGTGCTCTGTGGTTTGTAAGAAACAGTAAGTAAGTTCAGAAAGTAACCAACGCTTTGGGGGTTAAGGTTTTATATGTCAGAAGGTGGATTTTGAAATCTGTTCTGTGCTTAACTGGAAGCCAATGGAAAGATATTCATATTCAATATTTTTTTTTTTATTTCATTACTCCTCTCCCCACAGAATGAAATTAATGAGATACCATTTTTTGACATGGATTTGCCATATGAATTAGCCCTGAAAATATTTCAGCATTTGAACACAACTGAGCTTGGAAGGTGTGCCCAGGTAAGATTTCTGATAACACTTGTTAACACTAGTTTATGTACTGCAAAGATGCCTCAGGTACTTATTTACTTTTCTGTAACAAGAACATAACATACACTCCTGTGGGTCTTCATAACACATTCAAGGCATCAGTAAAGATTTTATTCATCCCTGCAATGTGACCTACTAATATAGCTTCACTTTGGAGTGGTCTGAGATGGCTTAACTGAGGCACATTTCTCTTAATATTACATAATTAGTTAAAATACATATTAATCCTTCGCTTTACCATAAAAATCTTGTCAATTTTCCACACTGCACAGGGATAAATAACCTATCTACTGGTATTTTTTATGTTATGAAGAGCTAAAGAGGCCTTTGTTAATGTCTTGTTGCATAAGAGTAAATGCATGATAAAATGCATTTTTGCAGTACCTAAAACTAAAGTGTTTTTAAAATACTAAATGGTTTGAGGGCCTTTAGTTTCCATAACCTGAGAGAGACTAATATTTTGGTGGCTGAACTACCATGACTATTGCCTAGCAGTAAAGTTATATTCAGTCACTGTAGTAGTTGTTTTCTTTTAGTCATTAAATATCCGGCCATTATATCAGATATTAATATATATTTGTATAGACTGTTGATTAATAACTCGTTGTTCTGCTGGTACAAACCAGAGAGCACATATAAGTAAGTTTACTAGATTCCTTTTATTGGCCTAGGTGAGTAAGGCTTGGAAGATACTTGCTGAAGATGAGCTGCTTTGGTACAGACTCTGCCTGAAGGAAGGACATTTGACTGGGTCAAGTATATCAGACTCGCCCTGCTGGAAAAGTACCCTGCGTGATTTTCGGCAGATGGAACACACGATGCGGAGTAATTGGAAGGTGTGCAATGCTTCTTGTGTATTAGAGATTTACAGCTATTGAAGTGACTGTACCATAATTTAGTTGCATCCTTGTCTTGTATTAGAATATGATTATTATAGCATTTGCTCTTCCACCTAACAAAAAAGCTTAAAATTACAATTCTTTCTTTTTTCTCCATCTAACCTTTTAATCACACCAAATTTAGTGGCAAATTACATCTATTAATTTTGTGGATTTGCTTTGTCTCTTGTAGTCTACACCTATTTTGTGTGCATCAGATGCTGTGGTAGAATTAATATAAATAATCAACTTGAAGAACCAGGCAGGAGGAGGCCTGTCATCTTTCTTTATTTCTTTTTGCAAAATGGGAGATCCCTGCAGCTAACAGATTGGCAGAAGGGATAGTCGCAGAAAAAAGACACAGAGTCTGATTCAGCTCATGTAACAGATTTGCATATCTCAGTTATAATATAAAAGCATATATCTTATAGGCTACAAAAATAAGGCACTTTGATCATATAGTATAAGGCTTCACTGATTTGTTAAATCACAAAAAGCATGAGCTGTACACTTTTATATCCTTTATTGTAATTGGTTAAAGTTCATTCCCCATGCAGGGCCCACGAACCTTCACAGTTTCCTGTGTGCGTGCTGTTTAACTGTTTAGGCTGAAGACACCTCATATGGGCACATATGGGCACATGCAGCTGCTGCTTTCCCTTGTCAGCTTCAGGTCTGCATGTATGAAATTTATTGTCTGTTTGCTATCCAACGCTTCCAAAGCTATGTGTGCAGCGTCTGGCTTTGTCTGGCCAGACCTCCTTCGGTGTCTCAGAAGCTTAAGAAGGGATTTCTAGTCTCTCTGCATTTTAGGACATTCTGCACAGACAAAATGTTTAAACATGCAAAGTTTATGATTTATTTTACAATACAAAGCAGGAAGCAATCCTGAATGTGCTGCTGTATGTTTACAAGGTACACTTGCATTCATCTACCCTGGACCAAAATTTAGCCTCCAGTTATCTGTACAACATTTTCTAGATTGTAGGAGCGGAAACCGTGTTAGCATAATGGGAATGTGCAGATTTCACTTAGAGATTACCTGGCTGATTTTAGAAACCACTACACTACCCTACCACACTACATTTAACTGAATCTGCATGATTTAGGTGTATGATCTATACCTTCAAAACTACATTCAAGTGTCCACTGTTCTTTGAAAATTTGAGGCAGGATGAAATGCACAAGCATGCCTTAATTATTTACAGCTTTTTTTTTTTTTTTTTTTGTACAAAACACACACAGTAGCTTCTTCTTTTCTAGCATTTGTCCCACACTAATTTAGGGTCTGGTGCTTTCAAAGCTTTCCTCCACGTTTTACAATCTAGGACATCTTCTGGGTTGATGTTAATCTGTCGCATATTCTCCTTGATTCTGTCAGGCTATCACTTTTTGGTTCTTCCACATAGTCGCTTGCTGTCTGGGCTGAGTCGAAGGGTGATTTTGGCCACTGTCCTCTGCTATGCTGGACATGTCCATACCACCTCAGTCGAGCCTCTCTCATCTACTCGATGATCGGCACCACTCCCATTCTTCTCCTAATGTCCATGTTCATGGTGTGATCACACCTTGTAAGTCTGAGAGGCCATCAGAGTATCTTCATCTCCATCGTATGGAGCACTCTGTTCTTGCTGTGCAGTGGTTAGTCAGCATTCAACACTATAGAGAGCCACTGGACAAATTACGGTATTGTACTCTTTTGCCTTGATGTAATTCGGAATCCATTGATTGCACAAGATGCCTGTGACTTGTTGGCACTTGAGCCATGCCACTGCAAAGCGTGAATGGGTGTCAGGGAGGGTGCTGCCTTTGGTGCTTACACAAGAGTCCAGGTATTTGAGTTTGTGATCTTGTTCAGGTTGTGGACATCTACTCGTATTGTTCCCTCTATCTGCAGGCCTCTTTCGAGGTATTCAGTCTTCTTGAGGTTTAGTCGTAGGCTGTTTTCATCTAGCCGATCTTTCCACTGCTGCATCTGCCACTCTGGGGTGGGTCTTGTTTCCTCTGTGATACTTATGTTGTCTGCATACAGCAATGTCCATGGTACCAGGGTCTGGATATCCGCTGTAACTGTGTCTATACATAGGATGAAGAGCAGGAGTGATAGTGCTTCTTCTTGGTGGACACATACTTGGATTGGAAAAGGGCAGTGAGGCTCCAATGGGACATCATACTGTACTTGTTACATTGGCAAAAAGTAGCTGGATCCAATTTTCTTGTACGCCATGTTCTCGGATGGCTCTCCAGATCAAGGCATGTGGTACCCTGTCAAAGGCCTTCTCCAAGTCAAGGAATGTGATGTGGTTGATATTATTTTTCTCCCAATGTTGTTCCATGAGCAGACGGATGGTGTGGATGGCATCAATGGCTCCACATCCTTTCATGAAACTGCTTTGATTGGGGCTGATGATTACAAGATTTATTTTTCCTCCTCTTAGCATCTGGTCTGCAGCATTCGCAAGGTTGTTGAAGTGGATTTGATCTTGATTGACCTCACCCTGTCCAATTTTCGCACAACTTCAGTGATGTTGTCTCTCAGATGTTCATTGACGACTATAGCTACTCCCTTTCCACTCTCTATTTGGCCATTGTAGTAAAGCTTGTAGCCTTTGTCAATTTCTTTCTGCTCCCTTCCATTTCATTTCTTGGATGCAGTCAATGTCCACTAGCCTGGGTTTGAGAACAGTAGCCAGTTCACGGGTGTGACTAATGAGCGTGCCAATGTTGATAATAGCTAAATGTGGGTGTTGGACTAGCTTCTTTTGCCTGCTTCCTCCACCAACCTCCACCTTGTGACTTAGTCACGCTGCTCCGGCGAGGGCGGGGACACCCTTGAGTTACAGAATAAGTGTTGAGAAGACATTAAAGCCATGAGATGAGACTAGAAAATACCAACGGATTTGTCTCTTTATCTGACATTGGACCTCCATCGTTAGCCAAGGACCGTGGACCTTGTTGTCCAGTCAGCACAACAGGGAGGTGATGGTAGGATTTGGCCGACCAAAACACGCATAGTAACACACAGCCTCTTTTTTTCATAAAGAATGTTATTCAGGGATTCTTCTTTCATTCTGAATTTATTATAACCAGTCTTAGAGATCAACTCTGATATCCTTCTATTCTTCAATTTCTTTTAATGGAAAATATAGTATACTAGCCAACCCGCGGCGTACCTATACGCCGCATAATCAGGCCGGTTTTTAAATAATTTTTAAGTACAGGGAGAAAATTTAACATTTGCAAAATCGGTAATGTAATAAATCAGCAAGAAAAGCAACATTGTAACAATGCACGGAACGAACCAACACACAATCGTCCGTGCGGCGTAGCAAGGTGGGAGGGGGTGTGTACAAAGTGCAGGAGCATCTAAGAAGACGCATGTTTGTCGCGGATGGGAATTGCTGTATGTAGCGTGTACAACACTTTGCTATTCTGCACGCGGTCGTGCGTCATAACCGAAAACTCGTTTTTTAAAGACTGCTCACTTCATTGTGTTTTAACCTCAGTTGTAAAGGAATGTTTTAATGATCCCATGGGATACCCTCGCAAACAGTTTTACACGCTGCATATGGCGATTCACCTCCGAGAAACATGCCTCTATTAACAGTCAACGTGTGGGAGGGGGGTGTGTACAAAGGGTAGGGACGAAAACAGTGGGAGCGTATGAGTCGCACTTAGTGGCAATTACACGGTTTGCAGCCCGAATGGGGTTCAACAGCTTACCCACGCCTAGACACACGCTCAATCTCATGCATAATTATTTATTGAATGGTAAACACTTCTGGAAAGACACGGTTGTCTAAAACAGGTTTGTGTGAGAATACAACAGTAAGTGAATGAAAAGATGGAACTCTGGAGAGAGCAAAATACAACACAATAGTGAACCCGCGGCATAACAAACGCTGCATAATTATTTATTGATGGTTGAACACTTCTGGAAAGACAGAGGGGCACCCCTCGCAAACTGTTCTACACGCCGCATACAGCGGTTCACATCTGCAACAAACTGTTTTACACACTGCATACAGCGAATCACATCCGCAAAATGATTTTTCCTAGGTGGTCCTGTCGCGTCCACCCTCGCACTCGAAGCATACACACTGCCTGCTCATGTGCTTGGTCGCAAGCCGCGTCCAGCCTCGTTCTCGAAGCATACACACCACCTGGTCATGTGTCCGCTCGCAAGAGAAACTCACGGAGAGCCGCCCACCAGCTGTCTGTCTCTGGCATGGCTTTCTCTTGCGCTGCCTTTGTGTGAACCGGTCAGGCACAGAGAAGGTCAGCTGCTGACAGAGCGTCTCGACTGTTGCAGGCCCTGCATTGGTGAAGCAGGTGAGACGGTAATGAAACAGAGGCACAGGGCTTATTGGTTTTTAAAGACTGATTCCTTCATTGTGCTTTCACCTCAGTTTTAAAGGATTGTTTTAAGGATCCCATGGGATACCCCTCGCAAACCATTTCACACGCTGCATATGGCGATTCACCTACGCGAGAAACATGCCTCTATGAACAGTCAACGTAGCTCGGAGATACATGACATTAACCCGACCTGCACTGCATGTGGCCTCTACGACAGACGAACATAAATGACGCCATTTTTTCTGTGTTGTTGCGTCCGAGTTGGTGGGCGTGGCCCTGCGAGTTGTCGTCGTATCCAATGGTCTTGGAGTTAGTGGGCATGGCTCCTTCCTGTGTGCGCCATAGGTGTCTCACTTGTCGGCGGCTTAGTGAATCCACGCCCCTTCTGGCGTGCTTTTCATGGTTGTCTTGCCTTAGTGAATTATATATATAGATGAGAATTTGTCCCTTTAGAAGTGTCTTCATTGTTTCCTAAAGTTCTCCGCAGATATCTCTAGAAATGTATTGGTTTCTAAGAATAGATCAGTTTATGAGGAGATTAATTGTATAAATTCTTCATCTGCTAGCAATAATGGATTACGTTGGAGTGGTATGAATAAGAGGAGTGTGGTCAAAAGTAACATGCAAATAGCAAACTACTAACAATCAAAAGAGTAATCAGTCCATGAAGAAGTACAGTATACTGGTAAGAAGAAAGAATATTGCCTTGCATATGGGCTTAAAACTTTTCCATTGGGGCGGGTTATAATCCTTAATAAACTTTGAGTTAACCACTGCATTTTTATATAATTTGGTTACTTTTACTGGAGTCTTATCTAGATCAAGGTTCATTACTTAGTTGAATGCTCCCACCATCATGAACATTCACAGTTTGTTCTTAAACTTTAAAAATGTGTTTTTCCAAAGCATATTTTAAGGAGTGACCAGCATACAGACTTTTTTTTTGTAAGCAGTTTTGACGGAGTATCAGTACGTAATATGCAAAGTTCTATATAAAGTGAAAGTTGATTTATTTACAATGTCTTTACGGCTTCTTGAGTGATTATCGTTTGTGCCCCATTACATATTTCTTAACTACATATACAGTATAACAATTCATAATGTTCACAAACCTGCTTAATCAAATTTAGAGTTGTGGGTGGCATTAGATTATGGATGCATGAAGAAAAACAAATCCTGGTTGGGCCCATTCGTGCACAATTACTCAGTTCAGAATTCCCATTAACTTAGCATGCTCATCTTTATAATAGTGCCAAACAAACCAGATGGACATTTGACATATTTTCTAATTCAGCATCAGCCAGGTATGGAATTTGACCTCCGGGTGCTGGTTTTATGATGTCCCACCATGGCATTTTAGGTGAAAATACTAAATCATTGTTTGACATATATTTCTGTACATGAAAACTTAAAAGCAGTTTGTTTTTTTGTCTATTGTTTTTGTGGAAAATGTATTTGCATAGGATATTCCGGTTTTCAGACGTCTCTTTTGCAAAGATTTAAATCAAGGTATTTATTTGAATATAGAAAACAAATTACAATGGCAGAAACGGCCATAATCCTTGCCACACATTTGCTAATTGCTTTTGGGGCCTCAGTGACTGCTGGTTTTAGGCATTATTATAATATGATTATTGTTCCTGGGTGTAATTAGATTCTTGACCTAATTTAATCCTTTTGATTTCCTGTTTCTTTATTCAGCCTGAAAATTACTTCAGTGTCTGTTGTGTATCTTAAAGAAACATTTTGACAGGGCAGGGGTTTTGAACAGAAATATTTTCTTGTTTTATAAACTTGGCCTATTAATTTTTTTCTATCTCTAGTGATATTTTCGTATTCAGTTATAATACAGTATATACCTTATTAGGGAAAGCGCCCCAGTCGTGTGACTGTATGCAGACAAGTTGCTCATCATGGTGTGGGATTTACACAGTGAAATTTTTGTTTGAGGCTAAAATTTCCCTAATGGTGTTTTTTTAGTGGCAATATTAAATAGTTTCTTGTATCTTGTGCCCTCCATTTTAAAAAGAACTATGAATAGATGACAATGCTAGCCTCATACTGTATGGGATGTATGAAACTATGCCTTCTATGTTCCAGATTGAAGACATGGAAGAAACATTTTTGATTTTCTTTTCTAATATTATTTTTACTGTCTTTTCATTGTCACTATTGCCATTGCCTTTTTTTAAATCATATTTTTATAGTTTATACACACAACAACTGATGATATTTTAAAAATGCATTTGGTTTGTATCATTTCATTTTAGTATGTCCTAAGGTGTTTCTATTTTTGTTTTCTATTTTAATGAATTAGGCAGGTAATTGTTATATTTACTAAAGCATAATATTATTCCTTAAGCTTTTGTTATGCAAGAAACCATAAATACAATTATATTTAAGGAAATAAAAGCAAAGTGTTTTTATATGGACATGAATGAGTAAGTACAAAAGAAGTGGGGCTCATTAATTTAATTCCCAGTGTGCTGTTTGTCAGTGGCTAAACAATAATGTATTACTGCTTTATCCTTTATTTCTGTGAATACTTTGTGATGATGTGCACTATGAATGGCAAATCATAAAGTACAATAAAACACAAGTCAATATGCTGAATAAATAGCTTAAATATGACTGAGGCATATTGTTTGTATGCTACAAAATTTACAAAAATGTCATACAGAGTCTAAAACCCTGCAGTTTGCTTTAAAGGTTTGTAATTAAGTGATTTGTAAGTAAATGTGTGAGAACACATTTTGTGGCCATTTTATACTGTGTTGTGTGGTGTGTTCTGTCATTGTCAGTAAGGTCAGACAACAGGGATGAAGGCAACGTAACAGAGAGATTTTACTGTAGAAATAAAGTGTCACCTCACTCTGGGCTTTGGTAAAATAATTGTTTGCTTTTGGGGTTGCTTGTTCCTATCCTATATCAGTTCTGTCAGCTCTTCAGCATCTGTGTTTCTTCTGAATGTTCTTTTATTTCTTAATTTAAACTTCCTTAATTATCTCAACTTGCTTTCCAAGAATAAAAAGGAATAAAGTTCAGTTGTGTTCAGTTTACCTATTTTAAGGTGTTGAAATTCTAATGAATGACTGAAATATTTGTTGCTATGTAATTAATAGAACACATTGTTTCTGTCATAAACACTGAAACAGATTCCTGTGTTTGAAGTTGTGAAAGATTTTTTTGATTGAAAGCATAAAGATTGTAGCAAGACTAAATTTGTGCCAGATGTGATCTTTGCCCATATCTGTGGAAGAGAGCAGATTATTCGCAGATAAATGGGAAGGAGAGGCAGGGAGCATGGTGTCATTTTGCACAGTAATGGTCTAAGCCCATTGATATTTTTAATTCCTTAACCCTGTAATAGAATCAAACGAAACAATGTAAAGGTTTTGGCCACTGTGTGGGTGAATCCCATTTGAAAGGCACACCTGTTAAGTAAATGAAGCAAAAATCATTGACAAGGTGGTAACATGAACTTCATGAGTCTGCTGTCTTCTCAACTGCACCAGGAGAAATGCCGCCACACAGTTGCCTTTTCCTAACTGAGTGCTGAATTCTGGATGTTGCCTCTTATATCTGGTGGTCAGGGAGGAAGAAGGAAGAGTTTTGCTGTGTCCAAGGATGTGACATAAAGTTCTTCTATCTGTCTGTCATTGACTTTGAAGGCAAAATGGAAGAGGGTGTTAGCGCAAATTATAAGTCAGGTCAAAACCCTGAAGATGTTCCCTTCGTGGGTATGTCAAATGCCCAAAAAGCCATCTTTTTTCAAAAAGCCTTCTACATTCTTCTAATGTTGATTAGCACAGGCAAATAAATCTTTCACTGAACTCTATACTTGTGACAAAAATGGCCCTATAAACCTTAATATTTTTGTTCTTGCATTACACAAGTTCTAGGTTGCGTGAGTTATAATAGAGTTGCCTTCTCTGTTGTAGTGGCACACAAAGTGAAAGGCCCAATATAGAACAATAATCCATTGTTTCAGAAGACATTCTCCATATTTTACAAGTAACTGATCAGTTTTGTACATAAATTAATTTTCTTCATTTCTAAGAGGGTGGTTAATGTTGGTTGTCTGTCGCCAGTTATTTATCAGTTTTGTCTAAGTGAGGCAAGCTTCCACAGCTGAGGTATAGTTTAGTTTGTAGGATTGAATTTTAACAATGCAAATACCTTGCTGAGAATGTTTTGGAAAAACGTTTTGCATATTCTGATTTTCTGCTTTGCATAACAGCATCGGGTCACAGCAAGTGTCATGCTTACAGTGTGCCCAAAAATTGATCATGATGTGTTTTTTTTCTGTTCTCCTTGTTTATTCAAGGTCCAGGAACTAAACCAACCCCTGTTAATATACATGATACTTAAATGGGCTAGAGAAGTTTGTGTTTAAATTAGTTGGTGACATTACTTGTGTGTTCAGTACATGGCAAATCTATGCTTAAGATGCAGAGTTTAGTCCCAATGACTCAAGGAGAGGCTAAAGGTAAACCCAACCTTTGTTACAGTGTTGTGAGCAATGGAGTTTGCACCTCACTGAGTAGAGTAAATTGTGTGCTGTGTGTGCCAACATGTTATAGGGAGTAGCTGGTGGCCATTAAGACAAGTCATCAGTCAAAAGTGAGGGAAGAGTTAGCTTGAGAAATTAGAACATTGTTGTTTAAATTTCTTTATTGTAATATAATACCATTGCTTTGCATGGAGAGGAGTTTTTATGACTGGATTCTAGAGGGCATTTACAAATAACAAATACTAGCTGTGCTACCCATCTAAGATGAGTTGAAGTCTAAATTTGCAGTTCACAATCTATTGAAATGTATTTTGCAATGAATGTAGTAATAAAATGCATTACATGTTTGATTCCAACAGATTGTGCATCACAAACATTAGCACTGCTTTTACAAATTGTATTCTAAATTTTTGTTACGCATGTATTAGTAAAAAGCATTGCATTTTTCATTACAACAGATGATGTTTCACAAACATTAGCACCACTCATGCGTATCCTGTAGCAAATGGCATATAGCAGAGACATTGCAACTGGACGAACACACATCCACCCCCAACACTTTTCCTTTTATTATCAAATACTAGCAGGAGTACCCGGCATTGCCTGGGAATCAATAACCAGTGAATTTCCCAAATGAAAGAAACAGAACATAGAAATAGAACAAACAGTTTTCTGATTGACATTTTATTGTAAGTTCCTCCACTCTAGATTCTGTCTGCTGTGGCGTTGAAATAGACTTTCTTGTGGCATCTGAAGTGGACCTTCCAATTCTACGTCTTTTTTACGATGGCATGGGTATATTAGCGAATAAGCAGGACAATTATAATGTGTTACATGGTATTATGTATGGAATAAGCACCGCAGTGAGATGAATTTACCTTATTTACAATACGTCGGAAAGCGAACAACTAGCACCAGTAAGTCAGAAAGAGCAACGCTGAAATCGTACTGTGAGTCGGAAAGGGAGCAAATAGCACCACAAATACGGAAAGTCAGTGAGAAAGAGTAGCACTGAAACCGTAGTGGGAAAAATGGTGGGGAGGGGTGCTCTGTTTCTAAGGAGCATCTGTGTTGAACCGTGATGCCATCTAACGGAAGTTGGCGATGGTAACTACAGAGAGAAGTGATATACAACCGGTGCTGCGTTTGGGGAAAATGATGGGGAAAGGATGCTGTCTTTTTAAGGCGAGTCTCTGTTCAAACGTGGTTTTATATAACGCACGTTGGCGAATGAAAATACAGTACTATCAGTGTGTGTGGGAGTGTGATGTGTGGAAACGGGGGTGTGTCAGCCGGTCGTGCGCACTGGGTTGTTCACGTTTTACATCCATATGGCAGTTCCCATTCATCTGATCAAAACAGTCGGCCTTCTCATACTTGACACTTCCGCCATCACTTGGCAATTTAAAGAAACATTGGGTAAAGAGTGACGCACAGAGACCAAAGCTGCCGGTAGATGGCGCCGTGGTGAACGTCTGTTGTAACATGCGGCCATCTTGTCGATGATAAGTACGGGGACGTGTGGCGAATGTTGTGTCAGTGAAAAGTTACCCTGCAGGTCACCACGAACATTTTTCCCAACCATACATACCCCATGACCTTCTCCTGGTAACAATGGAGCACCATCCCCAGTTTGGTGCTGATCGGATGCCCGGTGCAGATTTGTATGGTGGACAAACAAACATACATACACACATCGACTCTGCTTTATATATTAGATATAATGACTTTTTTGGATATCGAAACCAACTGCTATTAATTATTGTACGCAAGTGCATTGTGACAAGAAATTAATAGATTTCAGACACATTGGGACAGGTTACAATAAAATTGGAATGCAAAACAACTGACCCTTTGATTAAGTTCCTATTCCAAAGCCAAAACAAAGGAATTATATATTTAGTCTATAATGGGGAGTTGTGCGTGTGTGTGTGTATTTAATCAATCCTTTTGCATCAGATTCTCCATGGCATTAGTGGTTCAGCATGGTTTGTCTTTACACAGTAGTTATATTTTAAAATATTAATAAAATGTTTTTAACTCAATCTGGAGAGAGAACAATTGTTATAATGTCCAGAATAGTTTTGCCCTCTTTCTTCATTTGTGCATTAAGTCCTTTTAGAACCGAATATGCAATATTGCAAAATTAATGATATAGGATTCCCAACAGAATGGTATTAACATCTGTTTTATATCAATTGGTCTATACAAAGAATTTTGCACGTGTATGTATGAATTTCTTTAAATGATTGAAAATATTTTTGCTTTTGCCGTCTTCTGCATTCTTAGAGAAAGACGAGAAAAGGCACAACTCGATCTTAAAAACTATTGTGTTAAGTGTCTACAGTTGACTACGTTTTGACAAACTGGTTTTGTTTTTCAACAGAACCGTGTCGGGGCCATCAGCCAGCTGCAGTATGAACTGGGAAAGGTGCTGTGTGATGTCAACTCATGTGCCGGACATGTTATAGCTGGGTAAGAAGCATTCTGACTAATTTCTGGTTCATTTTCAAGTTTAGGTGCATGAAGCTGAGGATTGTTTAACAATAGTTCGAACTGTTGTGCTCATTCCTATTTTTTGTGTATTAAAATGTTTCATGGGATTAAATATAAAGAGGAGTTTATCAGGCTGTGTTTCAACCCACCCCATTAGAAACTGTGATATGAAATTATTAATTGCCCTTCTGTTGTCTGTTTCTACTGCCAGCAAATGTCTAAAATGTCTGTTTTAATTCAGATTGATTTCAAGCTAAAGTGAATATTGTACTAATTGAAATGGGAACGAGCAGAAGACAAACTACCATTTATTTCAGTGGTATTCATTATGGCACTGTACTTTAAACAGTTAAGGAAATACTTTTAAGTTTTTAACAAAAAAGGACATTTCAGTACGTTTCTAAATTGAATTGCCAAATTTTCTGAGTTTCGCCAGTTGTTAAATAATGGTGTCTTCTTCAGCAACATAACTGGGAAGTTAGTAGCAGTTCCTGTGTGCTGATGTGTTTGTGGGTTTCTTTGCTAAAATTTTCCCTCAGCCAATTTATGTATTTTACCACTATTTACAGAGGAAGTTAATGTTCTGCAAGTTTGCACAGCTGGGCTTAAACTACAAGAAACATAACTTTATATCTGAGTCTAGTTTGTGTGTGGTGTTTTTTGTTCCCCTGCACCTTAAAGGTTTAAAAGGTTAAGCTAACTGGCAACCCTAAATCAACCCTAGACAACCACACCTAATTTTATATTTTGTGGTGTATTGCACTGAACTGATGCTTCGTCCTGGTATGGTCACACCCTTGGGCTCTATCCTGCAAGAGAAACCTTTGGCTGTTTGTGACCCTGTGTGGGGATGAACAGGTTTGGTAAATTAATGAATCATGCTGGTAGTCTGTGGTTAGTCCTGAAATTTCACAGATCCTAGAAATAGATTGTGAATCTTAGCCTGGTCTGTGTTTATGTTTGCCCATTCTCTCTTTCTTCATGGGATCTTCTCCAGATAATCTGATTTTCCTCCCATATTGGGTTGAACTGATCTGAGCTATAATGTCCAGTATTGTAATTGCTAGGCATTTGTTTTGGTATTAGAGCCATGTACAGGTATATCTCAATTGTAAAATATAATTAACAGTGCAATATGTAATATATCATCATCACAACATTATATACAGTGGCTGTAAATGATAAAATAGTACACAAACTCGATAAATGCATAAAACAATATGATAATGAATAAAATTGCACTTGCATCCAAAATAATGCAGTTCTTTAAAAGAAGGCATGGTTTAAGTTGGAAGGAAGGCTTTGGAGATAATCAGGTAATCTTCATGTGAGTGAGTGCTGATGTGTTTGTAAATTTGCCCTGCAATAAACTGGTGTCATAATCTGGCCTGGTGTATAAATTATGACTGTGGTTTTTTGTGGAGCAGTCAAAGGCGCAGCAGTCTACGCAAAGATGTCCAGATGGCCCTTTTCCCCCATCAATACCAATAGGGGGATACCAAGCCTTTCCCAGGCTAGCTAAGAAGTATAATATTTCTAGCATATTCTGGATCTACTCTGAGGTCTTCTCCTGGTTGGATATGCCTTAAACTCTACCCCAGGAAGGTGTAAAGAAGGTATCCTAATCAGATACCTGAACTACTTCATCTGGCTTCTTTTGATGGAGAAAAGCAACGACTTTACTTTGAGCTCCTTCTAAATATCTGGGATCCTTGCCCTATCTCCAAGGCTAAGCCCAAACACCCTGAGAAGGAAGTTCATTTCTGCCATTATATTTGCAGTTTAGCTCTTTTGGTCACTACCCACAGCTTGTGATTATACATGAAGGTAGGAACGTGGATCAACCAGCAAATTGGTGAATCT
Source organism: Polypterus senegalus (assembly GCF_016835505.1). Lineage (NCBI taxonomy): Eukaryota > Metazoa > Chordata > Cladistia > Polypteriformes > Polypteridae > Polypterus > Polypterus senegalus. The sequence continues at coordinate 25,372,673 of NC_053165.1, forward strand.
CTTTACCACAACTGACCAGTACACTACCTGTTTGGCTATGGACACTGTTCCAGTCCACCTGATGCTCTCCCACTCTCTCCTCCCTTACTCATGAATAACATGCCTGACTACTTCACGTCAGGCAGCACATCATTCCCAACTCGAAGAGGGCACTCCGATGCTTTTGTGGCTGAGAACCATGTTGGGATCCTCGTCCTGAATGCTTCACATTCTGCAGCAAACCACCCCAATATGTGTCTAAGGCCACAACCCAATGAAGCCAGCAGGCCCACGTTGTCTTCAAAAAATTAATAGGAAATTTTGGAAATGGATGAATGAATGATCTTCAGGCTGAGATGGTGACTCAATCAGTTCAAGGTTTAGTACACAGATGTTTATTGAAACGTGATTCTCATATTTAGTGTACTTAAACTAGTGACTAATGTAATGAAGTACTTTTGTATGCTAAAATAAATATTACAAAAGACACTTGCCAGTTTTATGATCTCATATTTACAGGCACATTTTGCCAGTGTTTATTCTATTAAGTTACATTTTTTTGATTACAGCCCATACACTTGCTCAGCAGTCAGTCAGTCTTTTTATGCATCATTCCTAATAAACATGAAAAGAAAAGACAGTAAATGTTATCAAACTTGTCATATAAAGAATAAAAAGTACTTTGCAAAAATGTCAGTTATTATATTTGAGCAATATAGTAAGAAGAGGGAAATTTTAGTTTCTAAACAGTTAAATAATATTAATGTATGCCAACTGAGAAGAGGTTGTCAAACGCATCACTAAAATGACAGAGGGCTGGGTCTAATCCATCACAAATCTCCTATGGATAATGAGGACAACATATTATTTATTCAGGGCATCTAGTTTAATTTTATTGACCCATAAATCCTTTATGAAATACCATTAGAAATATGCCTTTGCTTCTAATGCTCACATCAAAACCTATTATGGCATTAGATTCAATTTTGGGATTTTCTAAAATAGCTTTTCATTCTGTACTTCAAGAGCCATTTCACTTTGAAACTAATCTTTTTTTTTTTTTTTTTAACAATCTTCTTAGATCAATGCAATTACCATATAGTCAGGTTTGTTATTCTTGATAACAGACAGTGTGTCAGAAAACCTTTTTATTGTGAGTTACAAGTGTAAAAATGTTTTCTTGATGCTAGAAAGAGTTAAAGGTTCATTAGCTATCAAAAATTAGAGCAGTGAACCACTGCAACATCCATCAAAAGTGAAACATGATTTTTGATGTTGTCGTACAAGAATTGTTTGGTTTGTTTGTCTAAAAAAAATGTCGAGTTCCTAACAGTCAGGTTGAGAAATTTTTTGAGGGATGGGTAATTGAAGCATATGTAAGGAACATGAGGTTGTGTTGGCAAATTCTGGTGACCCGGCATGTAGACTATAAAGAAAGACCATAATGCAAAGTGAGGTTGTTTCATCTAAAACACAAAAGTAGTGCTGAACATTTCCACAACATGGGTTTTAGTTTAATTTGACAGATTTCTTGAACAATTCTTAAAGGTAGAAGCAACTCAGGGCAGAGGTATAAAAGATTGTCACAGTTTGTCTTGAATCCTTGTTAATGAGATTCTTTTGACATTGTGATTTTATATAGCACAGCACTAATTGAGATCACTATGGCCCAACATTGTTGTCTGCACCCTGCAAGCATCAAGATTATGCAAGCAATTCTGTCCATGCATCGATTTGTTTTTTGTATTTGTGTTTCAAGTGCACTTTAGTCCTTTTATGTTACTGTCCAATGTCAGTAAAAAGTAATGTCTCTAATAAAGCATATTTACTGGATATGACCGGGAGAGGAAGCAAGTTTGGCTCCTGTCGAGTGCCAGCACTGAATCAATATGTCAGCCTTTATGAAATGAAGAAAATGGGGGCAAGTGATTTTACAAGTGCATCTCAGAATAATAAGACAGAACGAATCTACTTAATTTTCTTGTAAAATGCACTCCTCTGGGACATGCATTAAGTACAAAATTAATAAGTTGGTTAAGTGAACGAAATAAATCATAGTGTGTTCATGCATTTGCTTATTTTCTTAGCCAGCTTATTACAGCAAGGTTATAGAGATCTGGAGCCTATCTTGACAGTAAGTTTGGTTTTAATATGTTACAGGACCACACATTCACTCGCAACTGGTACCAGTTGCGAGTCCCCAGTTTGCCTTTAATGTATTTCTATACAATGTCGGAAGACATCGGACTTCCAGGTGAAAACTCATGCAGACACAGAACAAACTCTACATAGACAATATCTAGGCCAGGATTTGAACCCACTAGCCTAAAGGCTAAATTATTTTTCTTGCTGTTTTTGTTCTTGAGGGTTGTCTGTAAATCTATCTTATAATTTGGAAGAAGACGCAATGTATTAGAATGAGATAATCTGTAACATTTAAGTTATAAAAAGAGAATGCATTTACTTTCAATCCAGAAATAAAAATAATTAATGGAAGTTGTGATTGCCAGACTTCGTGTATCCTTATATCCCAGAAGACAAACTGGGACGTGAGTCAGTAGGATAAATAGAACTGCTGGCGGACTCAAAGTTTGGAATCGTAACCTGTAAATCTGTTCTAAACAGAACAGAAAGCCAAGTCACTACTGAAACTGGGCTCAAGTCCTGTTGTTCCTGGCTCAAAAGTGATGTGTTCAGGCAGTGAGGAAGAGGAGGTGGTAAATAAGGGCAATGACTTGCTAAGATGAAGGAAGGTTGGTCAGGGTTAAGAGCATGCATTACATTTTCCAGCTATATGCAGAGTTACAGTAGCCAATATTGGTGACTTGATCATTAGATTGTTTTTATGAGAAGTAGGAAGTGATGAAAAATTAGATATTGTGTATATGACAAGGATGGAGGACTTAAAAACATTACCTGATTGCTTCATCTGAGTTGTTTTTAGTCTGATATACTGTGCTGTTTTGGATATTTAAGATTATGATTTATTTATTTATTGTATGACCTGAAAAGAGGAAGGAGAATAAATATCATATATTTCTGCCTTGAAGATTAAGAATGTTCAGTTCCTTACTAAAGTATATATATTTTTTCTCTCTCTGTACTTCAGTGGCCATTTAAACTTGTTTCCTTCAAAGAAGAGGAGAGTTGTTTCTGAAGAACTTTGTTTTAAGACATCTTTACTAGAATTTTTTTTGGTAGGACTGGATTTTAGCTCCAACGATTGGACATAGTTTCTTCCCAGTTTATACTTAAGCTCTCATCCACCTTAATAAAAGGACAAGTGTCCGGTTGTTGTTTCTTTGTTATATGCCTTTTGGTATGGCATTCACAAAAGCAGTGCTCATGTTTGTGAGGCATCTGTTGGAATGAAAAATATAATGCATTTTATTATTACATGTATTACAAAAAGCATTCACACTGAATACGTCCCAACAGAGCATAACAGCCTGCTGTCACAAATCAACTTGTACACTTTAGTCAGAGAACAAGGTGGCCAGTCATCTAGAAGTATACATTATTTAATTAAAATCCACTTTTATTGGTTTTATTTTGAAACTTTTAAATTCTAGATGTAATGTTACAGGTGAATAACTTTTTTTTTTTTTTACTTTCACTATCAAGGGTTTATTCCTGCCTTGTGCTCTATGCTTGCTGGGTAAGGCTTCACCTCCCCCACAAGCTGGATGAATGTATGAATTGTTGTCAATGAAATAATGCCTTACCGTTAATTTTAAAAACTGACAATATATTTTTATATTTATTCATTTGAACTGGAGTTCTACCATTTAATGCAATGTGCTGTATAATACTTAGAAGGCTTTATGTAAGTTTCTTGTTCATAGGGTTATGTGAAAGGTCAATGGTTGACATAAATAGAACTGTTTAAAAGAGAAACTCTTAAGAGAAAATACCACAGCTGTCGCAGGGAGAAAAGAAAAATTGTATAAATGGGTAAACTTGCAACTTACAGCTCTTTTCAAAAGTATTGGAATAGCAAGGCCAAATAATTTGTTTTTACTGTGCACTGAAGACGTTTGTGTGTGACGAAAAAATGAATATAAAAACAGAGATCAGAGTTTTAGTTTTTGAATTTTTTTGCACACATCTTTAATGGAAATGTGTTTTAGTATGTCAATAAATTGAAAAGTTAACATAGTATTAAATGACACTTAGTTTATACAGTTGTGCTTGAAAGTTTGTGAACCCTTTAGAATTTTCTATATTTCTGCATAAATATGACCTAAAACATCATCAGATTTTCACTCAAGTCCTAAAAGTATATACCAGTTAAACAAATGAGACAAAAATATTATACTTGGTCATTTATTTATTGAGGAAAATGATCGAATATTACATACCAGCCAACTCGCAGCGTAGCATACACCGCATAATTATTTATTGATGGGTGAACACTTCCTGAAAGACACAGTTGTCCAAATGGGGTGGGTTTGAGGGTACGACTGTGAGTGAATGAAAAGATGGAACTCTGGAGAGAGCAACATACAATTGTCCGTGACTGAAAACTGGTTTTGACAGATACAGGCATATCTTTTTGAAAGTTTGGCCCTGTGCCTTATTAATTGTCATTGCAAAGGCCAATCTAACAGGAAATTGTCTGCATGTAAAAGTAAAAGGCAAATTTAAATCTGATGGTGTGAGGGAAATCCGGGGAATAAGGACAGTGTGTGAGGTAGCAGCTGCGATAGTTTTACACTCCAGTACATTGCGGTGAATGCTGGTAACAAAGAGTCTAGTGCCATTACAGAGACCTTTTGCTGGCAGGAGGTTTCTGAGAAGCATGATGACTGAACCATTTTTAATTTTGAGTTTATGCAGAGGCATGCCAGTGGGAGTAAGACTATTAAGAAATTCTTCGGGGAATGAAAGTTGATCTGCAGGGTCGTCTGTAATGATGGAGTCAACGTTGGTGAAAGTCACGTCATCGGTAGGGATAAGTTTCAGCACTTGTTCATTAAGGTGAAGCGAGTCTTCGTTGGTGACGCTTAATATAGCTCATGCGCTGAGTTATTCCAGAGTGACAGTTGAGAAGTCGATGTCGCCATATAGTTGTTGAACTGGATCAGAAACAAAAGGAAAACAATGTGAAGGCAATGTCACAGGTGTTCCATTTTTCCCGTCTCCAACATCGAGGAGCCATTTTGTAAAATGTTGTTTTTCAGGAAGATTCTTATATTTGTTGTCAGTGTAAGAACATGCATGTGATGCCACAAAGGTTGCTTGTTAATGCAACTGATGACAGTAAGTGCTCAGGAGCCACGCATAATGACGGGGAGTATTTGTCGGAAATCTCCACCCAATAGTATTGTTTTGCCTCCAAATGGCTGAATGTCACCCGTGAGGTCACATAATAACCTGTCAACTGCCTGGAATGCATATGCATGTGTCATTGGTGCCTTGTCCCATATTATCAATCTGGATTGCAGAAGATGTTGAGCATGTGGCGAAGTAGGTTTAATGTTGCATGTGGAAGTAGTACTCAGCTTCAATGGTATTTTAAAAACGGAATGTGCAGTTCGTCCACCCGGTAACAATGTTGCAGCTATTCCTGTAGATGCAACGGTTGTAGGAATGTCTCCCCTAGCTCTGATGGTATGAATCAGGGTTTTGTACACAAAGGTTTTCCCTGTTCCTGCAGGACCATCTAAGAAGAAGCATGTTTCTCAGGGATGGGAATCGCTGTATGCAGCGTGTAAAACAGTGTCAACAGCGTGTTTCTGTTCTGTGTTGAGTTTGTCGTAGTGTTCCATAGCGTGTGAGTGTTCAGCCTGAGCATTGAAGGTGGGAGATGAATGACACAGTGGAGGAATGTCAGTGGGGAACAGGTGTAATTTGTGCAGGTTGAGGCCATGTGGTTGCAGCATGTCATTAATTTCCGCGAGAGCTTACATGCAGGCGGTGTATGTGGAATATTTTGTGAGAAAGTCCTCAGAAAGGGAGAGTTTATGCGTGTCCCAAAGGTGTGGAATGTTGTGGGGTTCGCTGAAGACACAGACAAAAATGAAAAGTTCTCGCAAGAATGGTGGCATTCGTATCTGGGATGCCTCTGTAAGAGTATCATGGCATATCTTGTCGTCTTTAAGAATACCTAATTGCTGGCAAGCTTCTTTGAAAGTGTCACATTGGACGCCGTTGACCGTTCATGGAAACTTGTGATGCCTACGGAACGGGTAAGGAAAAGTCTGAGGTAATAACGTTCAGTGTCGTTAATGGCAACAACAGGCATTCTACCGATCACTTTTGTGCCTCCTCTGATTCTCTTTTTCCATTTTCCAGAGGACTGTTGGAATATGTAATGTTGAGGAACATCTTTGTAATGTAACTCCACTGCTTCTGGATCTGTGTTGTTGGCTTGTCTTTTTAGCGCTTGTTCTTCGTGACCCTCATGAAAGAAATTGACTTGTTGTTCTGGCAAATGAACTGGTAATCATGTAATAACGTGAGATTTTTCTGAAAGACTGTACTCGTTCAAACGCCACATAGCCTCAGGAGCACTAACATACCTACCGTCAAGCAAAGTCTGTATTTCATCGTGTTGGAAAACACCATTGGCTGGCTCCCTGTGAAGTGCAATGGATGCAGCGTTGTGTCCTTTGTAGACATACTTATATAGATACTTGATACCTTGAATGGATGCTCAAACTTCAACATTAATATGAGCATTGAATTTCTGAGAAAGCAAGGGATTGTAAGGAACTATCCAACGGTTGTCGATATCGTTTTTGCCAACAATGGCAGTTTTCCCCTGTCTTCGGTGGTATATGGGGTATCCTTGTGTGTTTTCTTGAGTCTCAGCGTTGAAGTCCTTTGGGAAAGTTTTGCCGCCTTTCACGCAAGGTGAGTTGGCGTTGAGCGTTCCACACGGACCATGTACCATGCATTTAGTGACAATTTGGAAAAGTCGAGGGTGTATTTCAGTATTTGGAAGCTCAGAGCAGACATATTTGTGTATGTCATCTTTGGTCCTTATTTTTGATTGTAAGTCAAGTGTAAGTAACATATGGCAATGAGACAATCCTCGTTTTTGGAACTCTATGACGAAGATGTAAGCGAGAACATTGCCAAAAATATTCCTCTCCAGAATATCTGTTAGGAATTCTGTTCTGGTCGCTCATGATGAGAATTGCCGTTAGAGATTTCCGGCCAAGCAGGATTGCAGGTGAAGGTTAGGAATAAGTCAGGCTTTCCACAATTGCGGACAATTGCCATCGCGTCTTGGTAGTTGTTGCATATACCTTGGACTGCCTTGAAAGGTAGAGGGAAGAATGATCAATTGTCCAGGGCGAAGGTTATGGTGTTGTGCTTTCGCAGCAACAGCATCCAGCAGTCCCCTGTATTGCTCTACACGCAAATCTTGCTGATAGGAGTGTAGGTAATGTAAACGCGCGCCTTCTGTTCTGACATATGCGTCGACGACGTATTGCTGGAAGAGTTTGCCATTGGAATGCAAGACGCTAAATGCAGATCTCATGGCAAGCCTGTAAGCATAAAATTGGAGTTGCGTGACTCGTGTTCTTTTCGCGATTCGCTTTTCCGCAACATGGGTCAATTGTATGTGCCAGTCTGGATCTCCGTAAGGGAATAGCAGTGGATAAACCATGGGGTCACAGTTCATATTGAGTACAGAGATACGCTTGCAAGCATCTCCCCTTGGGTATATGCAAATGTTGCGTTGTGCAGGAGGTTCCCCGTCTTCACCTACAAAGATAGCAGCAACATCAATTTGACAGGACGGGGCGTTATACCTTCTCATATCCAGATTTGGATTTTCCATGAATACTATTCGTACAGCAGCAAAAGGGTTACTGTGAATGATAATGTCATGCTTTTGCATGTAAGACTTAGCGAAGGGATTAACCTTTCGTATCATTTTGTCTAGTTGCAGCAACAAAATGTCACTGCAAGCGCTGTTACATTCCTTTTGCAAACGTTGAGTGGTAGCCTCAGCAGAATCGAAGATATATAGCTGACCGTATTGTGTTGACGTGTTAGGATTGGTATATAAAAGAAAGACTTGGTGATAAATTTGACCGTGGGTTCTGAAAGCATACGGTCCGTGGCCAGATGGTTGAGTGATTTGGGCTCCCATTGAAGCGAAAGCTAAAGCAGAGTTGTATTCCCTGATATGATCACAGTTATTTCGGGACAGCGGTCAAGAGGTTTTCTAATAAAAGAGGAGGTTGAGATAGCGGTGGCAAAGACACCTTGCCGGTATGACAACACTTAGTGTAATGTCCGGATTTGTTGACCTCTGATGGCCAATAAAAAGCATTGCAAGAAGTACATTGTGCGGTAGGTAGGCCCGTTTTATGTTCTTGGACGGGAATGACGGTATCTTCTTGAAAAGCAGCGAAAAGTTGAATGTGATGACTGTGCATGTGGTTTGCAAGAAGATGTGAATTTTTGAAAGAGCTTTTGCAATGTACACATTCAAAGAATGTGTCATGGGAATGTGTTTTCGTATGTTTGTTGAGAAGAAATGATGTTTTGAACTATTTAGTGCAGTGTTGACACTGAAAGGATTTCGTCAGGGAATGTGTTTTGAAATGGTTAGTAAGATATCTGCGTGCGTGAAACTGTTTGTCGCAAATGTTGCATACAAATGTTTGTGTTGAATGGATTTGCACATGGTTGAGGAGATCCATCTCAGCCGTGAAGTCTTCGTTACAAACTGTGCAATTGAGGGATTAGTGGAATGAGTTTGTAAGTGCTTCTTCAGAGTGCGAGTTGTTTTGAAAAATTGCTGGCAATGTTCACATTGCATCATTCCTTCAGTGGAGTGTGTTTTTAAATGTGCGTTGAGATATCTCTGCAGTCGGAAGGTGTTGGAACAAATGGTTCATTGAAAGTCCTGTGTGGAATGAGTTTGTTCAGTGGAGTGTGTTTTTAAATGTGCGTCGAGATATTTCTGGAGTGTGAAGGTTTTTGAGCAAATGTTGCATTGAAATTCCGATGTGAAATGCGTTTGTAAATGTTTTTCAGTAAGAGGATAGTGAGAAGGTGACGTCACATCAGTGTGGAGAACAGGTGGTTGTGTATTTTGTGTGCACATACCGACATTGTCAATAGATGGCACCAGAAGGTCATCACGTGTGTTTGTGAGAGGCAAGAGAACTTTGTAATGCCCATGATCCAAAGGACTGCTAAAGAGCAGGGATATGGAGAGACGCTGGCCCGGATTGTAAACTCGAGGAGAGGCATGAGGACGTTCTTGGAAGTGAATGGTGATAGTAGCTAGAAGCATTTGGGACATGGCCACAATTTCTGCCTCGCCACCATAAACTCCGGAAGTATTCATGTAGTCAGCGTATTGTTGAGCACACTGTATGACTATGCTTCCGTGACTAAGAACAACGGACAGCACGTCGCTGAAGTTATCCCAATGTTGGCAAACAAAGGTTACAGCCATGTTGCGAAGTTCAAGAGCAACAGTTTCTTCGATGACATTTTTTCCAGAAATATCCGAGTGATAGAAACAAACAGTTACCTGATGCAGGAATTTGTATAACATTGAAAGAAGTGTTGTTTCCATGAAATACATGTGAAGCGTTGGCCATGTTAAGAAAATGAACAGTCAACGTGGCTCAGAGGTGCATGTGGACTGTAGCACAGACCAAAGCGACTGAGGATGCATTTGGTGAGGTGTTGGGGGTGGGCACATGAGCAGGCAGTGCGCATGCCTCGAGAGCAACGGTGGACGTGGAAGGAGGATTAGAGATGGCGGGCGGGGCTCTGTCGTGCGTTCCCCATGACGCGGGAGGAGGGTTATAGTTGGTGGGCAGGGCTCTGTGAGTTGACTGGCGTGGCTCTGTCGTGCGTATCCCATGGTCGGGCGGCTTAGTGAATTATATATATAGATTTGTGAGTGGCAAAAAGTATGTGAACCTCTAGGATTAGCAGTTAGTTTGAAGGTGAAATTTTAGTCGGTGTTTTCAATCAATGGGATGACAATCAGGTGTGAGTGGGCACCCTGTGTTATTTAAAGAACAGGATCTATCAAAGTCTGCTCTTCACAACACATGTTTGTGGAAGTGTATCATGGCACGAACAAAGGAGATTTCTGAGGACCTCAGAAAAAGAGTTGTTGCTGCTCATGAGGCTGGAAAAGGTTACAAAACCATCTCTAAAGAGTTTGGACTCCACCACCACCACAGTTAGACAGATTGTGTACAAATGGAGGAAATTCAAGACCATTGTTACCCTCCCCAGGAGTGGTCGACCAACAAAGAACACTCCAAGAGCAAGGCGTGTAATAGTCGGCGTGGTCACAAAGGACCCCAGGGTAATTTCTAAGCAACTGAAGGCCTCTCTCACATTGGCTAATGTTGATGTTCATGAGTCCACCATCAGGAGAACACTGAACAACAATGGTGTGCATGGCAGGGTTGCAAGGAGAAAGCCACTGCTCTCCAAAAAAAAATATTGCTGCTCATCTGCAGTTTGCTAAAGATCACGTGGACAAACCAGAAGGCTATTGGAAGAATGTTGTATGGACGGATGAGACCAAAATAGAACTTTTTGGTTTAAATGAAAAGCGTTATGTTTGGAGAAAGGAAAACTCTGTATTCCAACATAAGAACCTTATCCCATCTGTGAAATATGGTGGTGGTAGTATCATGGTTTGGGTCTGTTTTGCTGCATCTGGGCCAGGACGGCTTGCCTTCATTGATGGAACAATGAATTCTGAATTATTTTGGGGAATTCTAAAGGAAAATGTCAGGACATCTGTCCATGAACTGAATCTCAAGAGAAGGTGTGTCATGCAGCAAGACAACCACTCTAAGAACACAAGTAGTTCTACCAAAGAATGGTTAAAGAAGAATAAAGTTAATGTTTTGGAATGGCCAAGTCAAAGTCCTGACCTTAATCTAATCGAAATGTTGTGGAACGACCTAAAGCGAGCAGTTAATGTGAGGAAACCCACCAACATCCCAGAGTTGAAGCTGTTCTGTACGGAGGAATGGGCTAAAATTCCTCCAAGCCGGTGTTCAGGAATGATCAAAAGTTACTGGAAACGTTTAGTTGCAGTTATTGCTTCAAAGAGGGCTCACACCAGATACTGAAAGCAAAGGTTCACATACTTTTGCCGCTCACAATTATGTAATATTCGATCATTTTCCTTAATAAATAAATGACCAAGTATAATATTTTTATCTCATTTGTTTAACTGGTTTCTCTTTATCTACTTTTAGGACTTGAGTGAAAATCAGATGATGTTTTAGGTCATATTTATGCAGAAATATAGAAAATTCTAAGGGGTTCAGAAACTTTCAAGCACCACTGTACACTATTATTTATTACTTGTGATTTTACCAGTATACTGCCTTTTGCGAATCTTCGCATACTCTTGATTAGTATTTTATATTTTTTCTAGCAACTAAGTATATCCTGTAGATCTTGTTTAACTAACTGGTGACGTATCTTCAGCAGATTCTAACTTGATGCTACAGGAAGCACTACCAATTTCTTATTTTAGTTGCCATCAGATTTTCCAATGCATCCTTTGGCTAGACCATGTTGTCTAGCATGTTATAAAATTTTAATTTTAACATTTTCAAACTGGTTCAATCCATTTCAGCAAGACTTCAGTCCATGCATACACTGACTGAGCTTTTACAATGATGAGCATATTGGGCTGAAGGGCTGGTATGAATGTATTTTGCCTTTTATTGATTTATTAGTAGTTAGTTCATAACTGTGATCATGTGGTGGTTTTATTATCCATCTGTCTGTTTATCCATCTATCCAGTTCATGGTCCCAAGGGCTAGCAGCTATAGCTTGATATTATTATTAATAATAATATTTATTTAGATTTTTAGATATTGCTTAGGATACAAAGTATTTTAATTTAAAATTCATCTTTTGTCTGTTTACATGTTGTGCCGTTACATTTTAATTTATGCTATGATTGAGCCTAAACCAAAAGATGTCAGCCTTAGAGATGTTCTGTGTTTCCAATAGCCTCTTAAACTGCTGATTCTAAGTGCTTTCCTTTTTTATATAGCTTTCTTTTAATTTTTTTAGATGTTTTATTTAAATAAATCATTGTGTGCATTCTTTCTTAATAACAATGACAAACTCCATGTGAGCCTAATATTTACATTTGGTGCATTTGGGAAAGCTTGGGTTGCTGCTGGAGGAGGTTTTGGTGAAGCCAGGAGGGGGCACTTACCCTGTAGTCATAGTTGTGGATCTCAATGTCCCAGTGCAGTGATGGCAACACTGATCTGAAAAACCTGGTGTCATCCTTTGGATGAGACATAAGACAGAGGTCCTAACTGTCTGGGGTCATTAAAGATCCCTGGGCATCTTTTGAAAAGAGTAGGTTGTACCCTGATGTCCTGGCTAAACTGCCTCCCATGACCTTGTCCATCCTGGCGCCCTAATCATCCCCTGTCCCTTTATTGGCTAACAATCTGTCTCACCCCTTCACTACCTAATAGCTAATGTGTGGAGAGAGTAATTGTGCAAAAATTGCTGCCATTATATCACCCAGGTGGTTGCTACACATTAGTGGCTCCTCACTGTCTATGTTAAGAGCTTTGAGTAGCACTATGTAAATGTCATTATTTCAGTTTAATCTAGATTTAAACTGCTTGCACAAGAAAAACATGTGAGGTTGATCACCAATATGCACACATTTATTCAGTATCTGATAAGATATTTGTGGTCTTGAGAGTATAATGTCAAAAATTGAGTTAATCCCCTAAAGCACTGTATGATTTCCATTGTGACAAGATAAGGAAACTCTGAGGAGATCATTTTTTTCATTTCTTTCTGTTTAATTCTGATTTGAATTAACAAAAATTTACCATCCTCTTGGACTGTTATCTTACTTTACTCATTGCGTCTGTGGCCCTGGGGAATCCTCATCGTCTGTTGTAATGCCATCACACAAATCAAGTTTCAATGTAATAATCCAATGCCACTTACTGTGCAATTTTTATGAAGCTGTATACATTTCAGGCAGCAAATACGAGTAGAAAAGAGTGGCAAGTCTTAGTGTGTTTTACAGATGATTTAATAAATTTACAAACCCCTCCTGATTATTTATTTTTTTTTTAAGTTTTGTTTTCTGCAAAAACAAAACCGTATTTAGTGGAATTGTCCCTTTTATTTAACAGCTGCTGTGTCTTTTTCACAAGTAAGATGCTATAGCTTTCTCTTGTTCTATGTAGGATGTTTATCAGGCAGGCAATCATTGACTTGACAAAGAGGTATATTAGTATTATTTCTGAATGAATGAATGGTTAATTATAGGTAGGCAAAATCTGAACCTTTGGTTGATTGCAGAATGGTTAATTTGAAATGTTATTGGCCAGTAGCCACACATAAGGAGCAGATCTCCATTTGCCCTTCCAGTTATCCATGTTAAGTTGTAACCTGGGTAACAGTCACAAATAAAGGAAATGCAGACCCAGACCATTGACCATAGTTGGCTACTTTTTCAACATTCATTTGATCCGCAATTATATCAAACTAGCAAAAATGTAAATACGAAAGTAACTTTTTTAGATTAATGTTATTGATATTGCAATGAAAGCAGTTATTAAGAGTAACTTCGTTTGTGTTTTTTTTTTTTTTTTTTGTCACTCTTTTAACACTTAGACTACAAGTACTATCCCATACTCTCTTGTTCATAAGGTGGTCACATAATTTTCTTAACACTTCATAGAGAGATTTCATTAGTTCTCATTAACTTTTTATTTTGTTTGTTTAATTTACTGTGTTCAATCCAATTTATTTTATTGTGACTGTATTAAATTAGCAAAGAAGATATCATGATTTGACTCTTTATTGGTAAAGCATGCAGACTGAGTGGATTTTTTAAATTTTATTTTATTAAAGTTTTATTTGTTGCCGTGTCCACTAATGACAAAATAATTATAATTCAGTATCTGAGTTATTATCATTGTATTTAGTGGATTGCAAATGTACATATCTTAAAGTTCAGTGCAACAACAGCTAACTGAAGTCCTCAATAATAATCAATTATGGAAGTAGTTGACAATGATTTTTGTTATCTGTGAGTCACCTTGTTGCCTATAGGTAACACGGCTAAGTCATTTAACATTTTTATAGTGCACAGAAAAGCACTAAAATATTGTATAAGGAAGTACCTTTTCCCTGTCTGTTTTAGGTACACTTCTGGAGATGTGAGGCTGTGGGACACTCAGAATTTGGATATTGGTTCGCCTTACCTGAGACCTAGCCATGTGTCCAGAGAAAGTGCCTTACGGCCACATGTCAGTCATGTCTGTGTGAATGAAAATGTGGCTGTGGCTGCCTATGAGGATGGTGGGTATTGTTCTGTTGCTAGTACATCTCTGTTGTCACGTGTCTGTGTTCTACCCAGTTATTTTGACTTGTCTCTCTATTATAAAAAAAAAAAAAAATCTTGCAACGAGACGTGATCTTTGGAAGAGAGACAGAGAGACACTTTCAGGTCCCGCAAGCCGGACAAGTCACGTCATACTTACAACCTTTGGAAGCAAGTCTCGTGATACACATTCAGAGCAGGTTAGAGATAATGGAAGTAGGAAAATTCGAATGTCTCAAAAAAATGAGAGTAAAGATCACATTAGCGCAAACAAACGGAAAATATTACTTGGTGAAATAACAGAACAGCGAAAAGAGAATGCATAGTATTTGAGGATGTCTGGGGGACAAGAAGTTGCTGTACAGGCTTTTAAATGATTGCAATGCCGCACAAAATGCAGATCACCCGGCATGGCAGGAGCAGCAATCCAGCAGCTGATCGAGCAAAGAGGAGGTTAAAAAATAAAACTGTTATTTGTTTCCCATTGTATCATGGTTTCGGTGGAGCGGCCATGTCTCCTTAGGGGTGTGTTCAGACCCTTCTTCACAACGGCGTGTAACACTGGCAGGGAGTGGGAAAGGAGTTGGCGAGAGAAACGAGCAGGGGGCACAGCCCCCTAGTATATCTAAAAGTTTCTTTTGATGTAAGAAATTCCTAAAGTTCATTTTTGGATTATTCATTGTGCATGGGTTTTCACTGAACCCAAGCAAGACTTGGTAAGCTATTTTTTAATTACTGTGTTCATTTTAACCTAGATAAAAGGTTTAGTTATTTTGGGATTTGAAGTTAAACCTGCCGGCTGTTATGTTATTAAAAAGTCACTTTAGCATCTCTCATTTTGAATGGCTGTTCCTTTCTGTTTCCTAAACATCATTTAAGTTTTTGCTCATCAGTAGGAGTATAAGACTGGCCTTGACCTCAACATAATTGAAGCAGTGTGGGATCGCTATGACAGGGGAAAGAACAGAAAGCAAAAAAGTCAAAAGAAGGGTGATGGCAAATCCTGCTTGGAAGAATTGATCACAAAATTTATCACAAAAATGGACTTTGCACAGCAGTGTACCACAGAAAATTGCTTTACTGTAGTTTTGCATTACAAGAGAGGCCATGCAAAATTGTACTTTTAAAATGAGAGTAATTTTACAAATAATTTTCTTGGTTGACCTACAACATTTACAGAGTACTGTACAGTTACATTACTAATACTTAATGCTGTTGGTTTTTATTTTACCAAAATTAACTTTGCAAGTGATCTGTATCTGATATGACTGTGTACAGATTTCTAACTTAAATGAGTACTGCATTCAGAAAATCAATAAAAAAGAAAACTATCAGTCAGACCAATTAGATATAATAGATCAGTGGTTTTCAGCCTTTTTGAGTTGTGGATCAGCTGATGTTTGAGCAACTCTTTGTGGACTGTTTTGGTAGAAATTGGCGAAATTGGAATTTTGAGCATCCAGATTTACTAGAGTTAGATTGAAGAGCCTGTCCATCTTAGTATTATTTGATAGAATCATAGAGCTGGGGGAAATGGGATCCCGTTGGAGTTTGCGGCATCCAGATTTTGTAACATTGGATTAGAGAGTGAGAGTGGTCTCTCTTGGAGAATTGAGTGTCCACATTTTCTACCAATACATCAATGAGCAGAGAATTGCACAGACTGGCAGTTGGGAAACACTAAACTTCATGATCCTGCCTGATTTTTGCAGGCCATGGTTGGGAAACACCAACAGAATGCTAGCTTCTGAACTACTTAATACTATTTTCAGTGCAGGATGTCCATGAATTCATCAGCTCATGATGGCAGAGAGAAGTAGAAAACAAAAATTTATACCTAGAGCTTTGGGTGCCGTTACCACTACTTTATTTGTATGTAAAAACCATGAACGTGGGAGAGGAGCCAGGGCTGGTGGAAACAAGATAAGGAGTGTTTTGGTGAAAAACTGATTTGAAAATATCAAAATGTTGGAAAACATGGAAAAGAACAGAGGTTTTGAGGTAGGAGATGGGAGTGATTGGAGCCTGCTGTGCTTCATGCTGACAGCCAGTCAGGATACAGAATTGTAGGTAAACCCAGCTACTGTGTTGCACCAGGCCAAGTCTTGATTTTGCTTAGTTTGAACTTCCTATTTTATGGAAGTTTCTGGAACCACACACAGAGCTTCACATCTTATTTACAGTAGTTCTTTTTTAGAATCTAGAACCTTTGTCTTACTGGGAATGGTGCCAATGAGGGTATAGTGATGATGATGATGTGGTTACTAATTGGTTCCAGACAATTTCATCCTCTGGAAGCTTTTACTCATAAAGCCCAGTTCTAATTTTGAAACACTCATTTAGGTTGTGTGTGTGTTTGTTTTATTTATGTGCAGTATGGTTTGTGCAAAATGGAGTGTATTTGAGTGCTGATAAATTATGAACAATTTGTGGTGTTTGCGACAGTTAATATGCTTGAAATGACCTGGAAGCTCCTACCTGTTGAGAAACTGTACATGGATAAATATAATAAAGTAGGAAGAAACTGCCTGAAAAACAGTAAGAATGAAAGAAAAATAAGAAAATTATAAGAAAATAAAACATTTAGCACTACAATATCCCTGTCTTCAATGTGGATCCAATAAATGCACCAACATCCTTTTCGTCCTTTAGAATATTTACATGTGAAATTGTGTTCCTCATGTTTTGGCCTATGTATTTTCCACTAATTCCCTCTTTACAACATAGGAGTGCACTTCAGGATATTGGTTTGTTTTTTGAATTTTCTTTTGTTGATGTGAACAGTTTTGAACAGTCTACAAGGGAGTGTCACGGCCAAACATTCAGCTTTGTTTGTACTTCTCAATCCATATTAAGCAGAACAGTAATGCAGCCTAAATTATGTTAACGTGAACAAAATGATGTGCACTTTAATCACACCGTGCCCTTTACGTCTTCCATAACTAATGTTTTGAAGAACGGCACATGTAAATTGATAAGAACACCGTAGTGTTCTTTTTCTCTGGCTCTCTGCTAGAAGCATAAAAAACATAGTTTTATTTCAGATACTGAAAAAGAAAGAAATGATATGCTGACCACAAAATGATTGCTCCTTGGATAATCATAATACCGAGTTTATTGTTAACTGTTTTAGATGTTAAGTGACATGCCATAATTTTAAGTACTTAAGGTTATGAAGGTAAGCTGTAAACATTCTTGACGAAAAAGGATATGACAGCAGGAGACTGCAGCATTATGCTTTAAAAAGGTTAATTAGAAATTATCATTCATAGAGTCTGACTGTGCATCTCGAGAGAGATTCTCACTCTTTCTGTCTGACTGAGTTGTGTTGAAAAATACAATTTTATGACACGTTTTATAATTACTGGAACAGTTTTCTCCAGCATAACCAGCTAGGCATCTTGATTTCAGGTGCCAATTATGTCATCTGTCCCTAAACACCATCGTCTTAACTAATCCAAATACATTTGGCCTCACTCTGTGAAGCAATAATTTACCTTTTGAGTAATTAGTCTAATTGCCATTAACTGTGCCTGGCTGCATACACTTTCCAGTTGTCAGTTTCCCAACTGGGCAATTCGTACTTTAGAGTTTATTGTGATGGAAATGGAATTGCACTTATGGACATCTGCATAAGCCCTCCTCTATACTGTAATCTTCCAAGAAGTATGCTGCAGAGACATTGGTGCCTTAAAGTTGGTCCTCTTGTAGAAAGAATGGCCTTTAGTAGTTTTTCTCCAAAAGGCGATCGTTTAATGATAAAATATTTTTTGGTTCACAGCATTTTTTGTAAGCCTTACAAAAATCAAATTTCAAAAATCTTTTTTTTTTTTTATCATCTTTTTATAAATGTGGTACAATTTCTTATCAATTATTTTGAATATTAGTGTCTTAAATAGCTTTAAAAGTGTCAGGTGTTAGATTATATATGAATTTTTTCATTGTGCAACAATTGTTGAACTGGTCCTTTCCTTAGCATCAGAAGTCCTTACCTTAACATCTTTTATTAGTAAAGTCCATTGTGTTTGGTCATATTTTTATCATATTTTAAGTCTTCATCTGTGAAGTTCAGCATTGTGTTGGAATGAATGGCAGGTTTTGAAGTTTTACAGTATTTTGTGTTGTGATGCTTTCAAAAGACACACGTGACTTCAGTAATTACCAAGAAAAATAATTATCTGCAAACAGTTGCAAACTTTTGATAGTTTTTAGGCTTGATCACTTATTTTACACTTTCCTGTTGTAAACTTTGATCAACTAGGACTAATTTAGCATTCTGGGGAGTGAAATAATAGTTTAACAGCATTTAAAATGTATTTATAAAGTTCTTATTGTCCAAGCTTTCCAGTGCTTCATGAATGTAATCCTAGTTCATAGAAAGTTGTTTTACTTACAGTGTATTTAACAGTATATACGTTTTTATACATTTACTCCAATACACTAAGGAAATAATATTGTAAACTGTGTCCTGAGATTTTCCATGTGAGAAAGACTAAATGTTTTGGGGTAAGGTAGTCATACTCTCTCTGACAGTAGCATCAGAGAGTGGTGACATGTTGCATGGTGAATAGCACAAACAAGTAAGAAGGTACATGTGACAGCAGTGACACTGTAAGCCAATACTGAAAATGATTTGGTCTTGTTTTGTGATGATGTGAAAAGAAGGAAGACCAAATTCATATTCAAAAATGTTGTGCTGAACTGGCTGACATGTATTTTAAAAAGAAAGAAGAAGGGCTGTCAGGTTACTTTAAACCGGTTCTGGTAAATTGATGGCCTTGGTAAGGATGGGTGGGATTTTGGTCACAATGTTTTTATTGAGAGTTGAGGAGTATTTGCCCTTGACTGGGTACAGTGTGTAGAGGTGGAAGAACTTCTAATCTATGGATTATACTTACCTCATGGGAATCTTTGTTTTGCAGTTGGGTGTTGGTTCATTTTAATTGCTGAGGTCTGTTTAAAATGCTGAATAGTGGTCACAGTTTGTGACTAGATGTGACCTAGGCAGAAGTGACAGAGCAATGTTTCAAGACTGAGATCGTGACCCTGCTCTGAAAAGGGAACAAAGTGGTGTGTTTCATTTACATATACTTTACTCATCCACCCTGAGGAAAAAAAGTTACAAGAACAGAGACTACTCCCAGTAGTTGAACCTCAGGTCCAAGAGGAGCAAAGTGGATTCTCGCCTGGCTTTAGAGGAGTGCTATCAGATGTTTGATCCCCAATAGAGGGATTTTTGAAGTTTACCATTCCTGTGTGCATGTTTTGCAGACTTAAGACATTTGCCGTGTTTCCTATGATGTCTTGTGAGAGCGAGTGCAAACGTATCCTTGACATGCCTTTCAGTACCCATATTTATACAGTATCAGCTGAGTTAGCTTACATAAGATAAATTTGAATCTGCTTAAAAGAAATTAGTGAAAAGTTCTGTCATAAGTGTGCTCTTCGCTCTGTTGCTGCTAAGTATTATGAACAGGATAGATGGATATCCCTTTTTTCCAAGGGGAAATGTAGCTTTTTGCAGAAGTTCAATGAAAATTATAACAAACAACAATCATCCCCATACAATAATTACAAGAAAAAGAGAAGAAAAAAACTTTATTTATGATAACAGTGCCTCACTGTTGACTGCTGTATGTCTAGAAACAGCCAGGGCTTAGAGATTAAACTTATTTGTTTTATTTTTTAATAAATATGATGGTTGTATGTCTGCTCTTTGCAAATGATTAGAACATAAGAAAAAAATTCTGACAAAGACAGACCTTTCAGCCTAATAAAGCTTTCCAGTCTTATTCACATGGTAACTACAAAATATCATCAACTTGAAATTTAAAGATTAGGATTAGAATCATCACGCCCAATTCTAAGGTTGTGGAATTTGTAAAAGAATTGCTTAAGAATTTGTAAAGACTAATTGCCTTGCCAGGTAACAAAGCAGAAAACCATGTGTCTTTTTAATAATCCCATAGCTATGACTAGAATAAACAAGCCATATGTCGAAGAGCAAAGAGACTATCATTGTGCAAATATGACATACTTCAGGCTCTGAGTACAGTTCTGCTTCTTCCTCAGGATTCAATGTCACTTACAGGGCATTTTACACCTATCAACCCTGTAAAGGGGATTAAAGTCTTACAATTTCACTCTGCTGTGTTTGTCGCCTGCTTTTAAATTTAAATGTGCCATTTGTGCCTGTTTTTATTTGATTGGACCCCCTCAAGTTTTTCTCAGCAATTTAGTGTATTTTGCCATTGGAATGTGTTAAAGCATATTTTCTGAATTGCTTTGTTTTTTGATAACTGGCTAACACTTTGTGACCCTGACTACATAGCATATAAGGGCAGGATCTAAAAAGAAAGCAAAGAAGGCTGTCTGGTGACTGACATGTTGCATACCTAGTGGTACAAACAAAATTGTGGTGTTTAGTGTGCCGCATCAACCATGCATCATTTGGGAAAGCTGTTGGTCTTTATTATACTGCAGACCACCTGACCATCCATTGTTTTTCATACCCGGTCGTTCTATTTACGGTGGAAGTGAGCACCGGAGTTAAGGCAGAATCCCATTCTAGGTGAGAGCTAGTACTTATTATAAACCCTTAAAATGCTGTAAACTTTTGATTACTGTTTAGTGTTTTATGTATTTTTATTATTTCACTGAGCTGATTATGCAAATTTGTTTTACCTTTGAACTATTCAGCATGACTCATGCAGAATTTCCTGAATTGTGCTTTTATATTTGTGAACTTGTGGCTATTGTCCCTTTACTCTGTCTGCAGGCATCATAGATGTCTGGAGCATTGAAGCTGGCCGGGAACCCATCCACCATTATCAGCACCTGCAGCGGGTGCAGGCTTTGGCTTTGGGGGCTGAGGGGACCACTGTAGCCTCTGCCTCTGGTAAGCAGGTGCGAGTGGAACAGCCAGATGAGCAGGGCTACTGGCAGACAACAGCCCAGTTTGAGCTGGAGAAGTTGGTGAGTAGACTCCGGGCAAGCAGATGTCTCTGTGGTAATTATGAATTGAAAGGAGATTGGAAACCATGCTTCACCATGCTGATGCTGGCAGGTAGATGTAATTACAGGCTTATGCACTAAATCAGATGCTGTATATAAAGTTTGCTTGTCTTTTAAATGGTAAAAGGTCATTGGTTATCTCTTTTGAGTTGAAGCAGTGTGGTAAAACATACAATTAGTTATGAATAATCAGACTTGAAATGATTAATGTTCCAGGCATATATTTTCGCCTTTAGCACACATCAGTGCTCTCCATGAAGTCACCTGCACTTCAAGTAGAATATGTATCTCTTTGAAACCTCTCCCAAAGATCAGCATATTAGGTTGAATGGGCACTAAAAACCACACCAGTATGAGTTAGTGCCGTGTGATATAACATTTGGGTTGATACTTGATGTTGTTGGAACATGTTCTGTAGTGTAATTAGTTGGTTTTTTAAAAAAGAAAATAACTGAATGAATGTTCGTGTAATGTGCTTTGTTATGATATTCATCATGAGAGTTTTTATAAAAATACAAATTGATTGATTTGCCAGACTTATCTGCTTTTTGGAGTGGTGATGTTATCTTAAACAGACATAGGCAAAGAGAGAGTGCACTGATGATCCATTGCAGCATTTTTATGTCTGTCTGTCTGTCTGACAAGCCAATTCAGTCATTGTTTATGTTCCAGACTAACTAAGGAAACACAAACATGACCTGCTTTTCCATTGTTGATCTGTCACTGGTATCTTGCACCACTCTTCCAAATGCTCAAATGATGAAGGAATGGGCAAACAAAAGCATAGCAATATAATGTGTACTCTGTAAGCAATGAAGTGAACCTTTGCCACTCTCCATATAGGTTTTTGTTTGGGCTGTGGAAACTCAGCAGTGAGAAATACAATGTGTTCAAACAAACAAGAGACCTAAGTACAGCACATCTTTACATATGGAATAAAGGTTGATTTTCAAATCCTTTTTTACAAAATGTGTACATAAAGTGATAACGTACCCCCTAATGAGTTTTTTTATTGAATGAAAGTAAGACATTTAATATGAATTCTATCCATCCATTGTCAGTCCTGCTTAGTCAAGTTCCAGGTTGCCAGAGGCCAAAGCCTATATAGTCCATTAAAAGGCCCAGCCACATTTTAACCAGGCATTTCAGTGTAAGCCTGAGATGTATATTTGGGATGCAGAATGACTAGCCAGAGAAAATTCACTGAAACACATCAATGATGTTCATGTAGACAGTAATCTGTAAAAAGCCAAGTTTCCCCCTGAGACAAAGTTCTGTCTATCTGTCTATCTATGTATGTTAGGATTCTACACTCCCATTCAGCACTTTTACCCACTGTGTTGCTACAATGGATTCCATCTTTTCCTTCATTTTCATTACCAGTTTTGTCAAATTCCAGATCCTTTATGGCCAGAACCTATCCTGGAAGGAGATACAGGCTTCCATGAGCAATCACTCTAACACAAGCTTAGCTCAGCAAAGGAGCAGACACTAATTTGATCATTATTTTTCCATGTCTCAAAGTGTAGTTTTTGCTTTGATGATCTTGGAGCATCACATTAGTTGGTGCCTCCTCACAGATTTAGCACACTAGGGTTTGAATCCCTCATTCAGTTTTTGTCTGTGTGGTGTTTGCATTATTTCCCTGTGCCTGTGTGGGTTCTCCTTCCACATTATTAAAGACTTGCATTTTAGACTGAAAATGTCCTGGCACACTGTCCCAAGCCAGATTCCTCCTTTACGTTTTCTGTGGAAGGAGATGGTATACTTTCTGAACTGGCAGATTGGGTTTACGTAAGTAAAAGGTAAAGGTTGACAACTTTGGGGAGTCTGATTATGGCGAGTCGCCTGTCCCAGTTTGTATGTACTTTTCTAACTATGATGGCTTTTAGTTTAAACAGAAGGATTTTTAAATGTTGTTCTGGAACAGTGTTTGTGGGTTATTTTGCATATTCTTAATTTACTTTGATTAGTCCACCTATAATGGGGTTGAATGTACTTTTATCAAATAAACTACAGTAAGATGGAAAACCGTAAGGCAAGCAGTGGTTCATCCAGTTCTTCCTTTACAGGTGGACTTTGCTCAAATCATTCCAGGAGTGCGTCCACGGACACTGGCTGTTGTTGCTGCCTCTGACACAGTCTATCTCCTAGAGCCTGGCAAAGACCCCAGCATCCTTCACTGTGTGTACAGTCACCCAATAACCTGCCTTGACACCTCCTCCTCACAGGCTGCTGTGGGTGTGAAGAGCTTTGGGTGGGCAATGAATATGGGAAACAAGGTTGGTACCTTATGAAAATTATTTTTAATTCCAGACAAATAAAAGGTGTCTCTATCTTCTAACTACACTGGCTAAAATACTGAACCTTAATTTCAAAGCAGTTCCTTGTACAAATTATAAAGTGAATTGGTCATTCTCTCAATTCAATGGATTTTTCAGCATTAATTAATATAAATATGATCATATGGTATGACCAGATCAGCTTATGAGTTTGTGAATTTAAAGGAAAAGTTTTGTATTTTTTAAGTTGAAATTATTTCTTTACATTCTTGAAATATTAATTTGCTGCATGAAATTGTGTTCTAAAGTGAAGCATATTTTAAGTGTAAAAGGAATAGACTCAACACACTTAAAAAGGTTTGGGGCAGCCACCCGTATATTATTCCTGGCTGCAAAAGGCTTTTAAATAGCACAGAGATGTTATCAGTACGGAGTCCAAAATAGAACTGCTTAGGGTTTGCAAAGATGGTGGCTTTAAGGGATTAGACAGGAAGTGACGTAAGGGAACCAGAAGTGATGTTCCTCTGATGTCAGATTGTGTGCCGGAAGTGATATTCTTCTGGGCGCCGGAACTGGAAGTGATGTCATCTGCTCTGAATCAGATAGGTTTTTCCGCGGCTGGTCTGCAGAAATAACAGGAGAAGGTTTAGTGCACCCCGTTACCCCCTGGCCTGGTGTGGAATTACCTTTGCTTGGTCCATATAACGTCCTCCTGTTTGCACATGGGTGACAACAGCTTGTAAAAAGTAACTAGCCCGTACTTTTATAAAGGTGGTAAAAGGTAGCAAAGACTGAAAACTTATGGAATACATCTATTTTTCAACCTAAAAATGTTATGGAATATTGATTAATATCTTGAAGTTACATGCATTTTGCAAAACAGTGTACCTATGTAATTATAAGCATGAATAAACCACAAAGCAAGACATTGTTGTGACATTCATCCCTCTCAGAAAGAGACTGACTGCACTTTATTCTGCTGTTCATCTTCCTCTGTGGCAGGCATCCTTCGCCTCAGAAAGCCTTCACCAAGTGCTATTATTGACATTGAGTGTTTAGGCCCAGATCTGAATCACTGTTTCTATGCTTAGACAACCAGGCAATAATAACTGAAAAAGTCACATTTAAGATTGTTTATATTCTTTCACTATATTAAAGCTTACTTCATTATATATCAAAGATATTCCTTGCTTTCTTTGGATGGATGATGCACTTCTGTGCTTCAGTGAGAGAAAATATTGTAACGAACTGGGAGGGGGTATGAAAGATGGAGAACAGGAATTAGCCACATTTTGCCAATTGCTGGCGAGTTGGTCCTAAAAAGGACTTTCTGGTTTCTTCAGTGGACACTCCTACTGCGCTGCCCAATCGGTAGTAACACACACTCCAGCTGCTTTCGCCCTTTGTTCACTTATGAACACTAACCAACTTTGCCTCATTCTACTCACCCAAGGACTAAGGCAGCCCATCTGCATTTTCTCCCTGATTCCTTTCTAGTGACAGAGCCACAGCACTCTCCAAGTGCTGCGGCATCTGTGTGCCCTGCCCATGCATCGCCTATTTAACCGCCTGTTATTACAAGTCATAGCAGAACATAACCCCTAAAGAAAAAGAATTGCTGAAGCAAAAGCAGGATAATAACCAGAATTTAGCTTGGCTTGTTGAGGTTGCCATAACTCAACCAACGACGGAGGCTTTGAGCAGACAAGCAAACATGAAATGTATTCTAACCTCAAGAAATCTGTGATTAAAATAATTATTTCTAATTTCCTTTCATAATCACAAGGGTTCCCCCTAAACTTGGAACGCATGTTTTATTAACCTTCTTAGCATTGCATTTTATTCCAAAAATTATATATATATATTTTTTTAATTACATTTTTATTAAATCTCAAAGGTATTATAATGATACAAATAATAGTAATGATGAATAAAAATATGAAATGAACAGTAATAACAAAAACAATAATTGCAGTAATAATAATACTACTAATGATGACAAAACAGTATATAATCTCAAAATTAATCCTTTGTGTGGTAAATATTAAAGAACAATGAAAGACACAATCCAACGTCACAGTCGGGACAGTAATTGTGTGTTTTTTGGATTTTCTTTCCAGATTTATTAGTTTTTGAACACCACACTGCACAGGTGTGAGTTGGATTCCGTTTTTTTTTCCTGTTAGAGGTATATAATCAATAAAATGTCTACCAATAAGATGCTCTGGATTGACCCGTGATGTGCTGGGATGACCACGTTTCTTTAGCAGTAGTTTGGATGGTGAATGTACGGCAATTACTTGTTCTACAAGCTGGCATGTAAAGTTTGCATGAGATACAGTTTTGCCAGCTTTTTTTTGTATAACATGAATACTTTCCAAATGCATTGTTCCACCAGATGATGAAATATGTTTTTGTAGTATTTTTATTGCCTCTGAATAATGGGCAGAGGTGGGCAGAGTAGCCAAAAATTGTACTCAAGTAAGAGTAGCGTTACTGCTAAATAATATTACTCAAGAGTAAAAAAAGTATTTGGTGAAATGACTACTCAAGTACTGAGTAACCGTTTGATCATAATAAATGATTTATTTTTTAGTAATGTTGTAATAAGACAGACAAAAACATATAATAATGTGCAAATTCTGCTATTTCCAAATAATAAAATAAAAAATGAGTAAAAATAAATAACATCTTTAAAAAATAAAGATGCACAAATAACACAAAGTTTCAAATCTCAGTTTTTCACAACAAAGATCTTGAAGCGAATACCTACAGTAGGTAAGATGTATGTTTGAACAGTGGCAAGATATACTGTACAGCGACAGTATAATACTGCATATTCACTTGCCCTCCAAATAGCACAGCTGATAGAAAATAACATTAGAACAAGGCAGCTTCTGCATGTACAAGAAGTCTCACTTTACAATGACTGTCTGTGCATGTTTGGTTAAAACATGCTTGTTCTTCACTCAGTAAAGTGATGGTCAAGCTTCAGCAGGAGTTGGCTCTCATTTTTCATTTATTCTTGCTTTCCCTGTCCGCTGTCTGTGAGGAGTTTGTGCCGCTATGCCGCCTCAGTTTGCATGTGGTCATGTGACTGCATGGCTACGTCTGATTTGTGAAACGGAGCCTTGTGATTATCATTGCTACATCTGATTGGGTGAAACAGAGTCTTGTGATTATTGTTGCTACGTCGGACTGGTGAAGCAGCCATGCAGTACATCCACTGGCGGCTTCTCTCTGGCAAAAATACAGCGTATCTAATGGGAAAAAAAAGTAACCATTCGAGTGTTGCCCAATGTAGCAGAGTAAGAGTAGCATTTCTTCTTCACAAATGTACCCAAGTAAAAGTTAAAAGTATGGTGCAGTAAAACTACAGTACACTCAGAAGTACCATTTTTTTTTCAAAAAGTTACTCAAGTAAATGTAATGGAGTAAATGTAACTCGTTACTACCCACCTCTGATAATGGGATAGAAAGTGAATTTTTGATTTACACCGCCCATCGTACTATTGTAGTTGACCACAGCACAAGGCTTCGTAACCTGCTTCTTGCCTTTTGCCTGTACAGTAAGTGGAGCTGCATTATGTACAGTGCCAATAAGACATCTTTCTTGTCCTTCCATTTCAGCACAAGCACTTTACCCTTTTGCCAAACTACTAGCGCACCTTGCTGTAATTTAGCTCTGCCAAAGTCTTCAGGCATGCCACGATGGTTGAGATGCACTGTTCCGTATACCATCATTCTTTCTTTGCAGCAAGATGTCAAATAGCTCTGGCGAAGTATAAAAATTGTCCATGGTTACACAGTAACTTTGATCCAGCAGAGCATCTATCAAAGTCAACGCCGATGACATAACAACACTGTACTAATTGTATTTTTGATCAAACATTGTCCCTTTCCCTGTGTACATAAGCAAATTTCAAATGTATCCCATTTTAGATTCACAAAGCTTGCAAAGCTTTATGCCAAATCTTGCTGTTTTTGACACGATGTACTTTATCCATGACTGTTTGTCCTTATAAACCATGAGACTTTCAGCGATGCTGACATTGCTGTCCGGAATATAAATGCTCTGATATTTTACTGCAATCTGGTAAGTCTCTCAAGTTTTCTTCATTTTGGGTGCTGGATGGGTATTCTCATCAAAGTCTTCATTGTTGGTAAGGTGCAAATATTTCATAATTAGTGAAAACCTATACTTAAACATAATTTCTCCAAGGAATGGCAGCACTGACAGCACTTTTACAGCCCGAGTGATTCTCGCTTCTAACGTTTACGCAAGACGCATCTGTACAGTTTGACCGAGTGACACTTGGGGCTAATGATTTTAGCATCATTTTTGCAGCCTGAGTAACGCTTGGGTCTAATGCTAAGGAGGCTACATTGAAACCTTTGCTGATTCAAAGTGGATGTATTTGGTAATTTTTAGGCTTTTTATTTCACCAACTGATCCTGGTACCCTTCAGACCAGAAATAGTGCTTGGAGTTCTGCCTAACAAGTTCAATTTTTGGTCAGTCAGACTGAGAATCTCTTCCCTTATTCTCCCGGAATCCTTGAAATGTGATTCGGCAAGAGTGGCTTCAATCTAGGCACTCTACCATATATACCTTAATGATGGAGTTCTACTGATGTGGTTGTTCTTCTGACAGGCTATCCCATCTTAGCATAGGACGTCAGAAACACTACAAGAGAATTGACTTTCAAACTTTCTCCCACAAATTGCATACACCCAGTTTGTCCTGTCCACATTCATTTTAGCGATACCCACACTGTCAGTCTCTGAGCTATGTTCCTTTTGCCCATGGTCAGAATTGCACAAAAGTGGTGATCTTTGTAACAAGTCCTGTGTACAAATTGATTGGTAAATTGAATGTCAAGTCTATGGCTGTTTTGTGTCTTAATTAACAATTTGTTACATCATATTTTAATTGAGTTAAGGCCTATGTATAATAAATGAGAGTACACTGGCAGAACAATACGTATTTAAGCCAAGTTTAAGAACCTCAACAGAGAATTTAAAATGACATTTTGCTAAAGAAAAACACCTCTTCTCTGCTATGACACATGAAAAGCAGCCAAGAAAGGAAAAGCTTTTTCCTTCCTCACTCCCAACCCCCCATGCTACCACCACCGCTGAGCTTTTTTATTTTTCCAGTTGATATTATTAGGGCAGGGAGCCCACCTCACTGTAAGACACCTTTGAGTGAGCTTGTGTATGGCATCTGATCAGCTGGATGTAGCTGAACAGGAGCAGATGGCTGCTCCCAGCATCAGACAATGGGCTGGCAGTTCTCCACAAGTGGCATGACGTCGTTTACTCATTTTCTGATTAGTTATGTGGATGGAGAGAGTGGGGCTGGCAGTGAAGCCAATGTGTAGGAGGAAAGTTTGTGATGGCTTCATCTCCCGAAGAGCTCTGTTAGTTAAAGCAGGACAACGGTTAAATTACTCACAACATATTATTACAGAATATGATTAATTCTTGAAGGGACAGTAAAGCTTTTTTTAGAATTTGCCTTAGTGAGGCAAGTGTCAGGGAGTTGCTGTTTTCTATTGAGGATTGTGATTTGGAGGTAGAATGAGGCATTAATAATCCATCTTGTATCTGTTTGTGAGTGCAGCTCATCCTGAGCAGACTAACAAGGCGCAGATGTTTGACACAAAGATCAAAGCTTTGGTACCCGGAGGATCAGTGCTCATCACATAGGAAATACAACTCCTAGAATATTCAGAATATATTCTGTTTTAATTATTTATCTTGTACTTGGAGACAATCAAATGGGTTAATAAAGACAGGGGAACTTTTATCAAATGGCTCTAAAGGAAGGGAGGCTTATGACAAAAATACTTTTAGCTGAGAAACATGAAATACTCACTTTAACTTAGAAACAGACATGTAACACACAAGACAGGATAAAATTCAATGTTCGTCATCGGGTTGTTAATTTGAGCTTTTCATCAAGATTTGAATTATGCTTCTTATTTATACTTCATGTACAGCATATATTTGTTACTATACTGTAGATGTCCTGTTAAGTCTAAACTGTTCTTAAACTTTCTTTTGTTTGTTTCCCTGGCTGTATCAGTAAAGCGTGCAGCATATTATACCACTTTTAGTCAGAAGAGATGTCAAACTAGACAACTACCGTTGCTGATCTCATCAAGATGTTGGATTGCAAGACTAAGAATCATAGGGTATATCAAATTGGAGGACTACATGATGACTTTCCAGCACAGTTTCAAAGTTCCCAAATATTGCAGGCTCGCTACATGCTGACACTTTGTTAATGTGCTGCCTGGCAGTGGTGGTGCTATACTAAGACTTTCTTGGTGTAGCAATGTCAGATGTAATCTCAATCTCTTTTCCTTTTTTCCCTTTTGTCACGATATGATAAATGCAAGGCATCAGACTGATGAAGCTGTAATCTGTTTGCATGGCCCAATTCCTCATGCCTTCACTGTATGCATTGTACTTCTGGGTGAACGCCTATTGGTTGTCAGGTCTTGCACGTAGAGATGCCGTCCCTATGACTTAATGGCAAGATGCACACTGGGTATATCAGATCACATGACTGGCTTTCCCAGGAGTGGATATCAACTGCCTTCAACTAACTACGATAATGTAAATTAAGTCAGAGACCCAAAATCGATAGAAAAATGTAGTATGATGGAGCCTTAACTTAGTATGCAAGTAAGAAGTTTCTATTTAGTTGTGTATGTCAATAAATGGGAGCCTACCTTGTTCTGTATAAAGTGTCAAGAGTACCAGAAAAAATTGGAAATAAAAGTCTGTTAGTACGAGATGCTGACAGAAATCCAGAGACGGTGTATTTTGTCCAGTTTGGATATTGACTGAGTTATAGGTATTCTCATGAGCTTTTCTCAGTCAAAAGGCAACGAGGAAGCCACAGTGTACATTTGAACATTGCCTACCTTACAAAATCTGTGACATCTTTACTAGCTTGAGTATACTGATCCAGAATTAGTTAGTGATAATTGTATTTCACCCTGGGCTGGTGGATTTTGGTATTCCATTAACATACAAATTTCAGAAGTCTACACCAAGCTAGTCTATAACATAACATAATCCCTTTAAGTGCTGGTCCATTTATCATAACACAAAGAGTTTCTATTCTACTAAAGTAATTCATGTTTTTTCTTGCTTTTTCTATAGCTTGCTTGACTTATTTGCCATTGATATAGAACATATCACAGAAGCAGCCCTTTTAGATTGAGCAGCAGATGGTAGTACACGGAGTTGGGGTTGAAGAAGAAGGTCACTGTGGTATCTTTTTTGAATCAGTGGTTTCCTAGAGCAGGCTTTGCAATTCGAGCAGTGTGATAGAGGGTATTGTCATAAAGCAGAAGTCAACAGCTTTCCTCTCTGCTTTACCCTGGTTGACTATCGCACATGCCAGAGTAAATCTTAATAGGATTGATCACTTGTGTGGACCTTCTGAGAAATGTAATCAATATGGACTTCACCCTCATCATCATAAATTTTATGCATAATCATTGCTAGCACAGGATTAGACCTTGACCTTCTTCAGTGTTGGACAATCTCCATACTTCGATTGTTCTCTTTTTGCTTAAACTTGTTTGAGTCGCGCATGAAACCAAACCTCCTGCCCAGTTATGAAATGCTCCCTAAATTTCTCCTCATCCAAATTCATTAGCTGCTTGGAACTTTGGATCTGGTGGTGCTTCATTTCGGGAGTCCACATTCTGGGCAGCAAACATGCACAGAGCTAGCTCCTGTTTAATTGTTCATGAGAGATGATTTCTGCTGACCCATAACTAATCCCTATAGCAGTTTTTATCTCATACAGTCACTACTAGATTATTCATTACTAGCAAAATACCCGCGCTTCGCAGCAGCGAAGTACTGCCTTAACATTTTTATTAAGAAGAAAAGTAAACCTTTTTAAACTGAGGGAAAATATACCAATAATTATTTGTTAAGGATCTCTTTGTATACCACATTGTCAGTTCGGCCCTCCGGTTGTAATATGACCAAGCTGTGCGCTGAGCTTACTCTTGAGCATGCAATGTACAGTTGGCCATGTGAACAGTAATCTTGTCTCAAATCTCACAGCTTGGATTGCTGCTGTCATAATCGGTTTGAGTTTCATGGTTTGTTTTAATTACATTAGTATTTGCAGGACTTGTTGTGTTGAAGTGACATTCGGCATCTGTCAAGGGTTGTCAGCATACAACCGGTTTCATCGATAACTTCGCATCCAGCTTTTGAGAGTTGAAACATTCATAAACATCAAAGTGTCCACTACTCAAATTGTCACCTGCCAATCTAAGATTGCCTTCACTGTGAAAGCATTGTACTCTGCCGTAATATTTAATGGCAGTCCGAGTGTGAGTCATCTTCAAGAGATGTTCTGTCATAATGGAATTCTGCATTCCATCTCTTGATTTTGGTGCCCATTGAACTTCTAAGGGTGCATTATTATCTAGTTTTATGCTGCGTTCACATGCTATCGGCTAAACGGTAAATATAGGTTTCCAAGTCGTAAATTTCATGTGAATGCACTATGAACTTGGAGCCTCAAGTCAGACAATTTTGGGGAAAAAAACAAAACTACTTGAATTTTCCAAGTTGCAAGGTAATGCTGACCTTTCACCTTAGTCAATTGTATACAGTAAAATGCATAACCTGTGTAGTCAGAAATGCTATTTTGTGGTCTAACTTCATTTGTAGCAAAGTCATACACATTTATTGTGTTCTTATTTTCTATGTAGAATGTTGTTTACTGTATCTTTAATTTCTTTTTTTTTTTTTGCTTACCAAGTAACAAATCAACAGTGACCTCGCGTTTCTCTAAATAGTCTGACAGGAAACCCACATAAATGCACTAATGTGGGAAGGGGAAATGTCACAACTCGGAGCTCTGAACAGACTGAGAGCTTGTGAACACAGCATTAGAAATTTTATCACAGCATGATAAATGATAAATTTTGTGTTGATTTGGTTCTAAAACAAGACGCGTAAACTATAACTCACAAATGCTAGAAATGTCACATATTTTAGTACAGTTTTAGGCTTAAAACCCCTTAACCTCCCCATGTATATTGAGGAACTGTTAATGCAGTGTGTTTTTATCCAGTTGTCCTGTTAGGGTCAGGATGGCAACACGCCACACACAACAGACTAGGCCATCCAAGTATCTGTGTCACTCTCCATCTTCTTCTGGGGAATTCCTAGTTCCCCCCAGACATTCTAAAAAGATTCAGTACTATACTTCCAGCATGTCCGTAAATCGTCCATGGGTCTTCTGCATTTGGGCCATGCCTTTTACAACCAGGGGACACCCTCACTAGATGCCCAAACCACAACAGCAGGCTCTTGGTAATCACCAAAAGCAGTGCCTCTACTCTGAGGTCTTCCCATATTGCCAAGCACATTCTACCATCCTGTGAGACTGACCAGAAACCCACTGTGATGTTAATGCTGCGTCATATGTTTGAATACAGGTCATATCCACAGGTGACTAACAAATTATGGTTGCTACCTAGCATTTGCTGCTTTCAGGGTTGGCTCTGGCTCCCTGTAACCCTGAACTGGGTAAGTGGTTAAGAAAATTTGTGGTTAGATTAATTCATTATGGTCTTTGTTTTATGCAGTTAATTTATCTTTACAGCTTTGTGTTGTTAAAAAATATTAAATTGCTCACTGTAGCAGTCCATGCAGTACTTGAGTGTGACTGGCTAGTTAGCCTACAGCTGCAAGCCCCTCAGCCCCCAATCTTTATAAACAAAGAGAAATAGCAGCTGAAAGAGAAGAGGTGGTTTTATTTTATTTATGAGGATGTCATACAAACTCATCAAGTTCTTCCGCCTGCTGTGTGTTGATTGGTCTGGCTTCACTCTAATAAGGCAACATGGCGAGCAGTTGTAATGACCAGTTGCCATGCTGTGTAACTCTGCTCTTTGGGACTTGGCACTGGTTATGTAGCACACAATTAGGCAAGTCTGGCCTTGATGAGAGAGATGTAACATCTGGCAGATTTTCAAAACTTGCATCATACAGAATGTAAGCTGGGCCTTTTTTCCTCTCTCTCTCTCTTTCTCTTATTACTGAATATGAATTATTCAGTGTGGTCTGTGCTTTCCTGCTTTGGGTTTTCAAGAGCTTCTGAATGGTCCCCCGTCTTGTTTTGTTCACCTGTTATTTCTTGATGGAAACTTTGGCAAGTCCAATTTGTTTCTGTGGAGACACATGAGAGGCTGGCATGAGAGAAGCTGTCTTGTGTGCTTTGTGAAATTTTAGTCTGGACATCTGCTTTAACTAGACATTTGCATTAATTAAAATGCTATGGGACTGGCCTGATGTGTACAGTGAGAAAAACATTGCAAACAGGAAAATGTTCTTTAACTGCTGATTAAGACCGACAGATTTAATCAACGCTGCTGATAGTCCTATCTCCCCAACTGCCGCATCCTACTCACAAAAATCTTGCATGCAGCTGCCTGTCTCTACACAAACTTGGTTTTGGTGCATCTGCAAAAAAGAAATGCTGCTGGATGCTGTGCTGGAACAAAATTTGCCTTTGTTAATTTCTAAAGTAGTTTTGATTGTTATTGATTATAGAAAAAAAAATGAATGTTTCATTTTAAAGCTAGTTTAAGAGGCAAGATTGCAAAAGTACAAGAAGAGTGGCAAAGTGCAGTACTCAAAGTGGACTCACGAAGTATTGAGAGCCCTTCACTTTTGTGACACTTAGATTTGTAGATTTATCTTTAAAGGGATAAATTTGCAGTTTTTGACCATCAGTCTACACTCAGCAAACCATACTGACAAAGTGAAAACATATTTTCAAAAAGGCTTATCAATTTGTTAAAATCAAAGACTGAAATCTCTCATTTATGTAGGAATGATTTTTTTTTCACACAGATATTCTTGTATTGTTTGCTGTGGTTTAATATATTAAAAAAAATAATCATTTTTGAGTGGAGAATTACTTTAAACATTTGAGAGACCCTCAGGCTATGCAAATGGTTTTTGAACGTCTTAAGCATCTGCATTTTTAATGAGTCCACATAACGGTAGTAAAATTGTACACCTTGATTATCTGTAATATTCTAATCCTGAAAGAGGATCAGGGTGGTTTTGTTATTATGAGGCCATGCTTGAAAGCACTCTGCCCTTTTTACTTGTGTACAACTGTTCTTCCACCACCTTTCAAGAGTTTCTCCATGAAAATTGAATCATTCTCTGTCAAACTAGGCAATGAAGCAGATGTCAGGCAGTAGCATAGTTAGGGTTGGGCTTACTGGGGCTTAAGCCGCTGATCTTAGGTGTCTAGTCCCTAATTTTTTAAAAGCCTAGTGCCCCGCTTCCTGCCGTTATACATTCTGAGATACATGTACGATCGACACAAAACTCCATGGGAACTCGTTTCCTGTCCCTGCTCTTCGATTAACTGCAATAACAGCTAAAGCTAGGCATGCCCCCTGCTGTCAGGCTCCATAAGTGATGGGTTCGGTCACTCTTATTTTTACCTTTACCATGGTTTAAGTGGGATGGAACTTCATTGGTTTGCTCTGTGGAGTGCCAATTTTACCAGCATGCTACCACTTTTTGAAGTTATCTGTACTCGCAAGTATGCAGCACCTGCTGTTCTGTTTTATTAGTTTATTTAACTGTTAGGTGTACTGTGGTTGTTTTTTTTTTTCTCTTTCCGTACTTGGTCCTGGCACTTTACACATACATTCTCTTGGTATTATAATGCTACACTTTTTGATTTTATTGATTTTATTAACAAAAAATAGGTTCGAAACAAATCAACCCCCACCCTTGAAAAAGAGAGCTAGGCCAGCAGAGTAAAACTTTAAGCTAGTAAAAGTAAGTAAATAGATAAATTAATATAGATGAATGGAGTAAAAGATGGGAGAGAACCTGCTTCCACAATTTAAATGCTTATGTTAAAATGTTACTGATTAGATCCTGCCAGGTTTTGAAAAAGCTTTGTACAGATCCTCTAAGCGAAAATTAGATTTTTTGTTTTCAATTTTAGATAATATATAACATCAGTTACCCACTGACTTAGAATAGGAGAGTTAGGATTCTTCCAGTTGAGCAAGAGAAGTCTATGTGCCAATAGTGTAGTAAAGGCGATTACAGTTTGTTTGTCCTCCTCCACTTTAAGCCCATCTGGAAGAACACCAGACACAGCTGTGAGTGGATTAGGAGGGATTGTGACACCCAGGCTGTCTGAAAGGAATTTAAAGATTTGGGTCCAGAATGATGTCAATTTGGTGCAGGCCCAAAACATGTGACCCAGTGAGGCTGGAACTTGATTGCAGCGTTCGCAGGTTGGATCATGGCCTGGAAACATTTTGGACAATTTTAAATGAGAGAGATGCGCTTAATATATAATTTTGAGTTCTATGCTTTGCACATATGGAGTTCAAGTGAATTTTGGGCATTGCTGCTTTCCACTCCTTTTCTGAGATGTTAAGTGAGAGATCCTTTTCCCACTGTACTCTTGGATCTTTGAAAGAGAGGGACTGTTAAAAGGTTTTATATATTACAGAAATGCTGTCTGAGTTCTCAAGACTGATAAGTATTTTAGGTGGAAGGTAAGGAAAATTGGGCAGGTTTTGTTTAACAAAGTTTCTGATTTGAAGATAGTGAAAGAAATGTGTTGCTGGAAAATTACATTTTGAGTGTAATTGTTTGGAGGATGCAAAGACGTTGTCTGTGTACAGATCTCTAAGTGATTTAATCCCGAATGTATTCCAGACATTAAAAACTGTGTACGTTTGAGAGGGTGGAAAAAGTTGGTTATCGTGCAGAGGTGCCACAAATAAAAGCTTATCTATCTTAAAGTACTTCCTGCATTGGTTCCATATTCTGAGTGAGTGAAGCACAATTGGGTTGTTAGTATATTTGCAATAACTTGTATTTACTGGGGTACAAAGCAAGGAATAGCCTATAAAGAAATGTTGCAGGATTTTATTTCTATTGCGGACCAGGCCTGTGTGGGTTAATCCATTTTTGTCAATGTCCAGGTTTTTATAGCTTGTATGTTTGCTGCCCAGTAATAAAACTGAAAGTTAGGTAGAGCCATGCCACCTTCCGTCTTGGGTCTTTGTTGGATCGCCCTTTGGAAACGTGGATGTTTTGAATTCCAAATAAATGAGGTTATGGTTGAATCTAATTTCTTAAAAAATGATTTATTGATATATAGTGGAATGTTTTGAAATAAAAAGAGAAGCTTAGGAAGGATATTCATCTTAATAACGTTAATTCTTCCAGCTAGAGTGAGATGAAGGGTAGACCATGTATGCAAGTCTTGCTTAAGTTTTTCCATGCAGACAGCAACATTTTGTTGATAAAGAGCTTTATTTACTTGTGATGTTTACCCCTAGTTATTTAAACTGATCTGCGATGATAAAAGTGAAGGTGTCCAATCTAATATTGTATGCTTGAGAGTTCACTGGAAAGAGCACACTTTTATTCAAATTAATTCTGAGACCAGAAATCTTTTGAAATTCTGTTAGTGCTGTTAAGACTGCAGGCACAGTATTTTGTGGATCTGATATATACAGTACCATATCATACTGCATATAGAGAAATTTTCAGTTCCAGTCCTTCTCTGATAATCCCCTTTATCACATAAGCATTTCGACAGTGAACTGCCAGTGGCTCAATGGAGATTGCAAATAGCAGTGGTGACAAGGGGCATCCTTGTCTGGTACCACATTCTAGTTTAAAGTAGTCTTAATTAATGTTGTTAATACAAACTGAAGCTTCTGGACTGGTATACAGTAGTTTGATCCATGGACAAATGTTCGGGCCAAACCCAAATTTCTCCAGTGTACTAAAGAGGTAGTTCCATTCAACCATATCAAATGATTTTTTTGCATCCAACGATAATAGCATGTCCAGGGTGTTAGACTTTGTGTTAAAGGCTCCATTTTGAATCAAAACTTAGTGGTGTGAACATGGCCAAAATTAATAGTGAATTTTCAGCAAATTTTTATATGGAGAATCTTCTAATACATCTGTAAGTAATAAGAAAATTAGGGCGTAAATCAGAAATATTGTGATACAGTAGCAAAGGTTAAAAATGTGATTTACTTGCATTGTATTGTTGCATAGTTCTGTGCTTTAAGACAAAGCTGGTCAATGTAGTATACACAGACACAGACACGCACCCTGGATTGATTCCTCCTTTTTTTTTTTTTTTTTTTTTTTCCTTGCCTTGTTCCTCTCCTGGGAGAAAGATTGACGTGTACAGCTGGGAGACTGGCCAGGCAGTTGTATCCTTGGGGTCATCCAGTGGAGATTTTACTTGTGTCAACTTGAAGGACAGTCCTCCAAATCTGCTGGTGTCTGGCAACAAAGACCGAAGGTAAGCCATTGTTTGATTTTACTGCCTGTACATCAGCTCAGTTCAGAATAACCAGCTCCCATCACACTTTCTGCTTTTGCCTATTTTCAATGAGGGTGACGACTGAAAGTTCTTCAGCAGGAGGGTTGTTTATTATGTCCTGCATCAAGACAGAGATGCCCATCTGTTATCAGACAAAGCCTCACCGGATGCTTCTTACTTTTCAACAGTGGCCTGGTGTTTTACACGCTGAGCTGCTTCCCCTGTAACATCTGTAGCAAAGGCTTGAGAAAATTAAAAGCAAAGCTTAGCAGCACAACAGGTCCACTGCAAGAAATTTTTGGCTTGCCTAGAAAATTAAACTCTTCTTGCCAATTCTCGCGCAAATTTGAAGAATGCTACAAAGAGGAGGTAATGTGTCCAGGCACAGCAGTCAGTCAGTCAGTTTCTAATCCGTTCAGCCCTGAAAAGGGTCATGGGTATCTGCTGGAGCCTATCCCAGCTAGCATAGGGCACAAGGCAGGAACAAACACTGGATAGGGTGCCAGTCCATTGCTGGGCGAACACACACACACTCCCCCATACACTATGGCCAATTTAGGATCACTAACTGACCTAACCATTGTGTCTTTATATGGAAACTGGAGCACATGGAGTTAACAAACTACATGCAGTGAGGATCTGGGATATGATCCCTGGTCTCCTACCACTGCACCACCATGCCACCCAGACACAAAGGTGTGGTCATCATAAATATACTTCCCCTTCTCAGAATTTCTGTCCTTTGTTAGGCCTTGATTGTGGGCACTTTAAAAGGCACACATGATGCTAGGATTTGTAGCCCAGGGTAACGAGCACAAATATGGAGAGATAGTGGTGCTTTGACACATAAACACAAAGTCAAGATCTTACATGTTTTGGTACAATTCAGACATGAGAATTTGGTAATTGGCTGAACACAAATTAAATACGCTAAGAGTGAGTCACAATAAAATAATGAATTTAAAAATGAGAAAATATATAGATTTACTACATATATTGTTACTTTAAAGATGTATGTTTGAATGTGTCATGGCTGTAGAAATAGAAAGCTGACTAAGTAGACCAGGAAATGTTGTAAAAGGGAGAGAGACAAAGAAAGGTTTTTGATCATGCAGGGGTCAAAAACCAAAACCGGACTAGAAAAAAGAAGTGTGCAAAAGTCATAAACTGTTATCCAAAAATCAGTTACAAACATACTGCCTTCTTTCCTTGCCTCCTAAATGCAAAATCCCATGGATTGGTGGGGTGAAGGGAGATAAGGTTCTGTCTTTCACATTCGTACAGGACTAATTTTGAACTGACATGTAACCAACATGAGTGTCATTTTGGGAGTGTGGTAGGAAGTTTGGAGTACCCTGAAGGCATTGACAGGGAGAACAGGCAGCTTTGACACAAACTACAGCTACGTGTGGGATTCATACTCAGAACAGTGAAACGATGAAAACCGCTGCGTCACCCTAGGGTGCTGAAAGATTTCACAAGATCTCACCGTGAACTGGTTTACAATAATTACCGTCAAAGAAATGTAAATGTACCTGGCACAAGACAAGTTTTGGGAAGAGTCCAGATGGCTATGGAAATGAAGAAAACAGCTCATTTCCATTTATGCCACTTCCTCTTTATAACTTACTCTATTTGTATGACAAGATACCAAGTTAGAGTTTCATTTTGCTAAGTGATGCAGTTGCTAGGCTGTTCCAGGAAGAAGTAATGAAAGAGTCAAATGGTCAAAGTGCAGTCGGTGAACTGACAGAAATCAAGATGCATGAATCTGGGTTTGAAATAAACCACTCTGTTCTGTTCCGAGTGTATATATCACACACAAACAGTGTTATGTAGGAATTGGTGCAGTGCTGCTGTCACTAGTCATACAAGTACTGTAGTATTAATCATAGTACAGCAAAATCCTTACTTGCGTATCAGACCAACATGCAACACATCCCTTCTGTGCAACTCCACGATCATCAAGAATGGGTTCTGTTGAACTTACTTGTCTTTTGTGGCCACTCAAGTATAAAAGCTAAAGTAGGGGTAAGACCTGACAATACGCTTGAGCTAGAAGATC
Organism: Polypterus senegalus; assembly: GCF_016835505.1. Lineage (NCBI taxonomy): Eukaryota > Metazoa > Chordata > Cladistia > Polypteriformes > Polypteridae > Polypterus > Polypterus senegalus. The sequence goes on from NC_053165.1 coordinate 25,412,752, forward strand.
ATATTAGCCTAACCATATGACAGGAAATGTCACAGCCGGAGTGCTTGGTATTCATGGAACTAGTTGTCTGATACTAAAAAGGCTGATTAGGTTACTGCCTGAGTCTGACGTACAGTAGAAATATTAGTGTAAGTGCAGTCAGGGGAAAAAGAAAGAAAAAGTGCTCCCATGAACTTGTTTTGTTCTAAGTATGAAACCATAGCAATTATTTAGTCCTCACCACATCCTACAGTTCAACAGTTATGTGGTGTGTGTCCCTTGAGGTGAGATTTACCTAATTGTAAAACTCAGAGACCTGACTGACTTTTTCACATTAGCGTAGCTATTGACTTTTTTTTTTTTTTTTTTTTGTAGCAATGTAAAGTGGTCATGTCAATTTTCAATGAATAGCTTGTTTTATCTGTACTTTTTCATAAACGTGTTGTCTGCTCCAGCCTGCACTGAATCTGTCTTGTTTTTCAGCTCATTCTTGTCCATTTAAAGTTGTAATAGTAGTACTGTTAAATACACACAGTGCAGTGGCATTCATACTTGTGTAGCTCATTAACATGCAACATGTCGGCACTCTTCAGCTCCACGATTAACATGAATGGATTAAACGTTGTTATTTAATAAAAAACGACAATCGTTTTAACTGATGTACTCCTGACTCCTGCTTTGGTGCTCTAATTATCTTAAACTTTGTGTAAAAAACATATATATACTGTATATATTTGTAGTTGGAGGTCCACAAAGGGAGAGAATGAATCACATATCATAAAGTAGCCGTCATCAGAGGATAATGCTTAGACATACAAGAATCAAAGGCAATATATAGTAAAATAAGACTTGGAGTAGGTGAGTGTGTGTGTGTGTGTGGGGGGAATGAGGTGGGGTTGGGAGGGTGTTGGACGTAAAGTTTTATTTATTATGAGGATGTTCTTCTTCTTAAGTTTGCATATGCTGAGTTCATGTCCAAATGTCTGTTAATGGCATTTTTGTTTGATAGCCAAGATTCAGCCAGCTCTCTGGCACTTTTTCTGTGGCCCAGCAATATACATGGGAAAAACTTCAAAAAGAATTGCATCACGTATACAGGAGCATCAAAACGCCGTCAGAAGGAAGGACTCACAATCACTGATTTATATGCACACAAATTCAACCAGACATACATTTAATTGGGACAGTGTACAAGTAAGATTTAGGGCCAGTACTAAAAGTGCCAGAATGCTGGCTGAATCTTGGCTATCAAACGAAAACGCCATTAACAGACATTTGGACACAAACCCAGCATTTACAAACTTAAGAAGAAGAACATTCTCATAATAAATAAAACTTTACATCCAACACCCTCCTAACCCCACCTCATTGCCCCTACACACTCACCTACTCCCCCTTGTCTTATTTTGCTATATATTGCCTTTGATTCTTGTATGTCTAAGCATTATCCTCTGGTGATGGCTCCTGGCAGGAGCTGAAAGCTCAGGAATAAAAACTACTTTATGACGCGTGATTCATTTTCTCCCTTTGTGGATCTCCAGCTGCAAATATGCAAACTGTATCACAGACTTTCGCTTCTATATATATCTATCTATCTATCTATCTATATATATATATATGTATATATATATATATATATATATATATATATATATATATATATATATATATGTATGTATATATATATATATATATATATATATATATATAAATATAAATAAATATGGTTGAATAGTTTTACTGTCAAATAATGCAAAGAGTACACGACACGTGTTTCGCCCCAATTCTGGGCTCATCAGGTGTACATACTCACTGCACCCCCTCTCGGGGGATCGAACCTCGGACGTCAGCGCTAGAGGCAAAGCCTCTTGCGTTGCGCCACGGCGTGTGGTTCGTTTATTTGACAGTATGTAGAGGGCACCATGGCAGATATTTGCAGGCTCGCAAACCAGCCACAAGCGTTACCTGGTAGGTAACTATGCATACAGTCAGATTGTGATTCAGACTACGAATGCCATGAATATATATATATATATATTTCAAACTTGTTTGAGCTACAGTTCAAATATCCCTTTGAGTACAAATAAAGCATATGTATCTCTCTATCCATCTATCTTTCTATCTGTATATCTAAAGAAGCAGGTACAGGACAAAGCTGTGCTTTCACTTTTATTACAAACATAATTCTGACAGACCCTGTGTCCCCACCCGTCTCAAGGAGAGCGAGTCTGGAGAAGACGCATTTGGGTTTTATTTAATTAGGGAGGACAGAAATGGAGTTGAATGTTATTGAAGCTTTATTAGGTTTTCTTTTCTGTTTTGTTTATTGTTGAATGACCCTAAATGTTTCTACAATGTCCAGAATAAACTGTGCTTAGAAAAGAAGGTTTCTTCATGTCACTTGTGTAACTCAGAATCCGGAAAAAACAAATTATGCTTCAGTATTCAATGTTTTATAAAAATAAAATGTGAAAGCTTCCAAGGGGGTGAATACTTTTTTTTTTTTTAAGCACTGTGTGTGTGTGTGGAGGAAAGAGATAAATCAGCGAATTACAGATGGGCACAAGTAACTGGACAATTGAATTTCCAGTAAAATTGTAATTGTATAATTAAAAGTATGTTGTCAATTTAATGTTTTTAATGTGTGGATCTAATAATTTAGAGCCATTCTGCAAATTGGGGAAAAATGGCCCAATGTGTCATCAGAAGTGTTGGTTACACACTGGTGCCTGAAGGATTTCACTGCCAGTTGTGGCTGGAGCTGCCAGAAGTCTAAAGTGCTCTGATGTTTTGCTTTATGTATAAATTGTATTTTTAAAAGCCGCCTTGCTCTCATGTTTGTGTTCTTCTTTATTGCTGTCACCCTGTTTGGTTGGGAGCATGCACTGAGGCAGCACATTGCTGCACCCACCTTGATTGCTGAAAAATGATAATGTACATGTAAAAGTGGTCTGCTTCTCAATTGGTGGGGGGTAGAAGAGAGCAGAGAAGAAGTAAAGCTGTGATGGGAACGACTCAATGGGGCGGGCGGGGAAAATGCAGTGAGTGAGTAATTAAGTCGATGTCCTAGTAGCCTTGGGTCAAGCGTGTTAGAACCTTCGATTAGCCAGCAGGGGCTCATGCACCCTGGGAAGAGGTTTGTTAGAGATTGCAGCCATTATTAACCCCACAATATACTGTATATAGTTATATCTTTTCCTAGGTACAGCAGTGATTCCAAATGAAGTAACGAATCTGTAACACTAAAGGAAAATTCTACTAGCTTCTGTTTATTATAGGGTTAATTCTCACAAGAATTTAGTACTTGAAGGAGAGCAACTTGGCCAAAGCATGATACGGCTGGAGTATTCTGGGGTTGGTGCTGGTCCAACTTTGCATAATAACATGTCTATTGGTCACATAACACTATGCAACAAGGAATTAACAATGTCTTCTTTTGGTCTTAATGACATTTACAAAGCCTCGCAGAAGAGCTGTTTTGTCTCTGCTAAAAGAACTTCAGTTTAGTTATTGATCATCTCAGTGGTGCAAACTTTATTTTAAAGGCTTATGTACCCTTAACTTAATGAGACCTAATAAAGCTCTCATATTCAAAAGAAATTATATGCCACACCACGAGCTCTGAATATGCCACACATGAGATGAAAATCCCCTTAACTGATGCTTTGTAGGTGTTCATATGACCAAAAGTGGCTTTTGCTAACATCTTCTCAAATACAGTGTGTGACTAATGGACGCACTCCAGGTAGGACCTAAACTAAAGTGCCACCGGTAGTGGCAGGTGGTCCACTTTAGAGGTAAGCGGATCTCTCTTTCCGGCTGACAAAACTCCCTTATTGTTAGTGGACTATGCATCACTGCTCCTCTTTTTATTGGCAGAGTGAGGGTGTTTGATCTGAGGACAGCAAAGTCTGTCACTTCTCTGTACGGCCATCACATGGGGGTTTCTGCGGTGCAGGCAGATGACTGGAAGATTGTAAGCGGTGGGGAGGAGGGTCTGCTCTGCGTCTGGGAAATGAGGATGGCAGCCAAGCTCTGGGAAATGCACAACAGGTCAGTTTTCTTTCCCTTTGAAAGTCGGGGACAAAAAGATGACAATCCTGTGTGGACCCCTGAACAGATTTGTTTTGGATTTTTTAAAGGCACCCTGTTCGACATATCCACTTCCACACCCAGACCTTAGTAACAGCTAATATTCCAGACGAGAAGACTCCCAGGGGTGCATGCATCACAGATGATGACCTCACTGCACATCGACGGTAAGAATTCAGTTCAACTTGTTTCTACTCCCATAGTCTGGGTACAATACGGTGGTGAGATCAGCGACTGCTTCACAACAAAAACAGCTTTAGTTTGTCCTGGTAATTCCTTTTGTGATCACGTTTACTGTGCTAACACAGTGTGTCTTGAAGCTCAAGTATTTCACTGCATTCATTTTAGCAGAACCTCCTGTTCATACTCTCCTGTAGCGTTTCACAGCAGTTGAACTCCACAGATTGACTAGACTAATAGACTAAGTACGCTGAGTTTTTTAAAATTTTTGTTTCCTTGTTGCTTTGGCATTTCAGCATACTTTAGTGTACTTTAGGTTGGCTGCCCTAAGCTGATAAACCACACATACCCAATTGGCAAAATGTAGCTGTTGTATTTTTCTTGTCTTCTTAAAGTGTCAAGGCTGGGGGGCTGTGAAAGAACAGGGTCTGTTAATAATGCCCTCTGAGGCATTCCTTGTATGGTATTGGGCTGTACATTAAAATGCATTATTTTTGACATATGTTGTACTGATTTAATATAACGTTGACTGAACACTAAAAGAGAGGAAACTTGAGCTTATCTGGAATCCTAAACTGAATCAGCAGCCAAATAGTCATTCAGTAGAGAGCCTCCTGTGCATGATGTGATGCCATGTAAAGCTTGGTCGCACATTACATGATTTCTTATCCGTGGGGATGTCAAACTTGACTACAGCAGTTGCAGTATTAGATTACACAACTAGAAAATTGCACGGCTTGACAAATTACACAACGCTGTGATGACTTTCCAGCAGAATTTCACATTTCCAGAGTATGGAGTTGGCCCCTTTTTCTGACATTGCACTGCCCGACTGCGCTGGCCCTGTATGAATGCCTTACAGGTACGGCAAGTTCATCTGTAATCACTGCTCCCCTTTTTTTTCCATTCTGTCATGGTACATAAAACACGTCAAATCAGACAGATGAGCCTTTCTTCTATTTGTGAGGTTCCAAATTAATTGTAGCTGGCTAAGCACTCACTGGTTGCACCCATCCCTACAACTTAAGACAAACCTAATTGATTTTGTTGGCCGAGTCACAGACTGCTTGAACTGAGGTGCGGGGTTTTGTCACGTGACATGACCAGCAGTCACAGGAGTGTGTACCACGACTGCTTCCGACTCACTCAGATTATATAAATGTGACTGAAGATCACTGGAAATGGCTTGTAATGTGACACTGGTTTAAGTCGCTCTTGACTGAATTAACCTCGGGTGTTGATGCTCAGTGACTTTGCTGCTTAAAGGTAGCATCTAATCCTTTATCTGTCTGCTGGTTGTCCTTTAGGCACAGAGGGACCATCTACCTGTACGACTTTTCTGTGGACATGTCCAACGGCGATCACATCCTTCCCATCTGCCGCTCAAGTTACGCTGAGTCCCATGGTTATAACTACAACATTGGGCTGGCCGTTCCATATGATAACATCCTCGCTGTTCCTGTGGCGACCAGGCCACACGTGTCTTGAGCAAGACTAAAGAAAGTCATGGAGGAGGACATTTCTAATGGATCTGAGCACACATTTGAACACCTCTTGTCATTTTCCGGAAGTGTTCCTTTTAATATTTATTTTTCAATATGTTAGTATGTTTTCTTTTATTATTGTCAGTATGTTAACATTTTTTAAATCTCAAAAGACGGTTCACTGCATAGTGCAGATGTGTCATACACAGGGGACTTGGCACAGTTCAGCGTGGAGTTGTGCAAGCAGGACGATGGGCTCTGTGATTCACTGATGGCTCTTGTCTTGTATTATCGATCATTATCTCTTAATTATTCCTTCAAGTTGAGGATCTGGGCATCAGTTCTCATGTTAACTTACCCGTCAGCTTTGCTCTTGCACAGAGATTTGTGTATATTGTATATAAATTGTATCATACTCCAGTATTTTGCCATGTCCTTAATGATTTATTTATTTCTTGTTATGGATGGACGGATGGATTTCTTGTAAATGCATAGTTCTAATGTCTATCCCCTATCATGTCAGTAAAACATTAATTATCTATGTTTGGTCTTTAAATCCTCCTGGCTTATTGTGTCTAGCTGTATTCACACACTCACAACTGCAGACAAGCCAGGGCTGGTCACCTTCACCCTGGAAGTTCACTCACAACCTAACTGCCCTGATGTCACCATCTGAAATGCAGCATTGGCTGTCGGCCTTTTGTAGGTAAGTCTTCTTATTTCTTTTTGGAAATGCTGTCTCCGTGGGCGTTCTCAAAGAGGATTGTCCAGTTTTGTCTTCTGGTAAATCTTCTGTTTGAGCAAATATTTGTGTTGTCAAACCGAGTGTTCCTGTGCCACAGAATAGGCTGGCAAATAAAAGGACTTGTGCGCTTGTTAGGGTAGCGGGACTGGGCAATGTATTGCACTGCTAGCTGATGGTTCAAGAGTTACATACTAGGCCCAGCTTTAGTGGATGTATTTGTGTATGTGTGTGTAGAGTTTGCATTTTGGTCTTAATTTTTGTGTCCTTCAACATCCCAAATGTGCATTTGCGGTTATCTGACAACTCTCAACCTATCTGGCAGGAGTTAGAGTGGGTGAAAGAGCCATGCAGTGCACCACTGTCTTTTATAGGCAGAGGCTGTGAAAATGTAGTTTTGGGGAAGTGACTTCAGACGTTGGATGGCGTGATGGCCTGTTTATCGTTCTTGTCATCTTTCAGCTTTGTTGAAGGTAAGAGTCACATTCTTAGTTTTTAAGAGCAGCCAGATACTGTAGTGTCTTCATATACTTGGTGAGCTGTGACCCTGAGTATTGTTGTTTGTTTGTTTGTTTGTTTGTTATGGGTTACATGCATGTGTAATGTTTAAGGATTAAATTGAAATTCATAGCATTCTTCTACACCCCTAAGGGTGTTTAATTTTACAACTGTTTGGATAAAATTTGGGTTACTTGAACTTGCTCCAAGAATAAGGTAAGTGTACTGCTTAATGAGCTGTGATTACAGTACACAACATTATTTATTCACTAGAGGTATTCTTATATATAATTTAATACTATCCGTATGTATGGTGGTCGCGTCAATACCTCGACTCGATACAAGTTAGAACCATGCAATGAGACTCTGCCTCTGTAGTTAGAACATAACGTGGCAAACGCGGACGCAATATTGCAAGATTGGCTAAGAATGTTTGAATGCTTTAGTGACGCCGCTGGACGGCCGAGTATAGTAAGTCGGTGTTTGTTCGAGCAGATAACAGTAAGATCGTTTGGTTTTTGGAACGTTGGTTTGGTGGGGCGTACTTTCCAGGACTAATATCGTCGACTGACTTAAACCCTTCGACAGCTCCGGAACCGTAAGTAATTTAAAACGTATCGCCATTTGCTTGGTACGTCAAAATCTATCTTTGGGCAGTTCGGTTTTGGCATCCGTCCTTCTGACATCTGTTGGCAAAACTGAGTAATGATGGCTGGGTATTAACAACGGTCATTGTTTAAGTGTTATCCGATCTCAGATCTAAAATGACCACGCCAACATAATTATTACTCTGACTCTGATTAGAGTCGTAAAATACGGTTTGTTTTGAAAATTTGTTTGCCGGAAAAAATCAAATGAGGTGCGCAGAAGAGCTGAGTTCACGTTTCGCAGCCCCGTTTAAACAGGAAGCTCTTCATTACATCGGCCGAAAAGGTCTATTTTAAGCACAAATCAGTGTCATGATAACAAAATCATTTCAAGGTCTTAAAAAAAAAAAAAGACAAATGATTCTTTGCAGAGAAAGTATGGATTTCACAAACGTAGAATTTGTAGCCCGCTTCGATCAGGTTCCCAGTCACTAGTCTATTCATAAATCTGCCTTTTACTTTGATATATGGAAGGTATTGAATGAAGCACAATGACGTTATGCTAAGGTAAAATGGCAGAAAATGGGGCAGAGGATTAAATTCTGGAGGTTTTAAATATATTTTGGGGAGTCTATAGAGACTCACCGACCCCGGCCCCCTCACAACATAAGACAGATGGGAATTTAAACTCTTGATCTGAAAGCTGTCAGTGTTAGCCGATGGGCATTGTGTGTCTTTTAAACTGCAGTATCCATAGGTGTCTTAATTCAGGCCAAGGACGGATTAAGACCCCCATAGGCCCTGGGTGACTAAAGCCATTAATGGAGAATTGTTCATACTTTCAACAATTTAATGTGCAAATAACAGGTCGTTTAATGGCGCGAGGTATTTCTCACTCTTGATTTCGGCGTGAGACTCGATCGCTTCATTGCGAGGACCCATGTAATTTCATACTCGATCATTTCATCAAGCGCTTTTCTCCCCTTGGCCATTTTGACAGCATGCAGATACTAGCAGGAGGGAGGGTTATTGTTAAGAAAAAAAGCCATCAAAGGGCTGCATACCCAGATGGTAGATCCAGTACGCTGATTCAGGTATTATGTGGACTCTTTTAGTTCTGGCAAGACACTTAATGAGAGGTCACAATGTGTTCAAGTTGTATTTGCTAATGTAACCCATCCATTGGAATTCTTAATTACGTTAACAAATAAAAGAAAATAAAAACATGCCAAGTAAAACCTACATGGCGTTGGCTTAACTTTTGCCCCCAATACTGCTTGTTCCACAAATACAAAAGTTTGCAATCCTGTGGACTTTCCTTAGTGTGCTTCTCGTATCCCCACACACACAGGAATCGAGATGGCTGCTTCCATTCTTTCCACTGAAAAACTGCAGTCGCACAAATGGTGGACATGGACTCATGGGATATTCCGTAAGTGTCTGTTTCTCATAATGTCTATTCGTTTATGCTTGTTTATGGAATGTGACAGCTAGGCAAAGAGTCTGAGTCTTCAACAATCCTTACAGAAGAGACGGACTGAATTTTGTGTTGAAATGAATAAACGTGAAACAACAGATTAAATTAAGCAAAGAATTCAATTAAATTGAGAAGTTCTCGTCCACCTGAGGGAACACTAGGAGCCAGCACTCAGAATGGCATCTAGTATAGCAGGTCCATCACACGATCCTACAGTTGAACTCATAGCACTCGGAGAGCCGTGGTATAACCCCAGACAAGCGAGACTGTGAGAATAACCCTGAATCTATGCCATCTACTATGAGCCTAAAGTGGTGGGCTCTGTTATGAAGAGTGACGGAATTTATCCAGGAAAACAGAACGGCGGGCACAAGCTAGTGTTTACTGTCAAGTCGGACACTCCTGTAACCAAACGCTAAGCTAAGATTAAACAAGGGGGATCGCTGCATGGTGGAAAATGGCAGGCCATTTGGTGCTGAAGTGGAAGTTAGGTCTTCAATGTACTCTTCATTGTTGTACACATTTAGTTCATCATTGCGTCTTCTGAAATGATACTAGGGTAGTGTGGGCGTTCTGTCTCATTCATTTCTTTTTTTTTTTTCCTTTTTATTAATTTTATTACAATCCATACACATCAATTAAGTTTTTAAAAACAGAAAAATTGAGTTAAGAATTAATCAAACCCCACCCCTGAGAGAGCGAGCAAGCCAAACGGCGTGAAATTTAAGACCTGTAAACATACCTAAATTAATAAATTCTCTGTGCTTTATGAGCTTATTTTAAAATATTACTGATTAGATCCTGCCATGTTTTGAAAAACGTCTGTACGGATCCTCTGAGTATTTGATTTTTTCCAATTTCAAATAATATAACACATTGGTTTCCCACTGACTTAAAAGAGGAGAGTTTGGGTTCTTCCAGTTTATCAGAATGAGTCTGCGTGCCAACAGTGTAGTGAATGCAATCACAATTTGTTTGTCCTTCTCCACTTTAAGCCCCTCTGGAAGAACACCAAACACAGCTGTTAATGGGTTAGGAGGGATTGTGAGTCCAAGGCTGTCTGAAAGGTAAGTAAACATTTTTGTCCAGAATAATGTTAATTTGGTGCAGGCCCAGAACATGTGACCCAGTGAGGCTGGGGCTTGGTTGCAACGTTCGCAGGTTGGATCATGCCCTGGAAACATTTTGGAGAGTTTTAGTCGAGACAGATGTGCTCGATATATAATTTTGAGTTGTATAATTGTATGCTTTGCGCATATGGAGCTCGAGTGAATTCTCTGCATTGTTACTTTCCACTCCTTTTCTGATATATTAATTGAGAGATCTTTTTCCCAGTGTCCTCTGGGATCTTTGAAAGGGAGGGATTGTAAAATGATTTTATATATTGTAGAGATGGAGTCCAAGACCTTGAGATTGAGCAATATTTTTTCCAGCATGGATGAGGGTGCAAGATGAGGATTATCTGGAAAGTTCTGTTTCTGATTTGAAGATAGTGAAAGAAATGTGTAGCTGGAATGTTATCTCAAATTCATTTCTGAAGTCATGTTGAGATTGTGCAGTTTGGTTTTCCAGGTGTGAAAGTATTTGCCTGTTGTCATGAACGCGGGTTTCATATTCTCCGGCCATTTTATTTTTTGACTGATTTAGATTTTTTTTTTTTTTATTCATCGGTGGTTATTTTTGGTTGTCACCTTGATGCCACACTTCTGTGTCCATGTTGCCTGACTGTGGCCTTGTTGTTTATGATCAATGTGGTTGTTGCCATTTCCATGATGAATTGTATTTTTTCACCGCCTAGCTATGATGTAGTGTGGTACAGTCGTGATAATCAATGGACGATTATTTTTGTACCCTTGCCCTGTAACACTTGTTCCCAAACGTTTACTTGATTCTGTTGACCTCTTTTGTAAGTCACTTTGAATAAAGCAACTGACAATCAAACAAATGTAAACGCAGTTCATGTTTTAGCCCAATGTAGATCCACCGTCCATTCAACTTCTCCCACAGTTCATCAGAGTTAGGCCCAATGAGTTCTAGTTGACTACATTTTGACTTTGGTTCTTCATTCGTTTGTTCCCAGACCACAGTCGACGTGATTATATCTGTCCTCACATTTCCCTTTTTCTTTTTGTATTCTACCTTTTTACCGTTTGCTTAATCTTATTATGGATTTTTTTTTTACTTCGTGGAGCATAACTATTTAAAAAAAGGCAGAAGTATAAAGGTTTTAGCATTTCTTTATAATTTCAAAGTGAAGAATACAAATTGAGTCATTACTACCGTTACAGGTGTGAAAACTGCATTTGAAGGGCTTATAGGCATTTCAGTACACCCTGGACCACCTAGTCGCACACAAGACCGTAACTGGAGTAAAATTTTAAATTGTTGGCAATTGACGTAGGATTGGGTGCCACTCTCTCCACTAGGTGGCAGCACAGGTTGGCTATAAAAGGAATAAACATAAAAATGGTGCAGTAGTTTTCCCAGGGTTCAGAGGCTATTCAACATTATAATAGCATTGTACAATTACGGAAACCAACCTGCTTGTGATGAAACGGTGCAAGGCAAGATTTAAGATTTAATCACCAGCTTGGACTGGTGTATAGCCACCAAGCTGAGGTGAGAATCTGCTCAGCATTTGTCAATGAAGTCATCTTCATCCGTTATCCCCTTAAACAAGAAAACAAGGATAGGCGAGCAGCTGTTACATGCACGTTAATTCCCGACACATTGAAAGAGCTTAAGAGCCCAAAGGCGCAACAACTCTGTTTGTATGTCCTGAGTCAGTAACCATGTTCATTGGTTTTTCAATCCTTGAGAATAAAACAAAAGGGGTGAGGGTCCAATCGGTGCAGCGCTTTGGCCTCGGAAGTCACTTGCAGAAGTGTGGCGTTTCCACATTGAGGAAGCGGACATGCATCTTTGTCTCTATGTCGATGCCCTCCCATATCTGTGAAAGGAAAAGAAAATGGCTGAAAAGACCACAAGAGGGGTCCTGGCTGTGTTAATGGCAGTGCAGCCTCAGGTTAGTTAGAATCATTTTTCTTTCCATTATACAGCTAGCTTAAGAAACAAGGGAAACAATAATCAAGAAACAAACATGACACAACACTGTCAAGGTCTCAGTATTTCAAAAGCATTTGTATGGACATAAATAAAAATGAGTCACTCCTGAGGGGATTGGAGATAAGGCCTTGTGGTTTTTTTTTTTTCATTTCTGAGTCACCAGCACACACATCCGTAAATTTACAGTTATGAAATGTGCACAAAGCTGTGTGCATAAATCGTATAGTCCTGTTGAAATGTTTGGACACCCTTTTGAGCTTTCCTTTTTTTCACCTATAAAACCAACAGAACATGTCATTTGACCTGGGGTGCCCAAACATTTACACACAACTCTACCCAACTCCTACGCCTCATCCATTACCACCTGACCAGTAGGTGCCATTGATACTTTGAACTTAACGGGGTTCATTCTCTTCATTTTCTGGGCCCAGCTTTTCCATCATCACAGTCCTGGATATGAAGACTTGTTTGGCAATTTGTGTACCGTCCTCAGAAGAAGGCATCATGTTAGAAATACTGTCATGAATCCGGTTCAAGGTCAGAGGGAGCCACAGCCTAGAGCAAGCCAATGGTCCGCCACACACTCACAGAATAGAAATCATTTCATTTGAAATACAAGTGAAACTTTAAGTTTTATAGTATAGGTTTGGGCTCTTGGTTACTGTTTCTAACTGTTAAAAATTCCTAATCGCTGTAGCCAAGTCATGGGCTGCTGTAATGTAATCTGCATAGACTGAGATTTAGGGATGGACTGTATCCATACACACACTGTAGGTCTAGAGATTACGTATATGGTAGGTCTACATAAACACACACGGCCGTCCTCTGCCTTTTACAAGTTGGTTTTTACGCCACTTCGCTACATGAGACCTACATCAAGTAATAATAATAATTCTTTACATTTATATAGCGCTTTTCTCACTACTCAAAGCGCTCAGTAATTGCAGGTTAAGGACTTTGCTCAAGGGCCCAAAAGCTCCGAGTCCCTTTTGGCATTTACGGGATTCGAACCGGCAACCTTCTGATTGCCAGTGTAGATCCCTAGCCTCAGAGCCACCACTCCACCTACCGGTTTTCACTATCTAATAAGGATCTTCACTTTTACTAAAAAAGCAAGCCGCTCTAAAGTGAGCACGTGCCCCTAGCAGCAATAGCAGAGCTTGGCACCACTCTTGCAAGTCGGGCTGCTCGCCAAGCTCCCTCCACAGAAGTACACTCAGCCTCAATCCGCCACAGCACTGACCTATGTTGGAGAGCTTTACAGTATCTTCATTTATTTTATGGAAGTTAACTGAGATATTGAAGGAGTTTTGGTATCCCATGAACAAGAACTGACAGTTAAAGAGCTGATGCAATTTCAATAGGAAAGGATATGAACTGAAACCACATGCGATAGAAAGTGAAGTCTCCTTCAAATTGAACGTGCAGCAGTTGCATGAGATTTTCGGGACCATTTGATAGTGCTGCAGTGTAGAAGTAAAAGTATGTCTTTAATTTTAAAAGGGCAAGTAGGTTTAGGGCAGGTTTGCAGGATGTTTTGAGTGTCTACAAAGAACTGGATGAGGCTACGCAGTCCAGTATTCTGTCCTATTTAAAGCCTCCCACATCAGCCACAGGAGGCCGTGAACCTCCACCTTTGACAATGAAGAAGGCGTAAACATCGGTGGTCCTGTCTGCTCTGATGGATTCAGACGACGATGAGATGTTAACCCTTCGTTACTCGGGTTTCGTGAACTCTCATAAGTGCTCGGCTTGGGTGTATTGCACCCCACTGTTATTTATGGAGAAATGACAGTAAGAAATATTTTAAATACATTTAATTAATCTTTACTAGGACATGTAGCATTCTGTGGCTTTTCATGTTTACAAAATCAGTGTAAAATTTCCTTTTCAATAATTACAGGTGAGAATGAAAAAAAGGTTCATGTCTCTTTACCATCTATATATATAATTCACCAAGGCAAGACAACCATGGAAAGCTGAGCCGCCGACAAGTAAGACACCTACGGCTTACGCAGGAAGGAGCCACGCCCACCAACTCCTGGCACCTCCGAGCTACGTTGACTGTTCATAGAGGCAAGTTTCTCGCGGAGGTGAAATCCCGTGGGATCCTTAAAACAATCCTTTCCCACTGCGGTTAAAACACAATGAAGTAAGCAGTCTTTAAAAACAGAGTTTTCGGTTACGACGCACGACTGCGTGCAGCATAGCAAAGTGTTTTACACCCTACATACAGCAATTCGCATCCGCGACAAACATGTGTCTTCTTCACTCATGGACAATTATATGTTGCTGTCTCCAGAGTTCCATCTTTTCATTCACTTTCTGTTGTATCCTCATACCCTCCCTTTTTAGACAACCGTGTCTTTCCAGAAGTGTTCAACCATCAATAAATAATTATGCGGCGTTTGTTATGCCGCGGGTTCACTATTGTGTTGTATTTTGCTCTCTCCAGAGTTCCATCTTTTCATTCACTTATTGTTGTATTCTCACACCAACCTGTTTTAGACAACTGTGTCTTTCCAGAAGTGTTTAGCATTCAATAAATAATTATTCATGAGATTGAGCGTGTGTCTACCCGGCGCAGAGAGGCGTGGGTAAGCCGTTGAACCCCATTCGGGCTGCAAAACGTGGAATTCCCACTAAGTGCGACTCATACGCTCCCACTGGTTGCGTCACTACCCTTTGTGCACACCCCCCTCCCACCTCGCTACTACCGTGGTCGGGTGTCTTGGTGGATTATACACCATTGTTACATTGTTGCTTTTCTTGCTGATTTATTACATTACCGATTTTTCAAATGTTAATTTTCGTATGGTACGCCGTGGGTTGGCTAGTATACATTAATTCTGTCTATTTCAAAAGTGGTCACAGTTCATTCACAGCTTCATGGAAAGTTCCACTATTCCGGTGTTTGTTGGGAACTTGTGGTGCACTGATTGCAGGTTGGAACCAAATGTTCCATGCATATGTATTTACTGCAGGAATGGCACTGAAATCTTGTTTTTCTGTCTTTACTCCTTGGACATTCCTCATACCTTGCCTGTTTTGGTTTCATTTCTGGTGGTGGGTTCGCAGCAGAACTTTCTCCAGTTGTTCTTTTGAGCTTCAGTTGCATCTCTTTGCTGAGATGAGAACTTTTGGCCTGTCTTCGGCAAAGTTGTTCTTGAACAAAGTCCAAAAGTCTGACAAGCCTATCTTGGGCTTCCTCGTAACTCATCTGTAAACGGTGGAATTTCGTCATAAGCAAATAAGCTATAAACGGAACCCAGCGACAAAAGCTTACCGTAAAAATGTCATTCGCCAATGCTCAGGTGGGGTGTGAAATACCAATGCTACTCTATGGCAGGGGTCCTCAATCACAGTCCTGGAGGGCCGCAGTGGCTGCAGGTTTTTGCTCCAACCCAGTTGCTTAATAAGAAGCACTTATTGCTCAAGTAACACTTCTGCTTCACTTTAGTTGTCTCGCTCGTTATGATTTTGAACCCTTATTGCTCATTTTAGTCTTAAACAGCTGTATTCTTAGTTTTTAATTGCTCCTAATTAGCAATAACATGCAAACTGCAAAAGAGACCAACCATTTCTCCATTTAGATTGTTACCATTTACACCTGTGTGTGCTTATCATGCAGTATTGGGTTTGATTAAATACTTGGAAGGAAAGTGAAGAGAAAAAAGTGAAGGACTGAGAATTACTCCTCCTTTTTAGCCTTCAAATCATTTGGATGTTATCCTTAGAAAGGGGAAGAAAATCTATGATATGAGAATGACCTGACATAGCAGAATTAAAGCACTAACAAGCCATGAAATTAAATTGTTGGCAAGAATTACTTTCTAATTAAGCAACTGGGTTAGAACAAAAACTTGCAGCCACTGTGGCCCTCCAGGACTGAGATTGAGGACCCCTGCTCCATGGGATTACTCTGGTGGGGTGCTAAACACCCAGAACAACGTAATACAACGTTATCAGCTCAAGGGTCCACCTCCGACTGACGCTCGCTCTTGTATGCGCAATACGTTCAACTTGCAGCTACTCAAGGCATCAAAGCTCCACGTTGCGCCATCTATGAGAAATACGCATAACTTTGGCAACTGGGGTGTGCAACACCCCACCCAAGTAATGAAGGGTTAATGAAGGACTCTCTTCCTCTACACGCCAGTATCCTGTACCACCCACCATCCCAACCTCTACCAGTGTGCTCTCAGTCTTTCCGATTCAGATAAGTGATACTATACTGTACAAGCTTTATTTCTACTGTATATGAGTGCGTTTTGATCATGTCACTTCCGGATTTACTATGTGCTGGTGCTGTTTTTAGTTTTAACGTGTTCTTTGCTATTATTTGGCTGGTTATCTTTTGGGGGTCCAAAGTCTTTTCCCATATAATTAAATGGTAATTGGCTTTACACCATTTTGGCTTACAAACGATTTCATAGGAACTCTCTGCTTTCAGGTTGCGCTTGAAACCTGTATACGTGTGTAAAGAGAGAGGACTTCAACGGCTTGAGGTTATGTGAACAATTTGCAGAAGGTGGCACACCAATACAATCTACTAACAAGAGACTATGGCAGCTCCTGGAACTGTTAAATGATTAAGATCGACCTGTGTGGGTGGGTAATGAAACAAGGATTGGGCTCAGTATGTGTCTGGTGGTGGTGGGCAACTGTACAATGATTAAAGGTCCAAGACATATGATATATTTGTACAATACCCCACTGTTCACATTAAATCGCGTTCTCCTAAGACGGTTATCACCTCTTCTGTTTTCTGTCCAGTTTGGTGAAGTTCAGATGTAGTGAAGGAAGAAAGAAGAGTCTTTAATTAATCTGATGTTTATTGGCAAGAACCAACCTTTTCTGATTTACGCTTAGTGTGTCCCTAAATCTTCAGGAGCATTAATAGAAGTGGCGGTGCGGGGTTTTGAATGTATCAAGTACAGATGTAGACTTCAATTTTTAAGGCCTAAGTTGGCAGACCTACTTTAATGGATAACAGGATGTGGACCAAGCAAGGTATGACATGAAGCATGTGCAGCTGACTGTCATACACTGGAGTAAGGGTGCAGCACCCTACTCGCCCACGTGTTTGGGCCTGTGTGTATGAGACCTCACGAGTAAGTCAAAGATCGAAGGAAGAACGTACTCATAGTGATCCAAATCATTGGGGCTGGCAGGTTCAGGTTGGTCATTCTGTGTTTGTCTTTGAAATGGCTTTCATGTAGAGAAGAGAAACTTACCTTCACAAAATCTTCAAAGGTCATTCCTTCATAGACTTGGTGAGGCTCCTAGAACAAGGGAGACACGTTTAATTTCAAGAGGTAAAGAATGTAACTTGTTAATGGCTTACCTTTAAAGGACACACAAGCAAATCACTAAAACTTTCAGGAAGTGGTGCAGTCCCATATGGTGGACACAGCCTCCTACCCCTGAAAATAATCACAAGGTAATGCACACTTTTATAGGGGACTATCCATGCCAAAATTAAATGGTGCCTATTTGTGTCGTACATTCAATTTTGGTACAGTTTGTGTCAATTTAAAAAGAAATGAATGACAGGATTTGTGGGAGCACATGATGCCTGTCTGCCAAAAGCAATCCAACAACTGCTAGGTTAGATGTCCGTGGACTTGTTTTAAATGATGGCTCACTGCCTGGTCTCACGTGACATTGTAAAAACAATACTTGTCCTTTATTTCCGGCCCCGGGTGTGGTTAAATCTCTTTCTCGCAGGACGTATAACGCTGCTCACGTTGTGAAGGAGGGGCAGCGTCGATCATTTTAAATTCTGTACAGCCGCTGTCCTTTTTGCCACTTCGTGTCTCTGCTGCTCGCGTTGTGATCGCTTCTCCGTAATCATAAATATACAGCTGACCGAATTGTGTTTTCTTTGAAATTAAACTTGCCGTTGCCTTAACTGTTGCGGGACCACAGATTCTCATAGCGTATGGTCCATTATTGTGTAAATCTACGTTTTGTGTATTGGATGATGCGAATGCGAAAAGACTTTGTTTTCTGCTCTTTGCCTTTTATTTCTGACCTCGCTTTGTCCTGCTTTTTTTTTTTTCCCAATTACACCTGGTCCTGATGATTAATTTCCTTTTGTTTGCGATAATGCGATCTTTTAGCAATCGACGTTTCATTTATAACATATTGTCCTTTATACATTTTATATGCACTGAGACCCCTGTATCTGTGTGTGCTGCGTGACTTTACACTACGGATTTTATTTTGCTGGCCATGCTCTGATATTGCTTCTAAGTAGGGCGTGTCTTGCAAGGATCTCATGTTCTATATCCCCGCGAGACGCTCCGTGGCCATTCTTTTATTTGTCTTCCGTGATCTTAATGTGAAGATCACGTATCGACTTAGTTAGTCATTCCCTCCCACAGGATTTTTTTTTTTTATAATAGAGAGATAAGTGTCACATTTTTGAACGGGCGTATAAGTCAGGGTCTGATTTTATGATAGATTTTTTGGGTTTCAAGACCCGATTTATACGCAAGTATTTATGGTGACTGAATCAAACAGTAAATTGGTCCCACTTTTTTTTTTTTTCCCTCTCTGAGACTCTGTGTAGACTGTATTGGAACAGAGTTTATATAAAAAAAATTGAGTCATTTCAAAAACATTTATAATTAATACTTCGGTACAACTGCTGTTTGGAATGAGTGATTAATAACTGGTACAAAAAAACAAAATCGTGTTGAATTGTTTTTGCACCTGTCACTGTCAAGCAGTCGCTCAAGGCCACAAACTGGGACCTGAGGAAACTGCGGGGGTATGGGAAACGGGGTAGTGGAAATCCCACCCAATCTCAGCCATCTGTTTGGTATCCACTTTCGATTAGGTGTCCCAAATATGCTGTACTTTCCATGTAATGAATTACCAGTACAGTGACAGAGTGACTACTGTAGACGTTATTACCTCGCACTGACTGTGAGTGTAACGGTATAATTAAGTACTCCACTGTAATTGTTATTCCACAATTTTTTTTTTTTTTTAAGTACATACAGTATGTATGCCTTTTGTGCTCTGCAGAGCTTCACAATGTCTTTTTGTGAAATAAATGTTTTATTTTACGAAGTTCCTGTGTTTGCCCATGTATCTACCTGAGGTTTGATGGTAACTCTCCCTGGTGGGCATTTTTGGAACTATTTTTGATACTTTGAACTCCAAGTTCATAACTGGGTTGCTCAGATTATTTGTGTATAATGCACACCTGCTCTGGTCACTGCACAATGAATTCTGGGAAATCTGATGACTGCATCAGAAAATCGTCTTATGACACCACTACAAGACAACTGCCTGAAATTTGACATGATGGGACCATCCATAAAGCCCAACCATAAAATGAAATGGGCATGACAAGTGCTCTCCTGCTGCGTAAAACGAAGGCCAAGGAAGCTTAAATTCAGACTCGGAAAATTAGTCGGCAACTGCAAATCAGGCTGAATTTGAATTGTGACAGTGTGTGCCCAGTTATGCAACGGACGTGCCTAGTGTATGCAGATGTCTTGGTATAAACACAAATACATCACTAAACGATGTGTGAAGGAGATTTTTGAATCAAAACGTAGAAGTGTGTTTGTAGCTTTTAGAGTCTGGGTGACAGAACCCAACTAAAGCAGTAAAGGTGTCCCCCTGGTGACGTACACGATGACAAACACATACCAGTTCTAATTTTGCAAAACCGAAAACAAAATAACGCACACAGCAGGACCAGAACACAACAAGTGTCAAAGCAGAATAGAGAAAGGGATTCCTTGTTGGTGTTGGCTCACAGTGAATATTTTATTTAAACATAAATAAGAAAACCCAATTAGTGACGATAAAAGATACTTCACCATTTGGCCCTTAATGATGGTCACTGCTTCCAGCATAGCAGCATCCGCGATGGACGTGACCGATGCAGACTCTTTTCCTAAGTGCGGGTTTCGAGATAACAGGTCCTCCACAAGCTGGAGGGGGAAAAAAAAAAAAAAAGTACGTGTTAGAAGGGATAGTGAGGTGGTGAGATGGTGCCTGTCAGCACTCCATTCCTTCACTGGTGAAGACATACTGCGTCCAGACTAATAGCACAAGATAATGGTGAACAATGTGAAATACATCTCAGTTTGTTAATTAGAATGCTGCCACCTACTGGTCTTATGGTAATTAAATATGTTAGCCATCCTTTTACTTGTCCCCATCAGTTGATGCTATCAGTAGGAACTGGTAGGAAGATGTATAGTTCTGTTTATACAGCCATTTGTTTTCGGTTCATTGCCACTCAAGGTGTCATCATTTTACTTTTCTGTGTATAATACAACTAGCAGCAAAAACTCATTTCCCCACCATATTTTAAAAATGTTTTGAACAGATCCTCAGAGTGAGAATTTTTTTTCTTTGTTTATCAATTTCAGATGCCCACTGACTTAAAGATGGTGGGTGGGATTATTCGAATTGAGCAAGCTGTCTACGTGTTAGTAGTGAGGTAGAGGCCATAACGATGTGTTCTGTCCTCCTCCACTTTAAGCCCGTCTGGGAGTCCACCAAACACAGCTATTAATGGGTGACACTAGTGCTGGGCGATATCGAAAAATCATATATCACGATATGGATTATTTTATATCACAATAACGATATATATCACGATATACCACCCACAATAAAGTACGTTTCCAGTTATTCTCTGAAAAGTTTGACAAAAATATCATTGCATACTTTTTTTTGCAACTTTATTTTGAAGTGACATTTAACTGAACTGTCACAAAACCACAAGATGGAGTTTCTTTGAAAAGTTCATTTTTATTCTTGATTATCACTTATATAAAGGGTAGAGTATGCATTGCATAGCGACAAGACATTATCATTCATTTGTCATAGCCTATTTAATGCAATATTTTCTTTAGTAATTGATAAAATTGGGTTAGAAACAATAGAAACGATAGAAGAGAAATAGGACGATAGACACTTTTCTATCGTCCCCACGATATATATCGTCATATCGCCCAGCACCAGGTGACACCAAGGCTCTCTGATAGACGTGCAAAGACTTTGGTCCAGAATGTTGTTTAATTTGGCGCACTCACAGAACAGGTGGCCCAGTGAGGCTGGAGCTCGATTGCAACGTTGACAGGTTGAATCTTGCCATGGAAATATTTTGGACAATTTTAAATGAAGTAAATGTGCTCAATAGAAATTTTAAGTTGAGTAATTGAGTGCGTTGCACCTATGGAGCTCGAGTGTATTCTGTGCATGGCTGCCGTCCACTCCTTTCCTGAAATGTTGAGTGACAGATCCTTTCCCCATTGTGCCCTGGGATGTTTGGAAGTTTTTAGAAACTGTGGAGCTTCTATCTGAGTCTTCAATATTCTTCAGGTAAAGAAATAGGTGGAAGGTTAGGAAAATTGGGCAGGTTCAGTTTAGCAAAGTTTCTAGCTTGAAAGTGTTGGACAAATTATGTGGATGAGAAGTTAAATTTGAAGTTTAATTGTTCAAAGGATGAAAAAAACCTTATTGATGTACAAGTCTCAGACAGTTCCCACCCATGAATTATTGTGGATGTTTGAGAGGGTGAAAAAGAGTGGTCCTCCTGTAGAGGTGCAATAGATAAGAGCTTCTCTGTCTTAAAAAGTGCTTCCTACATTGGCTCCATGTTCTGAGTGAATGAAGGGTAATTGGATTAGAGCAGGGAATATACATATATATAATGTACTGCAAGATTTTAATTCTATTGCAGACCAGGCTTGTTTGTATTCATCAATATTTGTCGATGTCCAGGTCTTTATGGCCTGTATGTTTGCCACTCCGTAATAACTTTGAAAGTTAGGCAGTGCCATGCCACCTTCTGCTTTAGGTCGCTGTAGAGTCACCCTTTGGATGAGTGGATGTGTAGATTTTCAAATAAATGAGGTTACGATTAAACCTAATTTCTTAAAATTTGATTTGTTAATGTAGATGGGGATGCTTTGAAACAGGAAAAGAAGCTTTTCCCCCCAGTTGCTACATTAAACAAGTTAAGCAAACTTCTCCGGTGTAGTAAAAGGGGGAAAGAGTTTAGGCTAACTGTCCAATTATACAACAGGGTGCGAGGCGGACAGAACAATGGCTGTTGCTCCTTCCCCTGCATTCCCGAGAGGACAGTGTCTTTCTGCGAGTCTCACATTGTGCCTGTCACAAGTAAGAAGAACACTGGAACTTCACTTGGCATGCAGCGAGGCTCACTCTTATTGTCGTCTTTTTTTATGTAAAACCCCCAAACCCACCCCAGATAGACTGCGAGACGTCCTTTCTCTTTCAGAATGGGTCTCTCATCTCAGGCAAGCAGCCCATCGGATCAGCAAAAAGAGTCCAATTTAAAACAAAACACACAACCCAGTCATTGTAATGGATAGGGAGGATGAAGTCAACAATATTATTCTGGCAAACAAACGTTTTTTAGTTTATAAACTAACTCGGAAGCAAAAGTCAGTTTAAAATGGTACCGTACGTGTCTGTAGTCCTCCAGGCTTATCTTGCCATCGGCGTCTATATCATACATGTTGAAAAGAACTGTGAAGAGTGAAGAGGAAAATGTTAGAAAACAGCAGGAGCTACAGGCACGTTTGTTCTCAGTAATGAAACACACACAAACTAAATGACATTGGTGGGCAGCAGTGGATCGTCAGATTCAACCGAATACCCAAATGAAAGACCATGGGCTCCCAGCTAAAGGCCCACACCCATTACATTTTTTGTTACCTCGACAGGTTGGGAACGGGCATGTCACACTCCCATCGCCAGGCGTACAGTCCCACATCCCCAGTGACTTGACCAGCATGCAACTCACCCCTTGGATTGTGCCTTAGGTCACAAGGTGGGTTTGTGTGCATGCGAGAGCAGACAACCAGTGAGGAGACCCACAAGTACAAAGCATACAAAGCAGGTACTGTATGAGGTATAAGGAATGGGGATGCTTTGGACCTCGCAAACGGAAGAGATACTCGTCCATCTAGTGTTGGACATTTCACGTAGTGCAACAAAATGGGGTAAGGGGGAAAAAAAAAAAAAAGGTCCAAGACCACCACGGCTGAACTTTGTAAGCACCAGCTCTCTCAGATAGCATGTTGTTCTAAGTCTGAGAAAGAACAAGAACACAATATGTTGGAAACGGGAGAGTGTGCTGGAAAGTTCTCCCAGAGTCATCTAATCCGCCATCCTCAGGAAATGCCGACATCGCTTAATATGACATCCCCCTCCAACTAGAAGCCGTGTTACAGTATGCCAGCTTTACAAGAACCTAACGTGTTTCCATCGTTCTAATATTCATCATACGGTTGGCATCAATGTGCATCGTGGAGTATCATAACAATGCATTCACTCATTGTGTCACCTGTTACGTTACAGTTGTTGACAATGAAGCCGATTGGTCTCGTAATCTTTGCTTACTGGGCAGTAAGGTCTCATCCAAGGAGAGGGAGACACATTAGGACGTAGTTTTAAACCTTCTAACAGCCCGATTATATATAGCACCTTGTGTGGAAGGAAGCCAAGGATCTTATTTCTGGGAACAACTGGGAGGACATCATCCTCATCAGACTCAGAGCACAAACGAAGCCTTATTTTCTACGGGGCATTTGGATGGGGAGTGGGGTTACGTGTAGTGGGCAGTGCCTTGCAGTACACACACACACTCACTCACTCACTAGTCTACACCCCGTGGAGCTGGAGACCAGGCTGCGATTCAAACTCTATGGACATTGCAAAGAAACAAATTGTGAAGCTCTGGCTTTTGTTACGCAAAGACTTTGATTCTTAGGTGGAGTGCCCTGTGACAGATATAGAAAAAAATAAGGCATTTATGCCTGTGTTCAAAGATAGATACTGTATGTAATTTGGTAAAGATATTGCTAATTTGGCCTTTTCTGATTTAAACTCCAACTCGTCATGATTTCTTCACGAACCTGAAATGTACAGACAAGTTCTGCAGTTGGAGAAAACACAAAAATGCACAATGGGCATGAGCTACCAATCAAAACGTTTCACAAAGCTTTTTCTTACATTGGAGTTTCTCCTTCCTCAGGCTGGCTATCTGCTCCTCAGTCATGCGCGTCTTCACTGGTCGAAAGTGGGACATGACAGTGAGGAACTGCTCAAAGTTGATCTCCTCCACTGGACCAGTTTGTGTCCCACCAAAGTTTCTAAATGAATAGCAGACACAGTTACTCAGCACTGTATGGAGTATGGCGGTGAGGGTTGTGGGAAAGAATTCAACACAAACCAAATGGCTAACATGAGAGGAAGAGAGACAAGACCATAAAGAGGAAATGGAAAATAACAAAGATGGTACTAAAGTCGAGAAAACGTAAGTGAGAGGTCAACCTGAATGTGAGTAGCAGGGGGAGAAGTGCAAAGGAGCTCACTGAGAGTGTGAAGATGGACAAGAAGAGCCACATGCGGTGATAGAAGAGATCCTACACCTACAGAAAATGAAAACCTCATGACGAGAGACCACAGACGGATAATAGGAAGTGCAAATATTGTCGAGGTGACAGAATGAACAAGATTAGTTCAGGGAGAAGTGAAGGGCATACAGTGAGGGTTAGGAGACAGAGGAGTGTAACATGGAGACGATGGTACCATAAGGAGAAGGCTGAAGTAGAGAGAAGATGGTGGAAATTGTGAAGACAAAACGAGGTACAAAAGAGGGAGAGTAAAAAGAGAGACGAGATGAGCCCCCCTGGCTAATAGGAGGAAATAATGACAATGACATCACAGAGAGGAGTTAGAAAAAGGAGAGGAGAGGATGAAGCACCACAGATTATTGAGTTTGGCTCTTGGAGAGGAGGGAAAAGCAATGGTGAGATCATTAAAAGAAGGTTGTCAATTAAGATTGTCACAGGAACGATGTCCTGGGGGGTTAATGAAGAGGGGAATACAGAAAGGATCATAAAAAGGAGTCAAAAAAAAAAACAAATGAGAAAAAGAAAATGTGGAGAGTAAAAAGACAGATGAAAAGAGTATTCGTGGAGAGATGTAAGTAACAAGATGAGGTACGGTTTATATGACAAAAGGTAACGAGAACCTGAAGAGCGTTGAGAAAAGACAGAGGAGACCCATGAGGCCAGTGATAACCGGCAATGGAAGAGAGACAGATCTGCGACTGGCTGAGCGACAGAACTGGTGACTGATCCTAGCAATTGGGATTTCGGTCTCGTCTCACTTTCAGGACGGTGAGACAGGGAGAGAGTGATAGCGTCACCCTGAGTAATACTTTGTTAGTGATGGGCAGGTAAAGTGAAATCACCAAGTGAACAGATAATAGAACAGGGATAGAGATAAAAAGGGATAAGAAAAAGGGCAGAAAAGACAAAAAGGGAGTTGAGGCCATTAGAAATAGCCGAAAAGATTGACGATCCTGCTTGTAAGATGCACCTAAAAGCGGGATGAGGAGTCTGTAGCACCGGGCAGTTTTTAAGTAACTAAATAGAGATGGTGCGGCTCTGGCTGTGAGTGGGTGTGGATGTACGTGAAAGCATGCAACAGACCTCTGGGGTTCAATGCTGGGATTCACTGGCCGTGCATCCACACTCAGATATCCATGGTTCAGTCAATTTCCTAGTCAGCTCTCCAGGTTTCATGATTACAACACCTGCACCCCATCGGTGAGTAAAAGGGGGCCTGGGTAGGAAACAAGTGAGAAAAATAGAAAAAATAAAAAAAACAAAAGGCAAAGTGAAATGAGAGGAGAGATCGGAGGTTAAGATGCAAAATGAAAGCGAAAGGAAGAAACCAGCGCAGTAGAGCCAGGAAAGTGAGCCCCCATGGTGGGGCGGGTGGCTGGAGCTCAAGATGACTGAAGAGGGTCTCTCCGGCGGAGTGTACCTGATGTTTCAGGAGTGATCCGGTGCTCGAAGAGGGTTGCTGTGTGAGACTGAAGAGTGGCATTGAGAGCTGAAGGGGTGAGGCTCATTACGGCACCCTGCTGGGACCCCAAGCCTAGATAAAGTCAGAAGGACGTCTCCTCCGCTTACCCCGGATGGGAGCGGTTTTTAGAAAGAAGGGCTGGGGCTCATTGGCCAGATTACTGCTTTGGTTTTAAGGATTATTTATTGTAGTTTTATGGATTCTAACCTCAAACCCACACTTGTTTTTCCCCAGATTATTTAACTACTAGCAACTTGGCGTACGCTGCGCATTGGATGACCACAGTTGAAGGACTCCCTGTTTAAACGCGGCTGCCAGTCGTGAACTGGGTCCTTCATCGCACCACATTTATGTCTGTGAGTGGTGAGTGTCAGTTTGAGAGCGTTCACTCAGAGTTTCTTGCGAGACCGTACGTTTCTGTATATTACGGTTGTTTTGCAATCGTAAGGACCTGTCGTCGGGTGTCTCATTGGCACGCTTTTGCCTCTTTCTTTCGCGATCACGGCATAATCTGTCTTCTCTCTCTGTAGGCGTTTCAGTTGCCTTTCGTTGTGCGGCAGAGACGCGTCCTTAAGCTAATCTGTGTGAATGCTGAGTGTCCGTTTCTTGCGAGCGACTGTCACGCCATTGCCTCTTTGCTTCGTGATCACGCTGTAATGTGTCCTCTCTCGCAGCAGCAGGTTTAGTTGCGTTTCGTTTCGGCATTGGTCCGTAAGGTCTCCTCCGTACAAGTGCATATGGGTAGCTGAAGATGGAAAGGCATAGTGAAGCACACGAATTGGTGACCAGGGGAACCATCCGACTCAGACACGGGGCTCGAAATACTCAAGTGCACACGTTATTTATAATTAAATTTTTA
This sequence comes from Polypterus senegalus, assembly GCF_016835505.1. Lineage (NCBI taxonomy): Eukaryota > Metazoa > Chordata > Cladistia > Polypteriformes > Polypteridae > Polypterus > Polypterus senegalus. Next base: position 25,439,603 of record NC_053165.1, read on the forward strand.
ATTTTTTTTTGTTATGAACATCCCCAAAAGAGTTGATCCCTGTAAATAGTTAATAGTATATGAACAATATAATCTGTTGTAGTACGGGCGTTAATTAGCGTCACACCTCATAACCTGCATACACCGCGTGTTTGGCTGTAACGCCAGAAGCTCGGTGGATGCTGTAAGGGTAGGTTGTGATTTCTGTTTCTTTCGTGATTTTTTTATTTCATTTTATTGATTATTTAATAGGCAGAGGGGAGAAGACGTTAATGTGACGCTGTGTCTATTTGTTTACTTTTGTTTGTGAAAAGATTTTCGGGAACAGGAAAAATAAAAGCAAAGGGGAAAGAACGGAGGGGGGTAAGCAGGAATTCTGAGAGAGGACGGGCTGGGGGCGGCTATACAGCCAAAAGGAACGCGGACCCGGACACGGACACCGCGCTGGGCTTTTATTATATAGATTTGGAGCACTGCACTTTGGTTAATTATTACTGGAGCCCTTTCTGTGTAATGAAATCACAAAGCACTTTTCACCACATCCACATCTTCCCAGCTCTTCCTCTGTCTATGACGAGGGACAGTTCTCGGTTCAAGCTGCCACAGGACATGGAGCCAATGAAGACCATCAGAAGAAGAGACCAAGAAAAATGGATATAGAAAGACTGGGGCAAAGACATGATGTGGTAAAGGAGAGACCATACAACGAAAACAAGTCAATCTGAAAAGCCAAGAAGAGAGGGATCCTTGGAAAGGATGAGGAGGAGGAGGAGGAGACCATAAAAGATGACAGGAAGAAACAGAATCTTAATATGATAAAACTAGACATGTTGCAAATTGGAGTAGACAAAGATAAGGCTGATCGATAGAACAGCTCTGGTTGGGACTCTAATTGTACTTTAAAAGAAGGAAGAGGAAGAGGCTGTAAAGACATTAAAAATCAGATGCATAATGCATAGAAGAAACAGTAGTCAATGGGCCAGGATGAGATCTCCAACCACAATGCTATTAGTGGAATCCTGCAGTGAGGGAGATGAGAAACAAAGCTACCGATCAGCGCTTGGACTTACCGCTTGTCGAAGAAGGCCTCGATAATCTGGGCCCTAATGGGGTTGACATCCAGGTCCGTTACTTTATCAAAGTCTTCTCTTCTGCAGGAAAAAACAGCCATGTTAAAGAAAGTCCTAAATCAAAAGTTAATACCACAATGGCTTGGAGAGTTGGGGCACAACTTGCGTCACACAGGGAAGTTACAACAACGTTATGCTTTGTAACCTAAAACCTCAGCTACTGGGCTACAGCCCTTGTGTAAAGTGACATTTGCTGGGCATGGCTTAAAAAAAGTAATCAAATTGGGCACACTGGAATATTAAAATACTTGTGAGCGCATGTTAAAAGGGAGATGGGACTTCACCTAAGGCACTGATATCACTAGGGTTCAGGGGAAGCCATCAGGGTTACCTTCAGTCTCTGCATTATGCTGTGGTGTGTCAGGAGTGCACCAGGCCAGACTCACATCCACCAGAAAGCCAAACCACTGGGAGGTACGGCTGAGCCCAGCCTTGAAATCGCAGCCTTCCTGCCTCACAGTGTCACTTGGCTTGTCTGTGCTTAACAGTGTGGGACTATGAGGGTCGTTTCCACTGTTGTCTTGATCGACACTCTGTGGCCCAAGATCGTTTAAGTGTGTGCTTCAGTGTACAACACCACAACAACAGAAGTTACAACGTGAGGTGGCCTTTTCTAGAAAGGAAGACACAAGGTTTGAGTTAAGGCTGTTCCACTCATTAATCTTGGTGACGGAGGTGGCGACCTGTTGCACGTATGATTTTCACTGTAAACTTGATAGTAATGAGTGTGAATCTGGCATTAACATCTCGCCAATTTGTGTGTTCAACCGGAAGTTTAGCATCTCATGGGCAGGCTAGACACGAGAAAGACTTTCGTTGTGGAGCAGCAGGGTGGGCATCCTGGACTTACCGCAGATTCTCTTTGTTTTTGCTGAGTTGTTGAAATCGCCGGTTGAGATTTTCAATCTGGTCGATGGAAACTGCAGAAAAAGTTAAGAAAAAATAAAAGTAGGGTTATCAAAACTAGTTTACGGACAGTAGAATGCAAACATCATACAGTCGTCATGGCAGACAAGCACGAGAAAAAAGCTGGAAGGAGGCCATTTATGGTTATTGTACAGAGCGCCGACTGTGACAGCAATTTCATTTCACAGATAAGCCCCAGAGGCGCCTCTCGTCTCGACTCTTTACACCTCACATCCAAGTTGCTGAGACAATGGAGGAAGTGGCCAGGAGTGAAATACGTGGAGTTTGAGACCCCCTCAGATTTGACAGGCACGTTGCAGCTCCGTCACAGTCAAAATCCCACCCAGTACTGATTTAGTCCATTTCAGGCAACCCAAATACACCTTTCGAGACCCCCCCAAACTGCAGCATCACTCCTCTGATTGGCCAATTGGGCCTTAGTTTGCATAACTGGGTGGGGCCAGAATACTTTTTTTTTTTTTTATCCTCAAATAGCTTTAAATAAATATGCTGAATGGTAGAAAAGAAAATGCGCAGGGAGCCCGTTTGGCTGCATGTGTTGTATTTTGATTTTCTTTTCAGGTGAAAACAGCATAACAGACCTTGAAAAGTCATGTCGCTGTGCATCTGCAAAGTTACAGCGTTATGTCCACTCTGAAAAGAACAGAAGGTAAGAAAATCAACGCTTGGGCTGTTTAGACTTTTCACCGACACCGACATTGAGCCCCTCACCTTTTACAAACAGCGTGGACACAACACTATACAGTAACAGAAATGAGGCTGCAAAACCTAAGCAATACGTTTACAAACTTTGGGTGAAAAACAACGTAATTTGCTCACACAGAAACCATCCATAAAAAAACAATAAACTCTGCGGCTAAATGTACACGTGCTTTAAACAGATTTATTTTAAAATGTGGCAGTCAAATAAGAAACACTTACTTACCACCTCTGCCAGAGGCTTTAACCTTCATATTGTCTCACAGAGCAGAAACAATCCATTGTTTTAAAGTTGGAGTGTCTTCACATTCCTTCTAATGCATTGGTTTTTTCAAAATTAAAAATATATGTTCACAAAGCATCAACCAGCAGTGGTAAAGTTACTGCAAAATGCTTTCTGTACAGCGGATATCCCACCTCTTCATTTTTATTATGGACATCCATGGGTGCTTCTGTTTTATTGTATTAATCGACTGTTTATCCATCCATCCATTATCCAACCCGCTATATCCTAACTACAGGGTCACAGGGGTCTGCTGGAGCCAATCCCAGTCAACACAGGGCACAAGGCAGGAAACAAACCCCATGCAGGGCACACACAGTAGGGACAATTCAGAATCGCCAATGCACCTCACCTCCGTGTCTTTAGACTGTGAGAGGAAACCCACGTAGACACGAAAAACATGCAAACTCCACGCAGGGAGGACCCGGGAAGTAAACCCGGGTCTCCTAACTGCGAGGCAGCAGCGCTACCCACTGCGCCACCGCACCGCCCACAGACTGTTTAATCTTCCATAATTATTGGATTTCCACTGCATTGCCCAATTCACCTTAAGGAAAGGAGAAGTGTCTGTGTATCTCTATAGTATACATTTCTAGTAATAAAATGCAATGAATTTGTCATTTCAACGGATGGCACATCAAACATTTGTAGTAAGGCAATTATTTGTTTAGAATGCCCAATCCACCTTTATAAAGGGATAAGTGTCTGTGTGTCCGCCCGGCTCTTATGTCTCTGACATTCCAACAGATGGCGCATCACACACTAACATGACTCCCATAATGAATGGCATGTAACAGAGACACATGTAGTGTGTTTGTCACTCCACCAGATGGCGCATCACAAGCATTTGTAGTAATACAATCCAATGCATTTGGCAAGAGGTTTGCATTATTTAAACTGGGGGAAAATTCAAGAAAGAATTTTATAGAAAACAAATAAATGGCAACTCCCAGAAGGCATTTGTCCTTGAGTGTGTCAGCCAAGTCTTCCAGTTGGGAAGTGTCATTGAGAAATGGCCAGCGCACAAATTAGTGCACAATGTGGCATCCTAAGGTGTACATAAAATGGCCGTTCTGTCTCTTTACGCTGACTTGACTAAAGCAGAGCAACACACACCAGAGATCTCTGGCCTCAAGGCGAGGCTACCAATGTAGTTGCCATCCAAATGCCTAAGTTTTCCACCTATTGGCAAATGTCTGCTAACATTACAGTCTTTACAAAACATTTCAAATCACAGACTAAAAAGAAAACCAGAAGGAAGTCGATTTCCTCATAATCACCGAAAGCTGCAGTAACCACATGATAAGCGTGTGGCGCAATAACAACTCTGACAAGATAAAGGCGGCTGGGGAATCTCCGCGACGGTGCGTCTGTGCAGCACAAGCAGTTGTGAAAATTGCTGCGGCTGTGATGACCGCGGCCCAGCACTTCGCTCCACTAGATGGGGTTCAAAGCCCACCCTGGTCACCATTGTTGTGGTGTTTGCAGCTTCACCCTCTGGCTTGGTGGCACTTCCCCAGTTTTTTTTCTCACGTTCTTAACGTGTGTAGGCAGTGTGGTGCAGCGGTTAAGGCTTTGGACTGAGGTCGTCTGTTCATATCCCACTACTGGCACCATCACCTGCCTGTAAAAGAGAAATGTAACCAATAGCATCTCAAATGCTGAAAGTCACCCTGGCTAAACATGTCGGCCAAATGGTGACACTCAACATTCGAGCTCCTTATTTTCCAGAACTTTTCTTTTGGAATGATTTGATTTATTGTTGTGGTTATTATTATTTATTTTTTAATTGATGAGCACTCACGTGACAATACACCTGTCCTGATGGCCCTGTGCACAAGGCAGGACACGAGACACTTGCTCACACCGAGTCAATTCAATCTTCCTTTAACTGCAAGAAGGAGACCAGATGGGAACAAAGACTCCACATAATGAGTGACCAGGTTGGACTCTGGAGCTGGGAGTGGACAAACACCTCAACCAGGGTGGTAAAGCAACGTGTGGGTCGGAAATCTTACACCAAAATGGCGGCACGTGACATGATACAGTATGAAAAAGGAAAGACGGCAGTGATAAATACAGCGGCTCTCAAGGGACAGTTAAGGGACCACCACGCCTCCTACCCTCCCCGTAGTCAGCTAAACAAATGACGCACCCACGGCACAGAGATGAAAGATAAGAAGGGCCACACGCCACACTGAAGGCGCGCTGTGCTGCCGCCTCTGCCCTTTGTTACAAGCTCTAAGCGTCCAGCGAGGGGACATCGTGGCCCGGGGCCTTGGGCAGGCCCCAGCTTGCTGTTATCCAGAGTCTCATCTTGGTGGAGCAACCACTTTGTTTTCTCACAAACTTTAATGTTCGCTCAGCCTACACCACCCTAAAGTTACACAGCGGGACTCTTTGTGCAGATCAGAAGCAGGGCTAAGCTGGCAACCTCTAACCTCCTTCATCCCTGAGGGCTGCCCACGCCTTATGGACGCCACGCTAACACTGGAGGAGACGGTCGCGGTGCAGACCTCTCAGACTTGACACCACTCCGGCGCAAGAAGCTTCAAAAAGTGGCCAGTGGATTAAGGAGGTCACTTTTAGTCTTGTCAGCCCTGGTCAGCTTGTTGGTGCCACCAACCTCACCAGACCCCACATAAAGCCCACCTCGCAACATCTTAGGACACCCCTAAACAGAAATCTGCAGTGTGATCCACTTTCTCCTGCCCAGCGGAGAAGCAGCACACATCCATAACTTGTCCTGAGCCGTAACTGTCTGCCTAACTCCCAACTGCCAGCTGCTTGGTTCTGCTACTGTTCATGTCCACTTAATGCCAATTCGCACTGGAAGAATTCCAGAATGAAATGGCGGCCCTCCAGCTCTAATGGAGGCTCTCAGTTCTAAACTAATTAGGGGCTCTTTGTGATTCAAGGACGATCGGGCATGCTGCTCCTCCGAAGTAAAGGCTGTCTGTGTGATAAAAGACACACAAGCGCGCCTACTGCATTACAAAGCTCTCACCAGGCCTTAACGCCCAAGGACCTGCACTGTAAACCACAGGGATGCTGGTTCGATCGCTGCCCCTGGCACACTGCGTGACCCCAAGCAAATCTGTTAACCTGCGGCAGCAGCTAGCCAAGTATAACAGGAGGACTAGCACGCCACTCGTCGCCTGGTCTGTTCTGGAAGCGTCCGCTCCATCATGACGACGACACGCAAAGGATTACTGCGGTTACCCTCGCAGTACAGGGTTAGGGCTGTAGTGCCACCAAGGCCAGTTAAAAACTTACTTTACACTAGGAAACACGCACTGGCACATCACAAGCTGGCGTGATGATGATAGGAAAGCAGGGCAGGGCATAGCTAGGAGTCAGACGTGGCATCATGCAATTTTAGCACTCGCTCTTGATGGTCCCCGGACTTTAACAAGTTGACACTCGCAGTCATTCTGCGTAACCTCGTAGCAATAAACTTCATCCCACCTTTATTTCTAGACAAAATGTAAAACGAAACCCACGAGAATATTTCTCAAGAAGGAGGATCCAGGGAAGAAAAAGACACCACATGATGGGCAGACTTTATTATTATTATTATTATGCTCTGGCAATGCAGTATGAGAGTAATTGTAAAAAATATTTTTGCCGTATGCTAAACAAAATTACAATTATTAAAAAAAGTTTTTTCTTCTAATAATAACCACTACAATAAGGAGATGCCGGTCAAAATAAACGGTGCTATAATGTGTCCCGACTTCTACGCATTTACAAACCTCTAGCAATGTACCCATCTTGTTCTGGTGCCCATCATATCACCATCCCCATTTGCATTAGTAAGGTTTGCTGCAGCAGCAACACGCTAGGCTGGGCTGGCCAGGCTTCCCTATCCTCCGCAAGTTCTAACTGGGAAATGCCCAGGACCATCGGGACAAGCAATCCATTAAGCATGTCCTGCTCAACCAGGGGGGTGCGCCTTGTTCATCCTCAGGGAGGCATCCATAGGATTCCTAACTAGATGCTCAAATCATCTGGGCTGCTCCCAATCTGCTTTGAGGACCTCCCATTGCACTCCATTATGGACAGCAAGTCCAGCAATCCTGTGCAGGAACCTGGATGTGGTGGCATGTACTCAAGATCTCATTCCTTTGGTGACCGTACGTGACTTTAGGGACGTAGACTGATGATGTACGGTAAATCGAACGCCTTGTTCATAGACTGGTCTAGTATAACATCTGCAAAACTGTTACAGCTGCCGTGACTTGCTGGTCAATCTCACAACACCCACTCCCTTCCAAGGTGCTTAAACTCCTCCATTTTGGGGCAGCTACCCACCCCTGACCTGGAGGGCACCACAATTTCAGATTTGAAGGAGCTGACCACGGTTACTGTGCACACCCGAGATAAACACCCTGCTGACATCATCATCTGCAAAGCTCAGACATCCCCTCCCAAATTCAGCTACACCTTGATGTCCTCAACAGGAAAAGTCATAAAGAAGCAAAAAGACAAGCTGCACCTTTGGTCCAACACTCATACTGAATGGCTCGGACTTAATACCAAGTATGTGAACACAACTCTCCGACCACAAATTCAGACTCCAGATGCCACAACAACAGCAGCAGCCCAGAAGGTACCTGGCCGTAAACCCCCTGGACCCGTCAAGGATCGGTGCAAGAACAATGAGTTAATCCAGGAGTTGGTTTCATTGTTAGGACACAATTTGCGTGGATCAACTTTTGGAAGGAGTGTCTGTTCCAGTATCCTAGCATGAGCTTTACCAGGTGGGTGGAAGAGTATGATCTCTTGGTAACTGGGACAGGCCCAGGGCTGAGGACGACTCTTTCCCAGCAGCACTTGGGACTCGGGCATGTCACCAGTTAAAATGGATTTGCACCCTGATGAATGTGAGGTGGCTGTGGGGAAACGTGATGGGTGCGGGCACTTTAGGGCTCACCTCCAAACGTGTCTCTCTCTAGCGGTGACAAATGTTGGACACCATTAGATCAAAACATTTACGTTCTAAGGAACACTTGCATATCGACGTGAGATTGTGTGACAGGTGATTTTCGGTTCTTAAAAAATAAAATAAAGTAGCAAAGTAATGGGTGAAGTTAACACTTCGAGTCTAGTGAAACACAACCGACGACTCCCTGCCAAAGTACAATCAATCAATCAATCAGCCAGCCGTCTTCTTCTAAAGCATCTGTTGTGTGACAGAGTGGATATTGTCATTACTACTTCAGCGTACCTGTTGAGTGTCATGCAAGTTGTCCTAAAGGACCTGAAATTCATCCTGTGGGGGCTTTCCACATCAACAGAAGTGCATGAACAGCCCCTTCTGCTAAATATGAATGCCTACACAGGAACCTTCTCAGTCGTGTTAATGTACGAGGAGGAGAAGAAAGGGAACTGCAAGGGCAGCCGATACGCTTGTTATCAACGGCGCCTTATCAGTTCTTATCAGTTCTTTACAAATGGGCCAGTAGGTACCTACCACCAGTGAACAACGCTCATGACTGTTGCCATTGATTATAATTTAGTGCCCACTCTGTCAAAGTTTCTGCTCTAGGGCTTTAAAGCTGCTCCGTTTTTAGGGAGATCATCAGTGTACATTCCTTGGATCTCCCCAAATGTTTCCAATTTGTTGCTCATTCAAACTCAATGATAGACCCTTAGTCCCACCAGGCATAAGCTATTCTATCATGCAGCGTGAAGGTCAGCAGGGTCCTGAAGGAGTTCTTTCCATCCGTTTGTAGCTTGGGTGGGACCCGTGCCCAGTGTCCTATCTGAGAGATGGAGGGGTCGTCTTGGATGGAGTAGTAAAGGTGGCCAAAGCAACTATTAGTCCTCCCAGCCACATGGGAGCAGTAGGAAGCTCTTCCAGTTACCAGTGAAATATGGGTGGACCATCCTCTTCAATGAGATGGCTATAGGCTCTCCCAAAAGGGAGGGATAACCCAGCACCACTGCTAGTCGAGAGCTACGCCTTAAAAGAAACCTCCTTCCCTCAGCCAGGTAATCTTGGAGTTGGGAGTTCAGTGGGCTTGCCTAGCAAGGTAGTGGAGAAACAGGAGAGAAGACCACCCGTATGATTGGAGGCGATTGGGGTGCCAGGCCTTGTTCTGGCGAGTGTTCACCGCTGTCCCTGTTCTGCATGCATTGTTATTAGTCTTGCCGGCAGTTGGAGTGAATGGGAGTTAGGGTCCCATTAGGATTTTACAAATCCATCTTTACTGCAACTCTACAATATGAGGGCATGAGTGGTGGGTCCGTAAACAAAAAGCCTGGCATCATTTGCCTTCATTAAGGAAACTTGTTGAAATGGACCCATGGATACAGGGATAACCTTCATCATCCTCACAAACAGGATTGGAGTAAAGTGAACCGCCATTTAAATGTGCTTCCATTCAAACCCCTAAGTTTGGGGGATCATAAGACCACATCGCTAGGCACACAAACTCAGTTTAAGAGCGCAAAGACAGATGATACCAAGTCTGAGCGGAGCGAGACTGGAAACACCAGAGAACATGCAGGCTACGCAGAGAGGTCTCCCCAGCCCAAAAGTGAATACTCCAAAGCATAAAATGAAATAAAAGGCTGCCGTCGTTGTCCTTGTGTCTATCTGCTGCTCTTTCCTAAAGAATGGCCGACTTTCTCTGCTCCGTTAGACTTGGCAGGCTCCAGCTAAAGGGTTTCCGATTGACTGTAAATTGAATCGGACTGAACCCGACAATAGGACTGAGGGCATTGAACATTTGAACAAAACAGACAACCTTTACGAGAAAATTTTCATGTTAACTTATTTTCTGGATGCTTTTAAAAGTTCAAAAATAAAAAAGCCATTCACTAAAAAAAAAAAAAAAAAATTACGCCACAAAACAAACAGCTTTGATTTCATCAACATAAATGACTTGCTCTTTAAATATGGAGGGAGGGGAGCAGGATGGCGATACACTAGATCTGCACACACAATACAGTTCTACTTGTGCCATAAGGATGAATAGCCCACCAACAGGTGTAAGGGGTGGGCAGGTCACCCGCTGCAGGTGAGTGTTTCTCCAGTGATCAGTGCTAGCGAGTGGGCCAGGATACTGGACAAGACTCATTACTTACTTATTAGGCTGGCAGTGTGCCCTACTGCTTAAGGCTGGCAGTGTGCCCTACTGCTTAAGGCTTTCAACTTCAAACCCTGAGGCTTTGGGTTCAAATCTCACTACTGACAGTGTGTGTGACCATGAGGAAGTCACTTCACCTGACGGTGCTCTAATTGGAAAAGTAATGAAAATAACTTTAATAGCAAGTTGAAGTGGGGAAAAAAACAAGACAGAGAAAGTTAAAGTTTGAATATCCAACACAATGTCTTGAAGTCCTGACTCCGCTATCTACTCCCGCTTTTTGTGGCGCTCTTTGGTTTTAAAATGCCTCAGACGGAACAAACATCTCTCCTCTCCCCTCCACTCAGCTAAACACTCCATTTACTGACATTTTCACAAAAGCCGGACGCAAATCCAGAATTAGACCTCACAGCTGGTTTACCTGCGACATTTAAATTAAAGTCAATCAGGAAGTAAAAGCGATAAACGGAGGGCGACAATTAATTCCCAAATAATGAGCAGCAATCGTTTCAGAACCGACTCGGACTGGACAGCTCCACAAAACGGGCCAAGATAAAGAGAGGTGCGCGGCAGGTTGAGGACACCCTAAAGTGGTACCCAAAAGTCGAGTAACCGCGGACCCACTCCGACTACTTACACCCCGTCTTCTCGGACAGCTCCCGCAGCTCCCTCGTATCGGGTCCGGACTGAGAGGCTCCCATTGCACACTGTGGGTGTGAGGCGGCCGGCAGCAGCGAACGAGAATGCCAGTCTACGTCGCGAATCCGTGAGGGAGTGATCCGCAACTGCACGGCTCCCTGGGACTCTCCGAGTCGCAAGTTGAGAGCAGACGATCAGCGCCCGGGTCCTAGTGCCAGTCAGGTTCGAATCGGCGACATGCAAAGAAACCTCCGATGGACGTCAGCGCGGGCGTCTGCGGTGTTCTCAGGCGTGTCCGGCCAGGCACTTGTTCTGCGTCTGTGATCCTGCAATACAATATGCGATTTTTTTTTAAAGTGTTTCATTTCAAATATTTGCTTTCAACTTTTAACACGTGTGATGCAATGCACACTTGCCTTTCAAAGGAGCTGTCGAGGAAAAAAAAAAAAAGACTTCTGAAGTTAGGAAGGGTTTGAGCACGCGATCCTGTATTTCTCGTTTTCGTAGGCATCGGTCTAGTAGTCAGTAGCACATTCCTGCATGTAAATGGACTATTCAGTGAACATAAGCCATTTTTTAAAATTAATTCCAAAAGATCAAATAGTTTTGGTTTTAGAATGCTGAAGGTGTTTTGTGTTTACTTGAAGCCCCAGATTTGTTTCCTTCAGCGTACATTTGACAGCTTTGCTCGTATTTCGTAATATTTTCTCTTATAAAAGTATGACGGCACGCATACGTGTGGACAGAACTGAGCAAGCTATCCCTGCATCTGCTCCTTTTAAGGCAAATATACTGTACAGTCTTTGTATTCTAGATAGATAGTCAGATATAGAAGTTACTATACAATAAATAGATAAGCATATAGATATGAAAGGCACTATATAACGGATAGATATACAATGCACCATATTATAGATAGATCGATTGACAGACATGAAAGGCACTTTAAGATAGATAGAAGGGCACTATATAATAGATAGAACTGAAAGACACTATAACAGATAGATCAATTAAGAGTTGTGAAAGGTATAATAGATATATATGAATGACACTATATAATAGATACATAGATAGATATGAAAGGCACTATATAATAGACAGACAGACAGGATATTAAAGGCACTATATAATAGATATAAGGCACTATATAATAGATATAAAGATATAAAAGGCACTATATAATAGATAGATACTGTAGATATGAAAGGCACTATATGATAGATAGATAGATAGATAGATGTGAAAGGCACTATATGACAGATATATTGATATGAAAGGCACTATATGATAGATATATTGATGTGAAAGGCACTATATAATAGATATAAAGATATAAAATGCACTATATAATAGATATAAAGATATGAAAGGCACTATATGATAGACAGTGCCTTTCACATCTACAGTATCTATATGATAGATAGGAGATATGAAAGGCACTATATGATAGATAGAGATATGAAAGGCACTATATGACAGATATATTGATATGAAAGGCACTATATGATAGATAGATAGAGAGAGATATGAAAGGCACTATATGATAGATATATTGATATGAAAGGCACTATATAATAGATAGATACTGTAGATGTAAAAGGCACTATATGATAGATATATTGATATGAAAGGCACTATATGACCGATAAACAGAGCTATAGCACTCTTCTAAACTACTCAAAGCGCTCTTCGTAGACAATGAGCCACTTCAAGTAGCACCAATTTGCAGAATCCACCTGGATGAATGATGGCTGCCATTCTTGTGCTATTATGCCCATCACACATTAGCTATGAGGTAATGAAAGGGTGAGAAAGATAGTCGGTCAGAGAAAGGGGATGATTAGAGGGTCCAATTTATCCAGGATATTGAGGTACAGCCCCCTCTGTTCAAAAGATGCCCAGGGAGCTTTTGAGACCACAGAGAGTCAGCACCCGAGTTTTACGTCTCATCTGAAGGACGGCGCACAGGGTCTCTATCACTGCACTGGGACATTAGGAGCCACACACAGACCACACGGCAAGTGCCCCCCATCCCAATGGCCACACCAAGCTTTCTGTTAATGGCGTCCTATCCGAGTGCTGGCCAGGCCCAAGCAGGCTTAGCTGCAGGTGGGTTTCAGAGGGTACCACCACGTACACCTGGCTAAATGAGAATCCCACTTAACTGAACACGAGTGTCTTTTGGAGGCAAGTGGTGGATTCAGAAAGAGCTGAATCTAAAGATCACATAAAGCCATCATGCATAGTAACCCGATTGGGTATTAAAGCCACGTCCATAGATCTGCAAGGCGGCTGCAAATACAAAAATGATGCTAAAAGCCCACCAGGTCCTGTAGAAAGTGCTGAAGATGCTGGCAGCGATTCGTGGATCCCTCCAATTCCCAGCATTGCTTATCCTACTCGGCCTTCTGTATCAACCACAAAACAACAATCAATCACACGCCGAGGCCTGGTCCTGAATTTACTGAGACAAGAGAAATATTTCAACACACACACACTAAAGGCGAACATTTGCCTCCAAGGAAGAATAAAAAAAAAATGGAATACAAAAAACAACAAAGCATTATTTGCCCTGAAGCTGATTTCCTAGACGTAGAGCGCCATGACTGTGACTGAGGCTTCATTGTTCGTCAGTGTCACTCACAGGAGCAACAGGGTGACAAACAGGAGTGGAGTGCAATGAAAATGACAGCCTGGCCGAGCACACAACTGGACGGTGGACATGTGACCCGAGAGACGAACAGCAAGAGTTTGTTTGTGTTTTAAGCGGCCATGTTTGACCTCAGACGTCGTTGTATAGCATTGGCCACCATTGGTATCCTGGCGGCTGAGGGGCCGAGTCCAGCGGGGAGGGCGGACTGCGTCAGGAAAATAATCAGCGTTGGAAAGAAGAAAAGGGGTGGGTTTCTGGCTGGTTTGGGGGGCCACGAGAAGGTGTGGTATGGGGGATTCCATGCAGGGGGCTGGCGGACAGGCCAATGTAAACGGTTTCTGCTCAGTCGCCTTCATTTTTGACCCCGTTATCTTTGTACTGCTGTGGTCTTCCTTTCCAAACCTGTTACCGGGTGGTTGCTACAAATATCAGAAACGCTCGTCTTTCCACTTTGCAAGACACCACGAGATGAAACCATTGGTTAGCAACAAACGTGTCAAATGGCGACACGCCTTGGCGAGCCTGGGGGCCTCCTTTTCGTTTGTGAAAGACTCGATTTACCGGATATTGGGCCGTCAACTGTTCACCGACTCCTTTGTCCGGCCTCATGGATTCTTGTTTCATTTGTTGGTCCCCTGCCTGTAAAAAAAAAAAAAAAAAGAGAGCAACATTGCAGACATTGTAGCTGCGGCTGGCGCATGGGGGGCTTCACCACCCCTGACCTGACTAACCCGTTCCCAGCATTGAAAGCAGCCTTACATTTAGAAGACGAAGACGTCTCACTTCAGATAAAGCAAATGAATGGCCAATCAATCATCTTTGCACTTAATGTCACGTTAACACAACGTCAGGGAAAACAGGAAAAAGTCCAACATCTCAGCTGTAGCTGCCAGTGTTTGAAAAGACCAGAGAACGGCAGAAAGCCGTGGAGCTGCTCACCTGTGTGTCCGATGGACGCGGTGTGTCTGCACAGTCGGGGTCCATGCCTTCATTTCGGTCCCCCACCTTGGCGTGTCCTGCCCACAGACGCTTTGAACCTGTGGTATAAATAAACCTGAAAGACATGGAGAGCAAAGCGCTTTGAGTAGCAACGTAAAGAATTCTCATTATTAGGAGCAGAGACAACGGGCCGGACCTCCAAACGTCCAACAACGGCCCTGAAACCTCCAGAGCGTTCAGCGCTCTTCATTGTGGCGACTCCATGGGCTGAGCCGCGGCCACACGCGCCACCGTTCTTGTATTTCAACCTGACACTTGAGAATGTGCCCGTTTGCTCAGGGCAATGCTTTGTGAGTGACTTCTCTATTACTCTGAAAGAGCAGGCCATCATGGCAGACCCTCTGTGATGGTGGTGCAAAACACGAGGCCACAAGTGGCAGCAGCTGCCTTCAGTCGCCACCCTGTCCAGGCAAACTCTTACCGCTCAGTGCCACACTGCGAGGACCAGCCACCCGCTACAAACGACTTCTTACAGCCAGATTTACATTTGGATTACTCAACAACGGAAGAGCACACGCCACCTCTCATGACACACGCACGGGGAAAGAAAGTCAAGAAGCGCTGGCTTGAAATAGTTTGTGTAACATGTTAACAAGTGCATTGAGCATTATATAAATCCATCCATCCATTCATTCATTATCCAACCCGCTATATCCTAACTACAAGGTCACAAGGGTCTGCTGGAGCCAATCCCAGCCAACACAGGGCGCAAGGCAGGAAACAAACCCCGGGCAGGGCGCCAGCCCACCACAGGGCACATACACACACACACACAAACCAGGGACAATTTAGAATCGCCAATGCAACTAACCTGCAGGTCTTTGGACTGTGAGGAAACCGGAGCACCCGCAGGAAACCCACGCAAACACGGGGAGAACATGCAAACTCTACGCAGGGAACCCAGGTGTCCTAACTGCGAGGCCACCGTGCCGCCCCATTATATAAATAATACAATTTAAAATGAAAAAAATTAAACATTATTATTAAAATGTATTATAATTATTATTATTATGATGTAAGGTGCTATATAAATCAAATGTATTATTATTATGCTGTTGGTCTGTAGACTTAAAAACCAACAGGGATACTAATAAGAGTGCTTTTTTACTGCCACCTTGTGGCTTGTTTTCACACTGCAGCCAAGAACATTATAAAAAGAAAATCAAGTTAAATAATTAAAATTATAAAAATATATATTTTTATTATAATGTATTACTATTATTATGTAGGGCGCCATGTAAATAAAACGTATTATTATTATTATTATTATTATGTTGTCGTGTTTGTGGGCTTTAAAACCAGCAGTGATACTAATGAGGATGATTTTTGCTGCCACCTTGTGGCTTGTTTTTGCACTGCACCCAAATGCATTATTAAGAAAAAAGTTAAGTCAGTCAGTCATGGTCCAACCCGCTATTTCCTAATTTTATTAAAATTATTTAACATTATTAACATTTAAAATTCATTTTTTATTAAAATGTAGTATTATTATGTAAGGCGCTATCTAAAACAAAACGCATTATTATGTTGTTGTTGCATTTGCAGGTTTTAAAACCAACAGGGGTACTAATAAGGGTGCTTTTCTTGCTGTCACCTTGTAGCTTGTTTTTGCACGAAAGCCAACAACAGTAAGAAAAAGTTAAATTATTAAAATTCTTAAAATAAAAATTTTAGGTTATTTAAACATTCTATTAAAATGTATTATTGTTATAATGATGTAAGGCGCTATATAAATAAAATGTATTACTATTATTATTATGATTCTATAAAGGTGCTATATCAGGGGTGCCCAATGCGTCGATCGTGATTGACCGGTAGATCTCAAAGGTAGTGCAGGTTGATCGCGTTGCATTCAAAAATCTTTTCTTTTTTTTTTTTTTTAAACGTTAGTCTATCATATATCCTCCCGGTGGCATTTGCCACTTGATTGACATGCAGGGCGGCCAGTCTGAGATCTCTTTTCTTTTCACGCTGGTCATCCCGCACGCACGATCAAACGCGCGAGCTACTGCAAAACTCCGGCTGTGATCTAGTTAGCCTTCCAATTTAGATCGACTAAAGAAGGGATTAAAAAAAAATGTTTGGGGGGGATATGGGCTGGATGTGGAATTGGAAGAGGATTTTTTTTTCGCACAATGTCACAATCGAAGTGCGTTTGTCTGATCTGTTAATCTATCATTGCTATTCCAAAGAAGGAAAATGTGGAAAGGCACTTTCAAACTGTTCATTAAAACTACGAAACTGACTTCCTTCCGAAAATCGATCTGAGAAAGAGAAAGGAGAGGAAACTAAAATCGCAGTTAATCGGACAGCCGTCATTTTTCACTCGGCTGAATTCAAATAGCTGCTTGACTGCATTATTCGGCTCTACTTATTTATGCGAGTCAGCCTTTTCCCACATGAAGATTATTAAATCCAAATACTGTAGTGTTCATAAATGTATTGAATTGTTATTGTGCCATAAAGGTTATTCAGTTATACAAGGTACGACAACATACATTTTATGTATAAAGTATACTCAGTATAATGTAGGTAGATCATTTCGACCTGGTCATTTTAAAAGTAGCTCGCAAGCCGAAAAAGTGTGGGCACCCCTGTGCTATATAAATAGAATGTACTGTATTATTATTTTGCTGATGGCCTGTAGGCTTAAAAACCAACAGCCATACTAATGAGGGTGCTTTTTAGCTGCCACCTTGTGGCTTGTTTTTGCACTGCAGCCACATTAAGAAACAAAGTTAATTATTAAAATTATTTAACATTATTAAAATTTAAAATTAATGTTTTGATTAAAATGTATTATTATGTAAGGCACTATATAAATAAAATGTATTACTATTATTATTATGTAAGGTGCTCTATAAGTAAAATGTATTATGTGGTTTCATTTGTAGGTTTTAAACCAACAGGGATACTAATAAAGGTGCTTTTTTTGCTGCCACCTTGTGGTTTGTTTTTGCACTGCAGCCAACTAAATTAAGACTAAAAAGACAACTAAATTAAGAAAAAGAGTCAAGTTGCTAATATTGTAAAAATATTAAAATTTAAAACGTTTTAAATTTTTATTAAACTGCATTATTGTGTAAGGCGCTATATAAATAAAAGACATTATTATTATGCTGTTGCATCTGTAGGCTTTAAAACCAACTGTTATACTTGCTGCCACTTTGTGGCTTGTTTTTGCACGGCAGCCAAGTACATTATTAAAAAAAGTCGTTACATTAATATTATTAAAATTATTTTAAATTAACAATGTTTTTATTAACATGTATTATTATGTAATGCGCTATAAAAAATAAAACATATTGTTGCATATTTGAAGGCTTTAAAACCAACAGGGATACTAATGAGGGTGCCACCTTGTGGCTTGTTTTTGCACTGCAGCCAAATTTTAAAAAATTATTAAAAATAGTACATTTTAAAATGCTTATTTTTATTTAGATGCATTATCATCATGTAAGGTGCTATATAAATAAAATGTATTATGCTGTTGCTTCTGTATGCTTTAAAACCAACAGGGCTATTAATGAGGCCGCTTCTTTGCTGCTACCCCGTGGTTTGTTTTTGCAGCCAACCACATTAAGAAAAGAAGTCAAGTTGAATGAATCTGGCAAACGTGTCTACGAAGAAACACTGAAATCATAATGAAGTTTTGTAATTTACAGCAAAAACACTTTGATTGGGATTGACAGTTAATTAATCAGTTAAAAAAGTTAATGAAGAAAAAAAATGTTTCCAGGAGGTGCATCATGGGAAACCCGAGAGACAAAGTGACGCTGAAAGTGAACGCAATTGTTAGGCGCAGGCCTCCGTCCACCAGTAGTCGCTCTAATTGTGTTAAACGAGTATCCTAATGCCAAGAGTCGCCCGTCTCTCCCCCCGTAAAGATATCGTTTTTCTAATTCTCATTATCATTTGACTCGGTGAATAATTTGGTCCCACAATTATGACAGGAAGACTAAATAATAGTATACTGCTGATCATATACATTAAAAAAAAAAAATTATCCAACATTAAGACCATTTAATACCCCATCTAACTAAAATCTTTGCAAAGAATGAAGAAAACAAAAGATAAAAAGTCATAGTGGAAGAAGTATTTGGTAGCATTTTTATATTTTCACATTTTATTACCATAGGAAGGCATGCATAGTGCAAGTGTTATCTGAAATCATACTGGCATAATCTAGTGCTTCGTGTATTAGCTTCGTTTCTAATTAATACCATGCAAATAATACACAAAAGCCCTTTAGTTTGTCCCCCTTGTTGAATCGTATAAAGAAAAGAAAAAAAAAAAAAGAAAAGTCAACTCCTCTTTGAGGTTACGCTACGGCATTGTAAGTGCAGGTAGAGGACGGTCCTGTCCAGATTCTTCCCAAAGAGGAAAACGGGGGGCTTCATTGTATGTGCAGACAGTTCTTGGCTCTGACTTGGCACGGGTCATTCTAAGATGGCGACAGGCGGGCAGGCAGGCAGCCAGCCCAGGGTGGGTCTGTGTCTGTTAGCCATCGAGCACCCTGTGTAACTGAGCATCTGCTGGCCTGTCCTCCTGCTGCTGCTGCTGCGTGTCCTTCTCGTAAAACTCCTGAACCGTCCGGATGGTGTGCGGCATGTCCAGGGGATACCGAGCTTGTAGCTCTTCATTTGCTACATAATAGGTGTCCATAAATGCTGAAAAGTAGCGGCCGATTTCAGGATGTCCCATTTCCAGAGGTGAAGGATGAAGCTCCAGGTTTTCTACGAAAAAATAAACAAAAATTAGCAGCAGATAATTTTGAAAGTCAAAGTCCATCTTCTCAGCCTTTACTGGCAATACAACACCTTCAAACTTCATGAAACCTTTCAGATGTCCCTTCTTTGACTTGTGGTGTACAGACTAGAATTTATGCAAGAGCAAATACAGACCCCACATAGACCTACACTTATAATTTATAGGTACACACACACCCCACAGATTCAGGACGTTTTCAGACTTTTCGCAATGTTGTTCCAGCCTTCTGCTAAAGAAAACTCAAAGTGCCACAAGTATTCAAACCCTTTGCTAGGACACGTGTGGCTCAGGTGTCTCCCACTCTATACGACCATCATGGAGGGGTTTCTACACCTCATGTGGAGAAGGCAATTCATTTGACTGGACGTGATTAGGTCAGTCAAACGCCCGTCTATAGAAGGACCCACAGAGGAGCAAAAGCAAGCCATGAGGTTGAAGGAATTGCTTGCAGTGCTTAGAGACAGGAAGGTGTCGAGGTACAGATATGGGGAAGGCCACAAAGAAATTACTGCAGCATTGAAGGATCTCAAGAGCACAGAGGCCTCCATGAGTCTTAAATGGAAGGAGTTCAGAACTTTTCCTACAGTTGACCACCCAGCAGAAATGAGCAAATCTGGGAGAAGGGCCACAGGTAAGACCAAGAACCCAATGATCACTCTGGCTGAGGTCTGGAGAACATATGTGGAGATGGAAAAAGTTCTAGGAGGACAACCATCACCACAACACTTTGTGACAGTGTGGCCAAAAATCAGCCTCGTTTCAGTAAAAGACACATAGAAGAAAAAACAACAAAGGCATCTGAAGGACTCTCAGACTGTGTGGTCTTGTGAACCCACGATTAGCATCATGTGTGGAGGAGACCTGTGCAGTGCCATCCCAACAGTGAACAATGAGCAGCATGCTGTGGGGCTAGGGGACTAGTCAGGGTTGAGGGGGAGCCAAACAGCACAATGTACAGAGAGATCCATCATACTTTATAGAGTCCCTTGGGCCTCAGACCGGGCCAAAGGTTCAACTCTGGGAATATCAAAAAATGGCCCGGCTAGAGCTTGGGCTTGAACTGATTTGAAAATAGCTGACAACAGCTTGAGACGATGTGCAGTGATGAATGGCAGAAAATCCTCAAATTGAGGTGTACGAAGTGTTTCACGTCAGACTCAAGAAGGGGCTTAAAATGGTGCAGTTCACTGGTTTAGAAACTGGCAGAGAGAGCGACAGACACAGTGGTCTCCTTCTTTAGCATTAGAGGCTCATGCTGCACTATCCCTGGCCTATTCAAGAGAAATTTTCATGGAGTCATTAAAAGAAACAACAGACCTGAACACACTGCTAGAATACTCAAAAACAAACAAATAATCAAGATGGCCGATTTGCTCTGGTCACATGTCACCCAGCATGCCTTTAGTTTCCCATCACGTTCTAAAATTAGAAACACAGCTTAGGCATCCTGCTGGACAGCGTTGTGCCATACGGACCGTCACGTCACCGCCTGATTACATTACAGCTTTAGTCATTGTCTAACACAGTACTATAATTAAAAAGTTTCTAAGCTGGCTTATTACCGATTTAACGCATATTATGAAGTTAATAAGAGCTTAGCTGAATCATGGTTGCAAATTTCTGAAATGTTGGTCGAATTTCACGTGCACAATCTGGGAAAGGCAGAGGTGTCTTGGCTGTGTCAAACACATTCTCTGTGCCAACCAACCAAGCCCCTGTCTGAATGAGTAAGCACTTTGCTCCGGTCTGAGTTGTGAACGCCATTAGAGTTCTCACAAAGAGTCAGGATTAAGTGGTGACATTTGCAATGTGCCACTGCAGCAGATAATGAGCTCTTTATAAACGAGACTCAAGTTCAAGGAGGGTGGCACAGTGAGCAACAACGCTGCCCATCCCAGACTGGTCACTGTTGGCTTGGGGCTGGAATGTTCTTACCATACTGTGAATTAGTATGGAGCTTCTTTTGTAAATTAATACAATATCTTAACATATTTTTTGTTGCGTATCACAGGGATCAAATTAAAGTGGGCCTGAATAAACTAGGCCATCACAGTTTTCTGCTTGTTCCAACTGTCTTTAAAATGACCCACTCTGAAATACGCCCATAAATAAATGTATAACTGCATCAAACATATCATCAACAGCACCCCGCCATCCCTGTTAAGGGGCAAACTCAGAGATACGCAGGTGGATGAGCCTGTGGTGTCCTCGGTAATGGACTACCTGTCCAGAAGGCCACTATGTGTAAAGATCAAGGACTGGGACGACAACAACAATGGGGTGCCACCATAAACAGTCCTGTCTCTTTTTCTTTTAATTATAACAGCAGATCATGTCACTTGGAGAAATTCTCAGATAAATCTGCACATTGGGATACATCAGTTAGGGGCATGGAGTATTGGAGCCAGGTGGAGAACTTTGAGAATTGTTTACAACTTAACATAAAAAACCAAGGAATTAGTTTATTCACCTTCACCACCCCAAACAGCCTCTATGTCTGGTCACTATTCATGGAGTGGACGTTGAGGTGGTCCACTCCTACAAGTATGTGACAAGTTGGACTGGTCTCATAACACAGAGGAACTATATAAAAAAGGGCAGATCAGGCTCTTCTTTCCTTAAGAGACTGAGTTCCTTTAATGCAAGTAATGATACCCTTCACATCTTTTAGAACTCTGATGGCCAGTGTGTTGTACTGGGCTGGAAACATCACTTCAAGAGGGGCCCACCGAATGAACAAGCTGATTAAAAAGGCAGGCTCAGTTATGAGATGCACTGTGGACCCCCTGGAGGTCACAGCAAAGGAAAGAATTAAAACAAGACTGAGTGTCATTATGACCAGTGCTGCACATCCTCAGAGGACTTTCAGACAACAAATTATTCAAGAAATGGTTCCGGGGGCTCCTTTATACCAACAGCATTATGCCTGCATAAAGCGTCACAGTGACTGACTACCAAGTCAGAAGTTTTTTTCATTTTTAATTTTCTTTCTTCATAGGCAATCTGATGTGTTTTCAGACTGTAATGTAGTGTGTGTATATTTATTTAGCTATTTATTTAATGAGCTTCTGTAAAAAGCCAAAATTTCCCCCTAGGAACAAAAGATTCTGTCTATCTACACATAAATTGTTTACTCTTGAACACTAGAATTACCAAAGCCTACGAAGAAACTCGTAAATCCGTCCCACCTTAAATCCTTTCGCACCTCCCCATCAGCGTCTTTTGTCTGACATACTGCTATCACATCCCCCCAGTGCCACACAAGGTTTTCTCAGCTCAAGTCTGTTTACCTGCGTGTCAGCTGCTTAGCGTGGTATAGACTAGACTAAATATTATATCGTTATTTGGAACACACGCATTTCATGTGTGTTCTGTGTCTACAACAATCTATGTAAACACATCGTTAAAACAGAAACGTTTTTCATGTTTTAGTACTAATTGACTTGTAAAGGTTGGCGTTTTTTTTTTATTATTATTCAGTTTTCATTTTCCCAGTTATGGTCACACTCCCCCCTGTCTGACACGGCACTATTCAATAAGGGCACGCACAAAAAGGCGAGCTTCAAAAGGACGACCTCAATTGGGCGCGGCGAATAAAGGCCCACGTAAATAAAGGCGAGCTTCAAAAGGGCGACCTCAATTGAGCGCGGCGAATAAAGGCGTTCATAGATAATTTAGTTCAAATGGCTCTGGAATATGTGAAAAGCAACAATAATAATAAATTTTGATGTAATAATTTTGTTGTGTTTGCCTTTATTCGCTGCGCCAAATTGAGGTTGCCCTTTTGAAGCTCGCCTTTATTTACGTGCCCATATTAAAGGATACCATCTGACACTGCTGTTTTCACATAAAGATGCGCTAGAGCAGGGGTGAACTCAGATGATGACGACGATTCTCCATCAGAGAAAGAATGTATGTCGCACTTTTGCCATCGCTGTACATTGTTTATGTACACGGGAAGCTCTGCAGTCTACTTGTGACTTTACGCTGTAGAAAGATAAGTAAATAAGTCAAGGTAAATAGGTAAATAACATTTCATCTGGCATTTATATACAAAGTACTGCGACTGGATCCAGGAGGAGAGGAGGAAGGTAAAGAGAGTGGAACTGAGGGTAGGAACTTTGAATGTTGGCATTGTGACTGTTAAGCAGAGTTAGCAGATATGATAGAGAGAAGGAAGGCTGATATATTATGTGTGCAAGAGACTAAATGGAAAGGGGAGTAAGGCCAGGTAAATCGGAGGTGGATTCAAATTGTTCCATCATGGTTGGATAGCAGGAGAAATGGCGTAGGGGTTATTCTGAAGGAACAGTATGTTAAGAATGTTTTGGAGGTAAAAAGAGTGTCAGACAGAGTAATGATTATGAAGCTGGAAAATGGAGGTGTGATGATTAATGTTGTCAGTGCATATGCCCCGCAAGTTGGGTGTGAAATGGGCGAGAAAGAAGATTTTTGTAGCGAGTTGGTTGAAGTGATGAACAGTGTACCCAAGGGACAGAAAGTGGTGATTGGAGCGGATTTCAATGGACATGTTGGTGAAGGGAACAGAGACGAGGAGGTGATGGGTAGGTATGGTGTCAAGGAGAGGAATGAAGAAGGTCAGAGAATAATGGATTTTGCCAAAAGGATGGACATGGCTGTGGTGAATATGTATTTTAAGAAGAGGGAGGAACATAGGGTTACGTACAAGAGTGGAGGATGTTGCACAGGTAGATTACATCTTATGCAGAAGAGTCAATCCTGAAGGAGATTGAAGACTGCAAAGTGGTGGCAGGGGAAAGTGTAGTTAAGCAGCATTGGATGGTGGTCTGTAGGATGATATTGGAGGTCAAGAAGAGGACGAGAATGAGGGCAGAGCCAAGGATCAAATGGTGGAAGTTGAAAAAGGAAGACTGCATGGTTGAGTTTAGGGAGAAGGTGAGACAGGCACTGGGTGGCAGTGAAGAGTTACCAGACAGCTGGGAAACTACAGCAGATGTAGTAAGGGTGACAGCAAGAAGGGTGCTTGGCGTGACATCTGGAAAGAGGAAGGAGGAAAAGGAAACCTGGTGGTGGAATGAGGAAATACAGGGGAGTATACAGAGGAAGAGGATGGCAAAGAAGAAGTGGAATAATCAGAGAGATGCAGAAAGTAGACAAGAGTACAAGGAGATAAGGTGCAAGGTGAAGAGAGTGGTAACGAAGGCTAAAGAAAAGGTGTATGATGAGTTGTATGAGAGGTTGGAAACTAAGGAGGGAGAAAAAGACCTGTACCGATTGGCTAGACAGAGGGACCGAGCTGGGAAAGATGTGTAGCAGGTTAGGATAATAAAGGATAAAGATGGAAACGTACTCACAAGCGAAGAGTGTGTTGAGCATATGGAAAGAGTACTTTAAGAGGCGGATGAATGAAGAGAACAAGAGAGAGAAGAGGTTGGATGACGTGGAGATAGTGAATGATGTAGTGCAACTGATTAGCAAGGAGGAAGTAAGGACAGCTATGAAGAGGATGAAGAATGGAAAAAGCCGTTGGTCCAGATGACATTCCTGTGGAAGCATGGAGGCGTTTAAGAGAGATGGCAGTGGAGTTTTTAACCGGGTTGTTTAAAAGACATGGACACTATCCAGTGACCTGAGACGAAGATTGGACTCCTTTGGTACGGTTTCTCTCCGGAAAATCCTAGGGTACTGTTGGTTTTACTTTGTGTCGAATGAGCGGTTGCTCATGGAGTCCCGAATGAGGCACATTACCTGCATTGTGAAGGAGCGTCAGTTACGACACTACGGCCATGTGGTGCGTTTCCCCCCCCCCGAGGGTGATCCGGCTCATAAGATCCTCATTGTTGGGGACCTGAGTGGCTGGACCAGGCCGAGGGGTCACCCACGTAACACCTGGCTGCGGCAGATAGAGGGTCATTTCCGGAGGGTGGGACTGGACCGTGCATCTGCCTGTGGGGTTGCAAACTGGGATCCAGAGTTGTTTCGTCATGTAGTGGGTGCGGCAATGCACCATACCAGTACATGCTCCCCAACTTGACTTGAATATTGTGGCCAAAACTATAACCTGAAATGTGAAGAAGCAGTGCTAACCACCAAGCACCATGTTTCTCCAAGATAAAATAACTAGAAGGTGGCAACAGGAGCAAGAAGCACGAAGTCACCGAGGTTTGGCCAAACATATACACCTGAGCTAACAGTGAGAAAGCTTAATATCAGAACAATAAAATGTACTGTGGATAATGGGAACAGGAAGCATGAATTCTCCTAACCTTGGCTTCCACAAGCCCACTGCACATACAAATTACAGAAAACCAGAGGGACAGACAAGGGACCCAGCAACAGGGGGCTGGAAATCACTATGGATTCATTCAGTTTTATAAATGTCAGACTGACCCATGCCTGCAGCAGTGAAAGCTTACTCACACAGTAGCCTTGAAGGCGGACAATACTACTTCCTACTGAGCAAGCTTGTGGGTTAAATTCAGCCTCGTTACCCAGAACCCAATGGAGTCAGACTCATGTGCACCCCAGGTAGTTGCTGCCCACCATGTATTCCTGCTGCTGGCAGTGACTGCTGCTTCCATCAAGTTGTAAGTCTGACTGGGTGACCGAGGTTGGAAAAACTCTCTCCACACATCCATCAGATTGCCACCACCAGGCTATGGCTGCTGCTATGGGCAGCTCACTGATGAACATGTGCTGGTGATTCGGTAGGCCTCAACAAGCTGGATGGTAAGGACGGAATGGAGATGGTGAATCCAGTATAGGTTGGAACAGTTCTGGGACGTCACACTGGCCTCAGACAACATCATGAGGAAGATGGCGTGGGGGCATGTCAACTTTGCCTAATCCCACCACACAACAAACAAATTCACTGCAAAAAACGCTTTGATAAATTGGCGACTGACACCACTGTCAAGTGATCAGCTCTTGGAAGAAGGCCCTTAAGAGTCTGTGTTAAAGTATGAACTGCAACAAAGTGTGAAAGACCAATCAACACTGTTGGGGCCATTTGATTGTAACTGTTGTCCATAAATATGTTACATTTAGTTAATATGGGCACAGAATACTTTTCTTTTACCCTGGAACCCAATATGTTATGTGGCTTTAGTCCGAGAATAAATTAAACAATTATTAGGATTTAAGACATGCAAAGATTCAGAAAATGCCAAGAACAATTTTAATTAAATATGTAATTTATTTTAAATTAATGTTTCTATAAGATTACACTGACATTTTGCCTTTTGCAATTTATATTTCATATTTTGCACGACTTAACACACACACACACACACACCCATTCAAACTATAACTCCTACCTTGAGCAGCATAACGACATGTGCCATCCTGGACTAGTACATTGTAGAACGGTTGACCAGCTCCATTAGGTAATTGGTGGACCCTCATAGTGGTAATCCACTCCACACCCATCGTGCAGTTTGGATCCCAGCCATAAATCACACAGTTGTACCCAGATCTACAGAGAAGTCAAACAGAAGTCAAAGCTGTCGAAATTCTGTTTCTGAATTGTCTAGGAAAATCAAATTTTGCAGGTTACTGTGTGCACTTAAAGAATACTAGATGTTTAAATAACAGCAACAAACCTCAAGGAATAAAACGGTTACAAAACATCTTGGGGGTGATCCACCAATATACAGTACAGGTATAAAGGCCTGCTAAGACCATCTATCTAGTGGACGTTCAGGGAACATGCGGTCTTGTGAAGTATACACTCTCTCCTCTAGTCCATGTTTTTTTATTTTTGCCTATTCTGGTTCTCCTGCCACACTACAAGAAATGGACATGCAAAGCATGATTTATGTGACCATGAGTGTGGATATGTGCATGAGAAGGCCTTGCTCTACACCATGAGAGGTCCTGCCTTGCATTTGACACTGCTAGGATAGGCTCCTGAGACTCATAAATGAATTAAGAACTTGAAAATTTAATTAGATTTTTCTTTGATCAAGGACAAAAGTACAAATATTATTGATTGATTGGCTGTATTATTTGTCCCATGAGTCTATAACTTTGTTTTGTGTGTTTCTGCTATTGTTGCATCTGGATTTCCCCTTAGGATTAATAAAACTTATTACTATCCTATTAGTGAGAAACTTGCAGCAACTGATCATTACCCGTTTTGCCCACGATGAAATTAACAATTTTCAGAGTTCCCCTATTCTGTCTTTGGAATCTTAGGTTCTGCTTTGCATGGGACAGTGGAATCATTTTTGATGCTTCTGCATGAAGACTCCATGATACATAAATGGAATCCTAGCCTGCTCACAATTTAGAACATGCATGCCTTCTCCGAGACTGTGTGGGATTTCTTCAGGTGTTCTGGTTTTCCATCAGTGTGTCAATAATTAACCTAACATACATGTCTTTAACTCTAAACATGCAGAGTATGAGCGAGGACGTGTGTGTGTGATTGAGTGATAGTGTTTCACCCAAATTTGAATCCTGCCTTAAGGCCAGTTCTACAAGGACAGGTTCTATCCTCACGTGAGTCAAAACTTGAATAGCTATGTTCTGCAAATTTGTGGATGAAGGCACCTGACAGGTCTACGGTGCACTGGGCTCACCATATCTCTTAGTTGTCCTTGCAGCATGTACCTGTATATGTTTCTCAGAAAAAACACTAGAACAGGTCAGTCCAGCTTAGCATGTTGCTACCAAAAGAAAAGGCAGAGTGAAAATATTTGCAAATGTGCAAGGACATTTGGGCTTATAAAATGTACACTATATAAAGAAGAAATGAAAGTTATGCATTATGGGTGTAAATATGATGGGCCAACTTGAGGTCAAAAGCATTCTAAGCAAAGCGGATATCCATGACCATTATTGGGTAATGTCCTCAGCACTTTCAAGCATTCCTCTTCTTGAATATTGTGTCAGTATATGCCATCTTCAAGGTTTATGTTTTTCTTCTTCTTGTTTCTTCATAGGTAGTCAATTACTTTCCTTTTAAGCTTTGCAATTACTGTGTTAATACTCAGGAACAACATCATACTATAAATTACAGTGCATCCAGCGCATCACTTTTTCCACATTTTATGTTACAGCCTTATTCCAAAATGGATTAAATTAATTTTTTTCCTCAGAATTCTACACACAACATCCCATAATGACAATGTGAAAAAAGTTTGAGATTTTTGCAAATTTATTAAAAAAAAAAAAACCTGAGAAAGCACATGTACATACTGTAAGTATTTACAGCCTTTGCCATGAAGCTCAAAATTGAGCTCAGGTGCATCCTGTTTCCCCTGATCATCATTGAGATGTTTCTGCAGCTTAATTGGAGTCCACCTGTGGTAAATTCAGTTGATTGGACATGATTTGGAAAGGCACACACCTATCTATATCAGGTCCCACAGTTGAAAGTTCATGTCAGAGCACAAACCAAGCATAAAGTCAAAGGAATTGTCTGTAGACCTCCGTGACAGGATTGTCTCGAGGCACAAATCTGGGGAAGGTTACAGAAAAAGTTCTGCTGGTTTGAAGGTCACAATGAGCACAGTGGCCTTCATCGTCCGTAAGTGGAAGAAGTTCAAAACCACCAGGGGCCTCATGTATAAACGGTGCGTACGTACAGAAATGTTGCGTAAGAACTTTTCCACATTCAAATCGCGATGTATAAAACCTACACTTGGCGTAAAGCCACACACTTTTCCACGGTACCTCATGCCTTGTCGTACGCAAGTTCTCCGCTCGGTTTTGCAGACTGGCGGCACCAAGCGTCAAAGCAATGGTACTGTTCCTGTGTGATTACTCATTATTTTCATGACGGCTTTATAAATACACCGAAACGAACTGCATATTGTTTATTAGTGTAATGCATCTGATTGTAATTAACTCGTAACAATATAATGGTCCAGGGAACAGCCATAGTATTCCAAATACCATAACTGCTTTAGCGTTTGTTACTCTCGCTGCACCTTCCTCTTCTTCTTATTTTTCTTCTTCTTTCAGCTCCTCCTGTTAGGAGTTGCCACAGCGGATCATCTTTTTCCATATTACTCTCACTGCACCACGCAGAGTATTTATATCACTGTATCCGAGTGTAAATCACAGCAGCAGCTGATCGGAAAGGGAATTATCGGTATACAGCATCAGGCACACGCTACCTCAGCCACGGCAAAAAGTTTTAAAGCCTTTCCTGTACGGACCTCGCGGTTCAGAAACAGTTTAATCCTAAGAACTTTAAACGCACTCAATCAATTGCTCCTTGTAGAACTGTTTGTACTTATAAGTACAATCACCCCACTGTAAACTTGCACTACAGTTATAATATCGCACAACCTGAGCCACTTTATAAAGCGCGTATTTACATATGATGACGATATCATTTTTAAGGTGAAATGCAGCAAAATATGTTTGTTAAATTATACAGATAAAACTTTAACTTCATTTAAATAATCTATATTCTTCACTGGGAGTGTCGTTAAGGATAGAATAATTAAACATGTACTACGAAGATATTTTAATGTTCTTTAAACTTGAAGAATTAGGCTTAACGTCTATTACAGAGCTGATTGTATGGCGATCGGTTACTTGGGGAAAGAAAAGCACTGACTGCAGTGACGGCTACGCCAATATACAGTATATTGAATATAAAATAGAAAGAGAAAATAACAACACAGCAAAAAACGCAGCGACAAATTTCGGCAAAAGTTAAATGCTTGTGTCATGAGCACGAGGCGGCTATGCAGTGTCTGCCACGGACGTGGCCATCCACCGTGCATGAGATTGGCGGGCGAAGGGGCCACCGATTCTTCCTCTGCCCAGTGCCACCACAAGCCCAGAGCCGCCCCCAAGTACTGCTGCAATAAATTATTTCATCGAAGTGAAACACATGTTTAATAACGTGCTTTAACTCCTATCATCATGAAAA
The DNA here is from genome assembly GCF_016835505.1 of Polypterus senegalus. Classification (NCBI taxonomy): domain Eukaryota; kingdom Metazoa; phylum Chordata; class Cladistia; order Polypteriformes; family Polypteridae; genus Polypterus; species Polypterus senegalus. Next base: position 25,469,652 of record NC_053165.1, read on the forward strand.
TGATATCACGTATACATCTCAGTATTTTAGTTATTCAGAGAACTCTAATATTACGAATGTAATAGATTCTGTGTCCAGTTGGAGGAAGAGAGCCGGTATAAGAAGCAAGTAGTGATTCACACGCACAGAGCACATAGAAGATCAAATACAAAACAAAGCATTTAACGTGCTACTTTAATTACGATGTGATTTTAGAAACTGGTTGATTAAACGATTATAAGATGAAGTTTATGATGTTCTACTTTAATGACAAAATAAACTACGTGATTAAAGTGGAAATGTCGAGATTGAAGTTGACATTTCGTGCTTTTTCCCCACCGTGTGCCTTTTTTCTCTGTACCCTAATAAGTTTTCATATGACACTCAGACAGTGGGCTTACAACTCGGCTTTTCACGGCGACTTTGATATGCGACTTCTTTTTTATTTCCGGCACTGTGCGATTTTGTGGATGTGAGCTTTCAAGTTTCTCCAACACGCTATGTCACTCGATCAACTTCCTTTTGTTGAATATACCACGGTTTATTTGAACAAATAGTATGTTTTTCCTTTGCCTCCACTTGGTATTCGCTGAAATTCTTATATTTTCCCCCGTGCTTTTCCCATTGTCTTTTCACAGAAGGCTGCGCTTAAGGGCGATTTATATTATTTTGCATATTCAAAAAGGCATAATTCTGGGAGGAGTTGGGGCATTTCATAAAGCGCGTGCACGAGCGTTAGTTTTCACGCTGATCAGGATTTATGTAGCGGAAGAACGTGGAAGTTGGAGTACACACAGATTTCTGCATCTGGATTTTTCTGTGCGTAAGCACATTTCGGCTTTTGTGCTTACGTCATGTTATAGTGCGAGTTCTACGCACGGCGTTATACATGAGGCCCCAGGACTCTTCCTAGAGCTTGCCGGCCATCTAAACTGAGCGATCGGGGGAGAAGGGCCTTAGTCAGGGAGGTAACCAAGAACCTGATGGTCACTCTGTCAGAGCTCCAGAGGTCCTCTGTGGAGAGAGGAGAACCTTCCAGAAGGACAACCATCTCTACAGCAATCCACCAATCAGGCCTGTATGGTAGAGTGGCCAGACGGAAGGCACTCCTTAGTAAAAGGCACATGGCAGCCCGCCTGGAGTTTGCCAAAAGGCACCTGAAGGAATCTCAGACCATGAGAAACAAAATTCTCTGGTCTGATGAGACAAAGATTGAACTCTTTGGTGTGAATGCCAGGCGTCACGTTTGGAGGAAACCAGGCACCGCTCATCACCAGGCCAATACCATCCCTACATTGAAGCATGGTGGTGGCACCATCATGCTGTGGGGATGTTTTTCAGTGGCAGGAACTGGGAGACTAGTCAGGATAAAAGGAAAGATGACTGCAGCAATGTACAGAGACATCCTGGATGAAAACCTGCTCCAGAGCGTTCTTGACCTCAGACTGGGGTGACGGTTCATCTTTCAGCAGGACAACGACCCTAAGCACACAGCCAAGATATCAAAGGAGTGGCTTCAGGACAACTCTGTGAATGTCCTTGAGTGGCCCAGCCAGAGCCCAGACTTGAATCCGATTGAACATCTCTGGAGAGATCTTAAAATGGCTGTGCACTGACACTTCCCATCCAACCTGATGGAGCTTGAGAGGTGCTGCAAAGAGGAATGGGCGAAACTGGACAAGGATAGGTGTGCCAAGCTTGTGGCATCATATTCAAAAAGACTTGAGGCTGGAATTGATGCCAAAGGTGCACTGACAAAGTATTGAGCAAAGGCTGTGAATACTTATGTACACGTAATTTCTCAGTTTTTTTAATTTTAATAAATTTGCAAAAACTTCAAGTAAACTTTTTTTCACGTTGTCATTATGGGGTGTTGTGTGTGGAATTCTGAGGAAAAAAATGAATTTAATCCATTTTGGAATAAGGCTGTAACATAACAAAATGTGGAAAAAGTGATGTGATGTGCTGTGAATACTTTCCGGATGCACTGTATTTGAAGGATAGCAGCTTTAAGTCTAATTTCTCCTGGGAAAAGCAATATTACATGACCTTTACAGTAATGCGGGGTCAACACTCATATTGCATTAGGATCTAATCAAAAGGTTTGCATGGAGGACACTGAAGCCTTTTCAATATGTTGAAAGGTGGCTGAGGGAGGACTTCATGTAGAATTTGCCTTATTAACAGCAATTTGTAAACTGATAAACTGTAATAGATGAAAAACAGCCAAACTTTGTTCTTGGGAACAGACTGCTCATGTACAGCATTTGGCACCTACAGTACATGCTTGGTGGGACACATGGTCTTGCTCACTCTAACACTGCTGCACTTCTCTGAATCTACTATATGACCTCTCCAAATCATCCAAGATGCGACTTCCCACCTGCTATATTCTTTTCTTCACAGTACTCATAATATACATATTTCATTTGTTCTTTAAAAGAATTCCACATTTGTTAATAGGTGCAAGTTCAAAATTCTTATCCTAACCTAAAAATCCCTTCTCTCTTGTCCCATCCATGTGTTTCCTAATGAAGCTTCGTTCTTCCTCAGCCTGCACACCTACTGTTTCATATTAAAAAGATTGCTTTTTACACCTGGGATGTAGAATACTACCATTCCTCACTGTACTGTTCACTGTATTTGAAAATGCAAACATTAGATCTTCGTGCAGTATGTGCCAACACATTAAAGTGATATACTTGAACAAATCACATAAAACTGACATGGTATATTCATCCTCATAATATAAATTAACAAAAATGAAGATTTGTAAGTATACTCCTATCAATAGTCACCACTTTGAATCCATAAAATTAAAATTAGGTGATCCAGACAAGGTGTCAAAGATTAGAACGACCTTAGGGACTATCTAAAGCGCAGATATCTTGGGTCTGGAGTTCTCTTTCCTATTGACATGTGTGGTGTTATGTTAAGATTACAAGAGGTTTGAAAGGCCCTCAGGAGGAAAGTTGTCGATGCCTTAAAAAGAAATTTAGGAAGATCACAAAATTATTTGAAATCATTAATTCCACTATAATGAAAATCATGCCAAACTGCTAATTTGTCGAGGACTGCATGGCCCAGCAAATTCAGCTAAGAGCTGACCATGTCATACTAAAAGAAGTCTCCAAGAACCCCAAAATCCTACTGCAGGATCTACAGATAACTCTTACAAAAGGTGGTGTCAAAATGTATGCATCTATAATCCAAAGGAGATTTAACAAACTTTGGATTTGTTGGCCAAAAGGGTCATTAGAGCAAAATTACACTTTGCCATTGAACATCTAGGCCAAGACCAGGCCTCATGTGACAATTTACTCTGAACACATGAATCAAAGATAGAAGTGTTTAGCCACAGTTACAGTAGACCTGTTTGGTACAAACTGAAGTCAGCATTTTAGAAGAACCCCCCAGCAACTATAAAGTTGGGTGGTGGACGTGTTGCGGTTTGGGGTTGCTTTGCAGCTTCAGGGCCTGGGCAGCTTGGAGTCATTGATTCAACTACAAATTCTGCATCATTTCAAAGTGTGCCGGAGGAGAATGTGAGGCCATTTGTTCAAAAGGTGAAGTTGAACCAGAAATTGATCTTCAAGGATGATAATGACCTGAAGAACGGTAACAAATCAAACCAAGAAATGACTCAGACAGAAGGAACAGAAGATGTGACTGGCCTAATCAAAGCCTTAATTTGAATCCTATTTAATTTTTTTTTGTTTTGAAATGGGCAGAACATGCAAAAAAAAAAACACATCTTACAAAACAATGAATTTTGTATGGCAGAGTGATCAAAAATTTCACCAAAACTGTTCTTGACTGCCTACAAGAAGTCACTTCTGCTAAAGGGGTCAATATCAGCTTCTGATCCCAAACACACTAAAAGCAAAAATATATTTCAATGGGACCATTATGTTCAAAGCATAATAGAGAATGAGCCTCTCTGAACAAGATGTCCTCGGAATATTTGAGAGACAGTACTGGCCCACCTTTTATGTCTCATTAGGAGTCCAACAGAATAAAGCACCTCCTGGTCAGTCCGGCTTTTCACTTCAGGCTCGGGTGGGTGTCTTTTGTGCTGAATGTGCTCCAGGGTATGTTGGACCAGGTAGCCCACAGCACCATGCTGGGATGGATCCAGTGCCTGAATGTGCTGCAGTATATCTAAAACCTAAAGAAAACAATCCATGAGATGGTCACTAACATAGCACATCTTACACCATACAATGATCAACTTGAGAAACATTTGGAAATCAAAGTACCTATAGACACAAGTACTAGTAGTAGCAGTAGTACTTTACATTTTAAAAAATTCTTATTTTATGTATTTTGTCATCAAAAGCATGCGAATACTATGTCACTGTTTAATTTGAGCTATTATTTTATGTTATGTACTTTGGCTTTAGTTGATGCAATACACATCATTCCTACAGTGTATAATAAAATTGATTGCACTTGGACAATAAGGGTGTGTTCAGTTTTGCCAGGCCTGTCCATCTTTTTCCAAGTATAACCAACTATAATATATAGTTAACACTAGAATTACCAGAGCCTACGAAAAAACTCGTAGATCCAGCCCACCTTAAATCCATTCGCACCTCTCCGCCAGCGTCCTTTGTCCTGTAAATGTGCAGATAAAGACAAGCAGCCGGCTATTCCATCACCCCACCGACTTAGAACGTGCATGAACTTCTCCCTGCTCATGCCTTGATTGATTATCTGGGAGTGAAGTGGAGTTTTAGAGTGGAAATAATGGATTGTTATTTGGAATACACGCATTTCATGTGTGTTCGTTTCTACAATAATCTGTGTAAACACATTTTTAAAACATAAATGATTTTCATACTCTCATCTGGAGGGATAAAAGCTGACACACAGACGCTGGCAATGTATGTATCGTGATCGTGATTTAGAGAGAATAAAATTGAAAAGAAAAAAACTGTAACTTTTACAAGTCCTGTAAATGTACACCGTGTGTTACAGACGCAAATTAAGTGTGTGTACTGTATAATTTTAACAACTAGCAAAATACCCGAGTACTGCCTTAAAATTTTTATTAAGAAGAAAAGTAAACCTTTTTAAACTGAGGGAAAATATACCAATAATTATTTGTTAAGGATCTCTTTGTATGCCACGTTCTCATTTCGGCCCTTCGGTTTTAATAGGACCAAGCTGTGCACTGAGCTTACTCTTGAGTATGCAACATACAGTTGGCCATGTGAAAAGTAATCTTGTCTCAAATCTCACAGCTTGGATTGCTGCTGTCATAATCGGTTTGAGTTTCATGGTTTGTTTCAATTACGACAGTATTTGTAGGACTTGTGTTGAAGTGACATTCGGCATCTGTCAAGCATTGTAAGCATACAACTGGTTTCATCGATAACTTCGCATCCAGATTTTGAGAGTTGAAACATTCATAAACATCAAAGTGTCCTCTACTGAAATCGTCACCTGTCAATCTAAGATGTTTAAGAGGCATAGACGGTTGTCCAAAGGTGTAAAATATTTGGCCACTTCGGTACACTTGAAAGCGACACCCGAACAATTCAGCGGCAGCTATCAACTCACATGCAGAACCATAGGTAAAGGGCTTAAGCATTTCATTCTTATAGTGCTCCTGTGTAGTATAATTATCTCCTGTACCGTCATCAGTCCACACCTTGAACCTGTCCCAGTCATTCAATACATAAGACATAATGTTCCTCCGGATATCAACAGTCAGCCTGATATGGCCGTGCAATATGTAATGAAGAGAATGGAAAAGGCAGGTGCCATCTCCGGGCATGGAAACCACTCAGTAAGTGACAGTTCTTTGATCGATGGTGATCACCTCGATAGACATGTTAATGGGGGTACGGTTGGAATGATAAAGGAAATGGGTACCTGAACAATGTAAACTAAGTCTAAAATACCTAAACAATAACTATAATCGTAATAAATGAACAATAAAACAGCGGAGAAGCCGTGGATTAAATAAAAAGGCTGCAGTTATCAGCAGGGAGACGTGAATACCGTGGTAAAGCAAGGAAGGGAATGAAGAGACTGGAGCGACGGATGGCCTTATATAGGCAGGCAGCCAACAACATGGGAGGCATGGGGATGGGGGACCCAGCTGCAGGCTATGGATGTATATATGTATGCAAGTATGATTCAGTTAGCGTTGGGAACCCGCGTACCAAATTTCTTGAAGATGGGCCCATAGGTAACAAAGACCGTTGGAAAGTTCAATATGGCGGTCGACAGTGGCGTCATACCACCGAAATAAGTACGTACATTGGTTTTGGTTAGCGCAGGGAAGCCGCCTACCAAATTTCGTGAAGATGGGGCCATAAATAAGAAAGTTCAACATGGCGGACGTTGTCGACCGTTACGTGTAAATGTTCGAAATGAAACCTGCTTAACATTTGTAAGTAAGCTGTAAGGAATGAGCCTGCCAAATTTCAGCCTTCTACCTACACGGGAAGTTGGAGAATTAGTGATGAGTGAGTGAGTGAGTGAGTCAGTCAGTGAGGGCTTTGCCTTTTATTAGTATAGATAAGAGCAGCTCACTACTGACAACGGCAAATATAGGAGTGAGTCAGAATCGAACCGGGGACTCTTGATTACAAGGCAGCAAATCTTACCGCTATGCCACGGAAACTGTTGTCTTTTCCTTGAACCTTTTGTGAAAGTTTTTATTTGATCTTTGGACTTCAGGCTTCATACATTATACAGTTTATGCCTACATTTTGTCATTTACTACTAAAATATGAAAAACATTTCTGTTTTAAAAATGCCTTTACACAGATTATTGTAGAAACAGAACACACATGAAATGCTTGTGTTCCAAATAATGATCTATTATTCCCACTCTAAAACTCCACTTCACTCCCAGATAATCAATCAAGGAATGAGCTGGGAGAAGTTCGTGTACGTTATAAGTCAGTGGGAGGGATGGAATAGACCACTGCTTGCTGCTTGTCTTTATCGGCACATTTACAGGACAAAAGGACACTGGCGGAGAGGTGCGAACGGATTTAAGGTGGGCTGGATCTACAAGTTTTTTCGTAGGCTCTGGTAATTCTAGTGTTAAAGATGATCAGAGATTCCGAAGATTTCTTTCTGGGGCTAAGTGTGTTGGCAGCCCTAACTGCACGTTCACTGATGAAGGGCCCAAAACAACCGGAAAATCATTGCAGGTTTCTGGGTGGGGGATGGGGACCCCAGCTGGACAGCTACAAGATTACTGACTTACAGCAATAGACAAATGAAGAGGAGTACTGAGTGTTTGTGTGGGCAAGAACAAGAGAAGCCTAAAGAGTCAAGAATGAAATGTGATGAGCCAGAAGAAGCACCACAACATGTGGGTCCAATGCCTGATGAGACAGAGGAGGACCTGGGCCTGAAACCACTCCACAGAACCTAAAGCCACCAGGTTGTGCAACCTTTTCCTCCAGAATGGAAATGTGAGCAGATGAGAATCGGGTGGTCTCAGGCCTGCAGACTAGCTGAATGGCAGACATGGTGTTGGAAGAAGTACCAGCTAGCGGATAAAAACACCATCAGGACTGCTCAACACAGCACAAGACTGGCAGATGATGATAGACTTAGGCAGGCAACTTAAGTTCCCACAGTACATTACAAAGACCGCTCTCAGACCAGACATACTCTAGGTATCTGGGACAACAGGGAGCGTGGTCATGGTAGAGCTTACTAGACCATGGAAGGAGTGTTTTCCAGAGAAAATTGGGTGAAGAGGCTTTGTAGGGTAGTCTCTCTCCACAGGGCATTTTCTGCAATCAGCATCACAGTGTTAAAAAGAGCTATCCACCTGCAATAGCACAGAAGCTGCAGAGGAAGCCACTAGATGTCTCTGGATCAAGAGAGCAGATTTGTGGGATATTACTGCTGGAGCACAAAAAGAGGCTTTAATCACCCTCAGCTAAGTGTCTGATATTTGAAAGACTTAAAACATTTAAAGACTCCAGGTAATATCACAGGTGATTGACTGATGCTAAGCTAGCGCACATACATCACCACAACAACTTGCCACATGAAACTGTAATCGCAATTCCATTGACAATGAAAGAAATGTACAGCCACTGAAGCATTTGCCATATAACCAAATTATCCAGATTTATATTAAATTCCCTAAACTTGATAATGGTAAAAAAGCAATGCTTTTATTTACATTTTGTAACAAAGTAAGTTGTCACAATACCCTGTGATCTAGTGTGCAGTGCATACACAACAGAAGACATGAGAGTACCAAATCACAGTATTCCAAAACTTGAAGACAGTAAGAAAATTATTATTCCATAGCAAGCTAAATGAGCCGCAACTAAATATGATAAACCCACTGATGCCAAGTTCATCACAACTCTTAATAATGCAAAGGTGAAAGATGTCAAAAATCTACTGAAGATTTCAACAGAAAAAACCGTAAAAAGTCACACGATAAGCTGAAAAATCTCCTGTGATGAACCACTGTAGTTTTGGAACAAAGCACTTCAGAAGAATGAGATAAATCTCTTGAAAAGTAATAGCAAAGTGAAAGTAACAACCAGCAGATGACTACATTGATGAAACATGATAAGTGTAACATTATAGTTTAGGCAAACATGGAGTGGTCCCATTGTTCTTTGTCAATGATGTAGTTAGTGATAGGTAGCAACCGAATGACAGATGCAGAAATATGTTGTCTACTTATTACCAAGAAAATGTTGCCACAATCTTTGTCTGGCAGTTTACACACTTAATACGAGAAAACATTGAATCATCCATGCTGCCGATATTACAACAAAGCAGTTTAATCAGAGGGGAAAAAAAGTGTAACATCTTAGCTTGGAATAGAAAAGAAAGAAAAATAAAAAAAAAAATCAATGTCTGATTTAAATCTAACTAAGCATATATTTCACTTTCTGAAAGGGAGAATAAAGCCAGAAACCTACCTCCTACAAAAGAAATCAGCAACCGAAAATGTCTGCAGCTAGAGTTTCATATTACAATCTTGAACCGTATATGCAAAGAAACACACATTTACAGAATGTTACCATTCTGTACTTTTACCTCAAACCCATAAATGTAATGTTGGTTTTACTTAAGTTTCCAATTTTTGATATTAAAAAAAAAAAACAACAACCACCCACAAACTTGGATGCTACCTTTTATTTTGCCATAGACAGTACTACGGATTCTGCTGTTTGCAATAGATATTTTTAGTGGTGAATACATACAAGTAAATCTACACATTCATCGAAATCAGAATCACTTTATTGCTAGCATGTGAAACATACCAGAATTGACTTTCGATAGATGCAAAACATGGGGTACAAGACAACCCACCATTAACCTGTGCAATCCATGACACAAATACAATTTCTTGAACAAAACGATTAAACTTCAAAAGTTAACTCAAATAGAAAAACTATACAAAATAATATATATATCAAATAGTAGAGGCTGAGCAATAACTAACTATTTACATATAAACAGCACAGTTACACGTTGCAAAAACAGGAGTAACCCTATGCAAGTTTATTTAGGATCTGAATAATTTGAGGAAAGCAGCTGTGGAGATGGCACAGAGTTCATATCCCAACAACCCCCTCTGTGATGCCAATATCGTCTCTAAACACACTGGGCATCCTGGCTATGCCAGAAAACCCATACCCATTTACCATTTTCCTTGACATACTTGCCTTCTGATATCATGGAAATGCATTGCCTTCAACTTGGCCTGTCTAGAAACACAAATACAGCCAGTAGAGGATTGCTGTATCATGGTTGGGAAGTGATAAGCAACATTCACTTTTGAAATTACTAAATAAATATGCAAGTATTGCAAGTTGGTTTAAACTCTGTCCACTGGCCACTTTAAAAGGGTCACAGCATTTAACTGCAATTGTAAAGTTGTCTGTCCAGTATGGTGTAAGTTTCCCTTTGTGGTCTTTAACAGAATTTCTGTTTAAGTATATCACAATAACATTGTGCTCGGTTTCCAGACTGTCTGAAGTAATGCTAACCAAAAGAATGAAAAGTTTTACATTTACAGATGCTTTGCATGGGGCAGCACTGAGGTAGAGGGTAGCACTGCTGCCTCACAGCAAGGAGACCAGGGTTTCTTCTGCCTGGAGTTTGCATGTTATCCCCATGTCAGCACAGGTTTTCTCCAAGTGCTTTGGTTTCCACCCACTGTTCAAAGGCATGCAAATTAGGTGTGTTGGCAATGCTAAATTGGCCCGTGTGTGTATTTGCCCCATGATGGAGTGGTATCCTGTCCAGGGTTTGTTCCTGCTTTGTACCCTATGCTAGCTGAGCTCCAATCAAACCTCTCAACAAACCTGCGATCCTGGTCTGAAATAATTGGGTTTGAAAATGTAATGGCAAGTTTTGCATATATATTATTTCTTTTTTGTCAAGTCGTAAGGTTTACCCTAAACATAACAGGTAAACCTTACACTTAAAATAACCAAATTCTTCCTAAATCAAATTATGATGAGGGATTGTGTAGAGTGGTGCTCAGTTGGTTGACTTATATATGCATGTGTGTAATTACATTTTAGTCATTTTCAAAGCCTCAAACACAACCACCACTATACAATAATATACAATAGTATACAAGTCCCGATACAATAAAAGGTGTATTTTGAAAAGTTACCTTACAAAAAGAAGGCTTCTTTAAACACTAGAATTCGTGAAGCCTACGAAAAAAAACTCACAATCCTGGCCCACCTTAAATCTCTTCGCACCTCTCCAGTCAGCATCTTTTGTTTTGTAAATGTTTGGATAAGCACAATCAGCCTGCTATCCCACCCCCCACTGCCACAGAAAGTGCAAAAAGCTCTCCCAGCTCAAGCCTCGTATATCAGGGAGTCAGGTACCTGGAGCTGTATAGGGTAAATAAAATATCGTTATTTGGAACACATGCATTTCATATGTGTTCTGTGTCTACAAAGATCTATGTAAGTGTAGGATGACAGGAAATGCAAGAAATGTTGAACACATACCTAAAAGACAAACTTTATCATGTTTTAGTACAAACAACAAAATTTTGATATGAAGTGTATAATGTGTGAAGATTGATGTCCAAATATCAAATAAGCACTTTCACAAAAGGTACAAGTATAAAAAAAACAAGTGCGCTTTTAGTCAAGAATATAACTGAAGAAAAAGAAATCCGATTAGTGTACTTCGTTGATACGACTTCTTTGGTAGTACAGTGGTAAGCACTACTGACTCATAATCAACAGGTTGCAGGTTCGATCCTGCCCACTTCCCAAAATAAAGTTTTGAGTAGTGAACTGCTCTTATTGTTACTATTATATAATAAAAACATACATTTGATTTGAGTCTGTAACAGCTGGAATAAATGTATGGTACTTGTAAAGGTTAGCATTTTTTTTTTTAAATTGTTTTATTCTCTCAGTTGTGTTCATTCTCGCCCCAATCCGACACTGCTGTTTTCAAATAAAGACGTGCTATAACAGAGATGAATTACAATACAATTTATTTTTTGTATAGTCCAAAATCACAGAAGAAGTGCTGCAATGGGCTTTAACAGGCTCTTCCTCTTGACAGCCCCCCAGCCTTGACTCTCTAAGATGACAAGAAAAACAAACTCCCAAAAAAACCCTTGTAGAAAAAAATGGAAGAAACCTTGGGAAAGGCAGTTCAAAGAGAGACCCCTTTCCAGGTAGGTTGGGCGTGCAGTGGGTGTCAAAAAGAAGGGGGTCAATACAATACAGTACGATACACAGAACAGAACAAATCCACAATACAGTATAAAAATAAAAAGAAGTACGGAGTAGAATTTAACTGTAGATGATATCACAGAATATGATTTGGAAATCATATCAAATGTTACTTACCTATATTTATTTATGCATCTTCCTACAGCGTAAAGTCACAAGTAAACTGCAGCGCTTCCTCTGTTTGATCGACACGGTCATGCTGACAAAGTACATGTGTACTGAAGTGACTTTAATTGCAGGTGGAAGGTCCTGTCGCACCCTGCGCAACTGTATTTGATCTTATTCAGGAAAAGACCCCAGTCGCCCCACGGGAGAAAGACTTTCCAAGACTAAAGTCAAAGCTTATGAAACGGTTTCTGGACAAAGGCAGAACCATAACAGTTGCCTGGAGCAGGCTGCTTGTGCTAATCGACACATTTACAAAACAAAAAGAGGCTGGAGAGGTGCGAAGTGATTTAAGGTGCAACGGATTTACAAGCTTTTTTGTAAGCTTCAGGAATTCTAGTGTTAATAAACAAATTCACAAATCCAAAACAATTCTTCTCCTTCTCGTTTCCTCTCTCCTTCCAATCGTTCAGGCGAGCTTTGTCCTTCCACCTGACTCCAACTTATCTGGATGAGGTCAAGCAGCTTCTTATGTGGTGCCATAGCACCGAATGATGAACGCACTTCCTGGTCATATGGAAGACCGAAAAAAGGGAGTTTTTCCTCTGTCAGCACTCAAGGACCCTGACAAGGTTGTCCATATTGGGGCCATAACAGAGGAGTACTGTCATCTATTGTACTGGGGAGAACTGCTGCTGACAGACAACCTCCCCCAGGTCAATTCATAATCTTTCATGTTAGCCATGTTATGCCTACCTATATAGTGTACATCCATTATGGCTTCCTGCCCAGGCCAGGAATCGACCTTCATCCCAACCAGGGTGCCAATCAATCCCTTAGGGCAGTTGCACCATAGAATGTCAGTATTACATTCACACTCACCATCTTTCACCGCATTTATATCTACTTGCATGTACAATAACTCCATTAGAAGCAGGCCACCCATATTAGATAAGGTACATGATAGTGAACTGTAGACAACTTTATGCACAATGAAGCAATAATGACTAAGTGAAAAGGATGTAAAATGTTTCTGTCAAAGCTCACCTGCAATTAAGTGCTTCAGTGTATGAGCTTTCATGGGTATAAAGACAATGTTATTATTCAATGTTCATACTCTTGTTTAAAAAAAAAAAAAAGTCCCTCAAGATAATTATTATCCTCAAAAACACTATACATGTCTAGACTGTACTGCCTAAAAATGACTTTCAGTAGGCATATTTCATTAAGGAGAACAAAGACAGTGAGTGCAACATGCTGCTGGGAAAGAAGACATTTGATGAGGGTGGGGAGAGAAAAAAAAAAAAAAACACACACACATCGAAAAGGAATTGGTTATTTTTATCATACAGTTCCCTTTTAAAGGCATCTTAAAATTATCTAACCGTAACAGACTCACCTTCTCAGGCCAGATGCCCAGGTGGAAATAAAGTCTAGCTTGTAGTAGGAGGTACTGGACATCATCAGGATTGATTGTGAGGTAGAGATCAAGCGAGTCCCTCAGGAGCTGGTAGGACTTCTCATTACCTTCTCTAGTAAGGCAAAAAGAACAGTGAACAAGCATCCTTGTGACACTCAAACTTCAAAGAAGCTACTCATTCCAACTTTACACTCCAGCCTGTAAAGAGAATATCCTGTTGACTGTACTGCTTACCCGCGTTTGCCGATGTTCAGAAGATTTCCCACCATCCTTAGCAATACCTCCAAGGTACTGACTGCATTATAGTAGTCTGGTGTGACTTGATGTCCAATCAGATATTCACATTCTTTTGCAGTCAATTGTTTACCTCTTCCAAAGGCATCAATGTAAACAAAGTCATAAATCTCTGAACTGCTGAAGCCAGAAACAAAGACAATTCTGCTAATCACAAAGTTTTAAAGGATACTGCTCTTTCTTTTCTCTTTTAATGAGCTAAATTCCAATTTAAACTGTCCTGTTCCCGACATTTAGTGTTTCCCTTGTAAGAAATCTACTTACCTGTTAGGCTTTTGGCACCATCGCAGGAGAAAGTGATTTGGGAAATTTACTGGCTCTAGCTGAACTCCCAGTTTTTTGGCCAGTGTCATGTAGAGCACAGAGAGACTAATTGGAATGCCCATCCGTCTTAAGAGTACCTGTGCAAAAAAATTTTAAAATGTCTATAGTAATAGAATGCTAGGGAAAAGACAATTGTATGTAAATTATAATAATTTAATCTTCTGGAAGTAAAATTTCACAACATTTACCATTTAGATTAAACTAGTGTTAATAAAGAAACTTTCTGTAAATCAAAGTGAACGTACCTGGTGAAGATAAGAGTTAAGAGGGTTGTAATAGTCTCGTTCATTTCCTCTGTACTGTAACTGGTCAAAGAGGATGGAGTTAAGAGCAGACAAAACTTGTCTTTGTAGATCAAGATCCTCGATTGTAAAATCTTCATCTAGGTAGCAAATAAAAAACTTTCAGCAGCAGGCAAAAAATATCAGCTCCACAGCTTGTAGTTGGGGTCTGTACCTTCACTTCTTTGAGGCCCAATTATGTGACTTTTACTTAATGGCTGCAAACTGCCAATAACTGTCAAAAACTGGAGTATAATGCACATAGAATTTTTCAAAAGTAGATGGACAGAAGTTCTTCAGGGATATTTTATGTGCACAGCCCTACCTTAATGTAAAGAAATAGTCTAAAACTGATAAATGTGTAGAAGGCACATACAGTATCAGTCAGACTGTGTCAATGACTTTGGGCCAGTGTTGCTCACTCCTGCTGTACTGAAGTGCTTTGGGAAATGGGTACTAAGTTTTTAACTGCATCATACCACCAAAGCTGATCAAAAAGCTCCTGGACTTGGAACCTAATACCACCCTCTCCAACAAGACTTCATAACTGGCAGACCACAGCACATAAAGGTTTGGCAGCATTACTTCCTCACAGTGATCCTCCATGCAGACACCATACAGGGAAGTGTGCAAGGCCACCCTTGCTGTTGTTCTGGTTTACATGCGACTGTGTGGCCAAACACAACTGCAACTCCTTCACTAAATTTGCTGATAACATCACCAGGGCCAGGAGATCAACCTCTCCCTTAATATTTGGAAAACCAAACCTGAAATCAACCTATACTCCTGTCTTTATTGGAGGAGATGCTATGAATTCGGGTCAGCATCTTTAAAATTCTTGGGAGTAAAATCACTGACAACTTGAGATGGGTGCAACTCATCTCTGCTATAATCAAGCAGGCTCCCCAATGACTTCACTCCATCCAATGCTTGAGGAAGCCTGGATGTTTCTATCCAAGCTCACAAACTTCTACACAGGCAGATTGGAGTCCTTCCTTATCTTCTTCATTAGATTCTGGCACAGCACCTACTCAGCATAGGACTGGAAGTCACTGCAGAAGGGATGGAATCAACTCAGAATAATTCTGGTACATGACTGCCTTCTAATTAGTACAAATATAAGCCATGCTGCCTTAGAATGGAGAGATCTCAACTGCCCATGCTCCGGCATCCAGTACAGGACTACAGTATTCTCACTTGTACCAGTAGCTTGAGCAAGAGATTTTACCCAAAAGGTCAAATGGTTACTCAACAGCCACTCATAGTTACAACTGCTTGATTTTTGTTATACTATACCTGTATATTAGGGGTGTCCAACTCCAATCCTGGAGGGCTACATTGCCTGTGGACTTTCCTTACTGCCACTTTCTTGATCACTGCTCAATTTCTGCTGTTAATTGATGGATTTTCCCTTTATTTGCTTTTTTTTTTTTAAGACTTTGCCATCTGAATTGCTTCTTTTTTAAATGGCAGCCAAGCAAAATGGAGATGTGAAGTAAGCCAACAGACGCCCAGCTAAGTTGGAGCCTCAAACCCCAAACAATTTCATTCCCAACAGTAACTTAGTCAGAAGCTAATTCTTATTATTATTTAAACCTGCTACTTAATTCAATGCCTTGATGGTGCTCTTATTCTGCCACTCCAAACATTTCAGATTTACTTTGTTCCAAGACTACCGTCCAGATGTTTTTGTGAACTGAGCAGATCAGCATCACTGAGCCCTTCACCATCCTTTTATCAGGTTAGCTGGTCATTTGTTGGTTCACTTTGTATCTCATTACTATTCAGCTGCTAATTTAAGAAAAAAAGAACAATTAAGTGGTCAGAGCCTTAAATAGCAAGTCTATAATAATTAAGGCAAAAGATGTTAATTACCAGAAAAAACTGGTCAAAAATTAAGAAAATGGTTAGAATGAAAACCTGCAGTTGCTACAGCCCTCCAGGATATAAGCTGGGCACCCCCATTCTATATAATGTGTATATTGTATATGTTGCATTCATTGTCTGTTAAGGTACTCTACTACTGCCACTAGACTGTGGGTGACATGGCTATAAATATTAACTTGAATTTGATAATTGTTCACAGTACACCATGAAAAAAAAGTGTCAAGCAGTTCTTAATCAGGTTGAAACAAATTAACAATGCTTTCCCCTAATCGCTGGAAGACTATTAAACTAAAGATGCACATACCTGAAGCACCTTTCTGACTAGGATGGCAAGGGTTTTTCAGTTGTAGCATCTTTTTAACTTTGTCAGTGATTTCATTGAGCTGAGAGGATATGCTCTGCAAAGATATATCAGCGAGGGGATTGCAGTACTGATCTACCAACACTGCACCTAAAAAAGAAGCAGAGAAACAATGCAGACTCCAAAAAACAAACTTAAAAAAAAAAAAAAAAACAATGTTCTCAGTGTCATGACCTGCATATTAGTCTCAGAACCCAAGTATCTGAAGGTGCAAAATAAAAGTGATGAAGGCCATTTTTTTTTTTTTTTAATTTTTTGCTTTGACTTTTTATGTGCAATGTTTATTTCTGTTGTCGTGATCCCGACACTATAACTGCATCATTTTATGCCTTTTTTTCAGTCAATTCAATGCCACCATTTTGTGTTAATCCTGGCATGGAGGTGGCAATGTTGTCTGCTGTTGTCAAATGTATTGCTGGACATGTGCTAAGGAAGTCACATAACGAGTTGTGTCATAATTCTGCACCTACAAAAGGTGACAACACTTTGGATTCTTTTCAAAAAACACAAAACTATTATCGTGACAGGTAGGGGAAAGCAATACTGTTTAGTGTCGGGACTCTTATTTTAAATGTTTGTCTTTAATTTCTTTTTGCCAATTTGTTTCTGGTTTGTTTTTTTTGTCTTTTTGCCTGTTGCACATTTATGATTTGGTGCGTTCCTTTAATACATCCACTTCCCGATCTTTTATTCTACCCTGCCTTCAGACACTGGCTCTTTTGATTTGTAAGATAAGAACATCCTGCTGAGAGGATGAATTATGAAGAAGAAGCCAGTGAATACTGGCCTAATACAAACTTTTGTATCAAAGATGCATCTTTTACACAAGAGTGGATTTTCTTTTAAACTCGCAAACTCCCACGATCTGTCAAGACTCACCCTCTAATGCCGACTGCTGTTGTGGAGGTCTGGTCAAAAATTCCATCAGAGTCTTTAAGATGTTTTGCTGTCTGAGGAAATAAAGAATTTTTTGTGCATAGTATTTCAATGTGAGGTTCTTCCTGTAGATTAGGGAAAAGGGGAGTGGGGGCAGTAGAGAGAAAGAGAGAGAGAGAGAGAGAAAGAGAGAGACAGAGTATCACACAATGCACATTATAAGGCCTACTTGTTACTATTATCAGCAGAGAAGAGAGAAATTACACAGAAGGATTTACAAAAGTAAGAAAGAAATATCAGAGAACTTCACTCATTAGAGCTAAGACCCAAGACTAGGGCCAGCTGAACTATATAAGCAAAGCAGGAGATTGTTTAGGGTTGGCAATATTTGTCAGGGGTTCCGCATTTAAGTGTCTCTCAGGCTTGGAATTCTATGCTATTAAGGTTAACAGACTTGAGGTGACCTTAATGACCCACTTGACAATGTAAAGCCAGAATACCTCTTGGAACAGTACTCTGCTGCCATCTAGTGGATGAAATATGGCAAGAAAATCATGAATATTTCTATGCATTTTACCATTCTATGGTAACTCATCAGTATTCTGGAGTAAGGCAGAGCCCTTTAAACAAAACATAAAGGTGTATAAACAAGAAGCTGTAACACATGTTTTAGAGCAAACCAAAATGCAGCCATTAGTTAAATTAAGTGATAATGTTGACAATGTGAACTGGTTAGCAGAAGTTGACGCATACAACATTGTAAGACCGAAGCACCATGACATGCCTAGTGAATTACTCCTGTAAAGCTTCACCATGGTGCAATTAGCTTAACATCAAAAAAGTAGAAGGACAAGTAAAAAAAAAAATTAGCTCCCTAAAACTATTTACAATGCAACAACAGTCAAAGTTCATTTCAGGAGAAATGTGGACGTCACTAAGCCTTGAACTATGGTATCTTACAATAACACAACGGGAGTGTCAATTGTGCAGATCAGGCACTGACATTTTACCCTTTCATGTGCAAGCAACAGAAAAAAAATAAGAAAAATGCACAAAGAAACACGCTTCTGCTGTCCTGGTACAACATCGGGCTGTGTGTTGGTGACTTTTTCAAAACATGTCACACAAAGGACGAGTACTAAATCTTCATCGGTACACTTGAAAGACCTTTCCTACTCTATTTATGTTGACAATTTAGTACTTAGATGTTTCTGTTACGCATAAATGTTTTTTCTTGTTGAACAATGGAGGTAAACATATCATTAAGGAGGATACCTCTACTAATGATTCAGGTTTACAAACGCTCGGACTTAATACAAAGTCAAGAGGGAACCAAGAAACTCCCTAATCTCACTCTTCCATGCATTGTACTATCACCTTTGTCTAGGGCAGCAAAAAAGCTACAATCAACCCTGACTGAGACTAAGAATTGGAATTTGGGCCAGTGCTGTTATTGTTTTGGTGGTATGCCAATGCCATAATGGAAAGTCTAACACGTATGTACCATATTAAAAAAATGACACGTTTGACATGACAAGTTACACTGTGATTTTAATACTTTGTAACATGTGTATGCTTGGCATAACAACATCAAAATTAACACTAAATTCCAAAGTGAGAAAATCATACAGATGTGCATGTACATATATCCATCCCATCCATTATCCAACCCGCTATATCCTAACTACAGGGTCACGGGGGTCTGCTGGAGCCAATCCCAGCCAACACAAGGTGCAAGGCAGGAAACAAACCCTGGGCAGGGTGTCAGCCCACCGCAAGGCACACACACAGACACACACACACTCCAAGCACACACTAGTGACAATTTAGGATTGCCAGTACACCTAACCTGCATGTCTAGTTATGAATGGAAGCCATTTTCATAGTATTAGCTTTTAGAAACTAAATATTATAGTAAAGTCAATTGGATGGTAAAGTGACTTTTCCATGGTCAAGACACTAAAAGCGTTCTTCATATGAATGCCTCGTCACCATTAAAACCCATCCTTTAGCACTGGCTTACATAAAATGCTTTGGGAAAAAAAGATACGACTGCACTATCAAGAAAATTACTTTCAAGCAGACACCTCAAAAAAAGTTGTATGCTTTAAACAGACTATGAGAGGCAGAATCCTAAAAAGGGGCACATTTTTAAATAGTTTTGTATATCTCTCTATTACAATAAAAATATCCTGGGATGAGACGTGACTTTTTCAGAAAGATACTTTCACGTCCTGCGAGACGAGATTTTGTGCCAAGAGATTTAACCACACCCAGGCTGGAAATAAAAGATAAAGAGTAGAAGACAAAGCAGAACGTCGTAAAGAATTCAAAAACATTGGCGCGATACACATGCAGAGCAGGTTAGAGGTAATGAAAGTACTAAAATTCGAAAGTCTCAAAAAAATGATGTGGAAAAAAACAGAAATTATTACTCGGTGAAATAATGGAACAGCGAAAGGAGTTCCAATATATTGTTCTGAGACTTGTAGATCATCTAATTCATGTTACCATCAGGGAAAAGTAGTGTTTCTTGCCAATGAAGAGGCGTATCCGGGAGAATTAAAAGATTTGTTGTTTGGTGAAAAGGAAATCTACATACGCGAGCGGCAGAGATGTGAAGTGGCTGGCGCGTAAAATCCCCCTAATTGTACATTATAAAAATGGAAACAATGCATACTCTAATGAAAAAATTTAAAGAAGGAAAAGTGAAAAATAAAATATTAGTAGAGGCTTCTAAAATGGTAGGTTTGGCATTCATGAAGTCAAATTTATTTTTCATAATAATGGCATGCATTCATCTGTCCCATAAACATGGATTAACTGAACCTGCCATTTAGTGAAAAAGTGTCTTCCTCAGTTAATTACTATTACAGTCAAAGGGGTACTAGATGGGGAAACCAATAGCTTTAAATCTTTCCAAACACATCTTTGAAGCATGAATGTTCCTGCATATTGATTTGCTCCTGCAACCTGCACACATACATTGCACACAATTATTTCCACAAAAAATCAGTTTTTTTTTTTTTTATTAGGCTCCACTAAGCATGGCTTCGCTTTTCATTTCACTGTTTCTCTCCACACAATAACCTCTCATCTTTAGGAATGGTGCAAGGGCCACTCAACTTTGATAGCAAATCAAAAGCTCAAACTATACTTCTTTGGAGGTAATTTTTTTGTTAACATTTTACACCATTGACATATCTGTCCATGAAAGTGACCAAACTTAATAATTTGGGCCTTATCAAAGTGTTGCAAAAGTTTGAAGACAAGAAAAACAAAGAAAAAACTGCAGCCTAGTTAAGTGAATCTCTGTATAAATGGCAACTAGTGGTAAAGATGTGAAAATGTAAAATTATGCCCATTTAGGGTGAATGTCTTTGTTGAGCAGAGTGGAACTTACTACTAATGCCACTAAAAATTCTGGACGTGTCTGGAAACAAGCAACCACTTCATCTTACAAGGGTGCTATTTACTGTATATTACTGATGGACATCATTTTCAGCTATCATTAATCAAAGAATTCTTGAAATACATTTTCCTTTTCCAAAATTCAATTGTAAGAAATGACCAAAGAGAGCCCAACTGAACAGTTTTTATTTGAGTAAAAATGTTTACTGATCAGTGGCACATTGCTTAGTGCTAATGCCTTACAACTTCCTTCTAAGCACTGCAAGACATAGAGACAAAGTATTAGAATTACTGAAGGAGGATTGTGATAGAAACTACACGGATATGAAACTAGCAATACTGTACTACCGTAACTACTTCTACCACCATGCTACACGGCTCTTAAATTATTCATCACAAATCCTCAAAAAGCATTTGTGACAAAATCCTCATGCAAGATGATAGAGAGCCTAGAAAAGGTGTCATGTTTGGATGTCCAGAGACTCTTTTTAAATAGCATGTGTACCCTAATGACAAAGACACTAAACATTAAGTTTAAAACTTAATATTTTATGACCCTGAGCAATTCACGTAACCAAATGGGCTCATTCACAGGGATGAAAAAGGTAAATGTGTTTCTTAAACCAAGTTTTTCCCCCCATGAGGTGAACGAAACTGAACAAGTGGTATAGTAACCTGGGTAAGGAGTACATTGGGTAAGATGATTTCTGCTTTTCTATTTAATAAAACAAACTAATGTATTTTAATTCTTGCTAATCATGGCACTGAAAAGTAGTCCACTAAGTATAAATCTCACTGTACTTGGTACAGATGACAAAAAAACAAATAAAACAAAAACAACTACATCCTGGGAACACAGTTTTCTAAAAGATGAATGGCAATGTCAAACTTCATATGCATGGTTTACTTCTGGATTAACTGCGATATCCTTCCCCACAAAACTCCCAAATAGCTACATAAACTGAGGGATTTACTGATTTTAACTCTGAGTAAACAGATGAAATGATGAGCATGAGAAATTCCTGTTGTTGGGGTGTAACCGGCTGGCTGAAGAAACCCTTGGGTATTGTTTCACAATTAAGCTATGAAAGATCACTTCAAATATTTATATAGTATTAGCGTGTAACAGAACACATTATTATTGAACATATATACAGTATTTCTAAGTTCCACTTTTCTCGTCATAATAATGTCTCTTGAATGGCACAGAAAACAATGTGTCACCAACAATTATAATTGTGATAATTAGAAAAGAAATGGCCCAGCAGCTTCAGACACTGTGGTTGTAGTCAATGACAAATGTTTTCCTTGGTATATCTTTGACACAAAAAAAGAGATAAATACACTGAGCAGACCTTAAGGTTAAACTTGTAGTGTTTAGTGAGGCTGGGGGTAGCGACTGCTAGAATGAAGAATATACACTCAACCAATACTGAAGAAAGTGTGAGCAGATATATGGTGCGATTCAGGAAATTCAGCTCACAGGGAAGAAGCAAAGGGGACATATTAAAGATAAGGAG
Source organism: Polypterus senegalus (assembly GCF_016835505.1). Taxonomy (NCBI): domain Eukaryota; kingdom Metazoa; phylum Chordata; class Cladistia; order Polypteriformes; family Polypteridae; genus Polypterus; species Polypterus senegalus. The sequence goes on from NC_053165.1 coordinate 25,491,839, forward strand.
TAATATTGGGAACTGGAGGGAAACTGTGGGCTGCTTTGATTTAATTACCTGGAATGTGATAGGGGAGGCAATATAAACAAAAATTACAAAGGACTGAAGAAAAGTTATGAGATGTGTATGGAGTGTATAAACAGACATGAGCAACAGAGCAACCATCTAGATACAGAATGTGAGCCTCTGTGAAAAGTAGGCACGATACGATATACTTAGCTCACCATACAATTCATACCGCAATTCAGGTGTAACAATATAATATTCCCAGAATATGAAATTTTCGTAAAACAAATGGACTGTATGTTTAGTGTTATTTATTAGACATTAATAAATCCAAGCACAACAAAATAAATTCAAATTAATGCATAAATTTTCCAATTGGTTTTGGTAAGCTTTTTCTTTTTTATTAAAATGAATTAATCTTAAATATTAACGTAATATAGCTGTACTGCAGTAACATAAGATATTCCATGGTAAGTAGCACTTGCAAGAATTCACTATAACTTCTACATTTGACAGTAATGAGCCTATAAACCTATAATGTAAATTTACTGCAGTGCAGAACTATCCAAATTAAAATGTATCTTATTATTATCCAAGTTAAAGTCAAACACTGCTCCAACAATGGCGGCCCTTTTACTTCCTGCTGAAATGCCTCATTGACCCGTTAGCCTGCAAGTCCTAACTGGATCTACAAAAAGAACAACTTAAAATGTTTTATTTCCTTTGAAGAAAAATCAGGATAATCGATACTCTGCATGAAGGTGAGACCTCTTCACTGTGACTAATGTCCCCTGCAGTTGAAATACTCACCAAGTATGGACGTAGCAGGGACAGGCATATGATTATAACAGAAAAGCAAGCTTTTATCCCTCTCCACAAAACCAGACGACTGCTGTTAAGAGCTACGTGAGCTCCACTGCTGTACATTTCCTTCTCACTGTAATCTATACCCATTTTCAAATCAGTATCACAGAGAAGAATATCAATTTTTTAAGCACTCATTTTCACATCCACGACTCATGAGAACTGCAGTAATTACAGCTTGCTGCTCCAAGTAGCACTTGAATGGATCATTAGAACCGTTCCAATACAATGATAAGCTTGTGCTTGTTGTTCTCAGTCAGTTTGAAAATAAGTTAGTGGATGCAGTGGTACATCTTGTCGCAGATGGCTGGGGGACGACCTAGCCGGGACGCCTCGGAGGACCGGAGGAGGGGTTACGCCTCCTTCAGACCACAAGGGGGCGACCACCCTGGTTGCTTTGGTGGCCACGGGTTTATTGCTTTGAAGCTCAACCCCGTAGGGGCCCGTGGTCACCGCCAGGGGGCGCCCCAATGCCTTGGGGACCCTGGACCTCAGCACTTCCGCCACACCCAGAAGTGCTGGGAAGAAGAACAGCAGGGACAGCCGGAGTGCTTCCGGGGATGCAGCCGGCACTTCCACCACACTGGGGAAGATCGGTGGAAGATTGCCGGGAAACACCTGGAGCACATCTGGGCGATTATAAAAGGGGCCGCCTCTCTTCATTCAGGACTAGAGTCAGGTGGAGGAGGACAAGGTCTGGAGGAGAGAGAAGGAGGTGGCCTGAAGAAGAGGCATAGTGTGGTGTTGGCCTGGACTTTGGGGGAGTCTGTGGGTTGTGTGGCACTTAATATTTGTACAGTAAATATAGTTGTAAATAAAAGTGTGGTGGTGAATTTACCATGTCTTCCGGTCTGTGTCCGAGGCTCGTTCCACAATCTATAAAGCAATGTTCTGATTAGCTGTACTTGTCCAAGGATGCGATTCACTAAATTATATTTGTGTGCAAAGCACTTAATGCATGGTCCCAACCCACTTTCATATACAGCGAGGTCCATAGTATGCATGGAAATCTTTCACCTTTACATTATTATATGGATGACAACTCTCCAAAGTTAAGTCAGTGCAGTGGAACCTCTAGATACGATCACCTCTGTATACGAGAAATTCAAGATAAGAGGAAAGTATGAGCGAAAAATTCAGATCTAAATACGAGCATTGGCTCGCGTAACGAGCCAGGCTGTGGTTATGCGTGACGCGTTTCCCAATCCGCCTTGACTCGAGGATTCACCCAAACTGACGCTGCCAGCCTGTCAACTCACTCAGTGTTCCTTGTTCTCCCGTAGCGTGAGGATCTACGCGTTTGTGCGCTTGTGATTTCATTGTTTCGCTGTAGCAGTTCACCGTATAAGCGTATCCAAAAATATTGCGGACATGCAGACGGAGAATAGGAGACGATTGCCCTCAAGAGGAGTACTAGGGTGTTGTACCGTGTTAGCCATTATGAATGTAGAGAAAAGCCAAGCAAAATGACACCTTTTATTGGCTAACTAAAGATTACAATATGCAAGCTTTGATTACATCTTGCCTGAAGAAGGGGCCTGAGTTGCCTCGAAAGCTTGCATATTGTAATCTTTTTAGTTAGCCAATAAAAGGTGTCATTTTGCTTGGCTTTTCTCTACCCTCAAGAGGAGAGAGAGAGAGAGAGCGCGCGAGCGAGCAAGAGAGATAAGGAGAGAGAGGGGGGGCACGAGCGAGCAAGAGAGATAAGGAGAGGGAGACGCGCACGAGAGAGAAGAACCATCAGCTCACTTATGATCACATGACGCTCAGCGGACAAAGTGTATCCACACTTATCAGTGTTATTTGTTAGGAAAATTTATTTTTATGTTGATATTTTTGGGGGTGCGGAACGGATTAATTGGATTTCCACTATTTTCAATGGGGAAGTTTTGTTCTAGATACAAGAAATTCGCTATACAAGCTCAGTGCTGGAACGAATTAAACTCGTATCTAGAGGTTCCACTGTATGTCATGTTAACTTTAAATCTAGCTTTTCAATCAGAATTTTAATTCCTCATTTTGACTAAAGGTGTCTTCATGTCAGTCATGTGGTATATGATACAGGGTCACACTTCATCCAGGTAGTATTTTCTATATAGCGAAATTTGATTAAACGAAATGTTGTCTCATGCCTGATGAAAAGGATAAACAGATGGAATTAACTGTAGTTAGCACAGATAAAGGAGGCGAGATGTTCAAATTTAAGTACATGAAAGACCAGGAAGGTGAAATCTTAAACACAAGAAAGCTCCATCACAGCCGTATTTGACTTTATCACTGTAGTTACAATAACACACGTGTTCAGCAAAAACAACTCAAACACCAATGTAACCTCTCAAACACATTTTTAACAGAATTATTAAAAAGATATTTTAAAATAAAGCTGCAAAGATCAATGCTCCACTTACCTTTTATCAGAATTCAAAATGGAAATGAGCTCATCTTCACAGAAGTGTCCAGGTGCTCCAAGAGACTCTATTTCAGTAAAACTGTCACCCAGTACTTGGCCAATACAAGGCTGTATTACAAAACACAAGGTCAATTAACCACACAGGTCATGACATTAACTACCAGAGACATTTATGATGAAAACCCAGGCACATTCACAATAGATGCTGCTCCAAGAATTAAAAGCCTAAGTAACTCTTTCAATTTAAAAAGAAAAAAAAAAACCTCTTTAGAAATACCCAAAACATTAATTATTGTTAAGGTATTAATTAAAACAACAAATCTGGAAAATAGAAAAGAAGGATCCAGTGAAGAGAACTCTCGATATAATATAACTGTGTTGCAACCCAGTCAATAATCAGTTGACGTTGACATATCTTTTACTTGGCTTTTTCCGAGCAGGCATCATCCAATTTCTTAATTTCTTTTTTAAAATGTATGTACAGGAATGAATTATTTAGATATTTAATTACACTGAGTGGCCTCATATTCAACTTAAGAGAAAAAGGACAGACTTGTCCCGTTTTTGCATGGTTAAGAACATAATGAATCTAAAATACATTTTGAATGATTCTACTATGTAGCTTTCCATGGAAAACCTTACGGCAGTTTTCAATCATACTGTAGGAAGAAAATCAAGTACAATAAAAATAGCAAAAAAACTATTGTAGATTTTTAAAAAGTTCTCTTGGCATGTATTTGTATTTATGAGTACACAAGTACTCTGGAATAAGAAGAAGTTAAATTCAACTGCAACTTTAAATGGGAAAAAGAGGACATTATAATTACATATTCTTTGTTATTTTTATACTAGAAAAAAAAAAAGAACAAGATCAAACTCCCATTTTTTTCTAAGCACATTCTGTTTAACTGCCAGGAAGAAAACAAATGCTTTTTAGAGTATCTTGGCTAATTAGTTTCATTCTATGCTTAATGACTCCCATGCTATTTGCACAATAATGACTGTGCTCATAAATCTTCCAATCCAGAATCTGCATATTAATAACGGTGCACATCACCATTTGGCTCAGATCTGCATAATGGATATATCCTCAGGTCTGCACAATGTTATCTAAGAAACATTTATAATCGCTTTCATGTAGCAAACGTACTAAAAGAAGACCTCCACCTGCTTTGTAATGACATTACAAATTCACTTGATCTAAACATCAGTGTTGTATTATACAAGACCTAACAATATGAAATAAGGCTTAAAAAAATAAAAAAGGTATGGTACCATAAACAAGTTTACATTGATGAGGATTAACATTTAAAAAAAAAAAAAATTATTTTAAGCATGTGTTTTATTGGAGAGTATGCAGGAGGCTCTTCACAGCAGGTACAACAGGGAGAGACACAAGCACTAACCTCTCTTTCTTCTTCCAACTCATAGCAGAAGGTAACTGAGCAGACGAGGGCCCTCGCTGCCAGTGTGCTTTAGAAGCCCAGCCTCTTCCGTTCTCAACCAGGTAAGAGAACAAATACAGCTGGAAATCAGTTTGACCAGCATATGTCAGGGCCACAATAGCCTACAGAAACGCTTTAATTTATTTCCTGCACTGAAATTCAGTGCTCCTTATTTTATTTGATCTTTCTTTTAAAAACATTTACTAGCGTCAATCGATTGCAACTAGTGCAGAATGCAGCTGCCAGAATCTTAACTAGGAACAGAAAATCCGAGCACATCTCTCCAGTTTTGATGTCACTACACTGGTCACCCGTGTCATTTAGAATTGACTTTAAAATAATACTTATGGTTTACAAAGCCTTAAATAATCTCACTCCATCTTATATTTCGGAATGCCTCTCACCTTACAATCCAAATCGCAACCTTAAACCATCAAATGAGTGTCTGCGTATAAATTCCAAGAACTAAACTTAAAAGAAGTGGTAAGGCAGCCTTCTGCTGTGTATGCACCTAAAATCTGGAATAGTTTACCGATAGAAATTTGACAGGCTAATACAGTGGAGCACTTTAAAAAAACTGCTAAAAACCCATTAATTTAACATGGCTTTCCCATAGCTTCATTTTATAACTCTGATATTCTGTATATGCATTTAATTATCATTTTTTTCATGGCTCCAAAATCTGTACTAACCCCTACTTTCTCTGCTGTTCTCTTTCTGGTTTTATGTGGTGGCGATCTGGTCTGATCATTGATATTAGGTAGAATGCCCAGTGAGGGCTGGGCAGTCTCGTGGCCTCGGAACCCCTGCAGATTTTGTTGTTTTCTCCAGCCCTCTGGAGTTTTTTTGTTTTTGTTTTCTGTGTCCTCCCTGGCCATCGGACCTTATTTTATTCTTTGTCAATTATTGCCTAATGTTAATTTTTTTTCTTTCTTTATCTTGTAAAGCACTTTGAGCTACATCATTTGTATGAAAACATGCTATACAAATAAATGTTGTTGTTGTCGCTGCTATTAAACAAGGTCAGATGAGATCCCAACTCTTAAGTTGCTTTTGTATTTGTAGAAATAGAATAAACACACACACACAAATAATACATATAAACACTTACGACTTCTGCAAAGAAACGCTTTGAAAATGACTCCACGGTGCGCCTGATTTGCAATCCCACAGTGTGGCGTTTCTGGTATTCTTTCAGCCAATCACAGCCTTCCAGTTGGCTGTAGTACCGTAGTAACCTTGGCCACCTAACACAAAAATGAAAACAGTCAAACAAATGTGTGAAGTTCTTGGATTTATCTGCAAGTGTGCATGTTACATAAGCCATGGAAAAAGAAGAAAAAAAAAATCAGTGTGAATTTACTTTTTATAGTATGTTCTTACCAGACATACTACAGTATTTGCAACTACTGCTGTAACATACTACTTGGCTTAATAAACAATTGACCAAAGTATTTTAGAGTGCATTGTAATTATTAAACTGAAAAAGTGTCCCTTCTTCACAACAACAGAAAGGCTAGGTTAACCTAATTCACATCTATGAAGTTTTCAAAACCACTCCACCAGCATCAGATGCATGGCAGGAACAAGCAATTCATGAGGTTGGAGTACATGTGGGGCCCACTGATACACACTCAGAACTAATTATAAACTGTTACTCACACACATCTGTAGGATATGGGGCACAGCTGAAGCAACAAGAAGGAAAAAACCCAAGCAGAAATGGGATGAACGTGCAAACACCACACAATCAGCATGCTGGCATGGGCATTGAACCCAGTATGCTGATTGTGAGACAGATTGCTACAATCAGAAATGAATATTTTAGTTGTGTTTTCTCATGAACTACAACAGGAACACAGTTAACATATTGTAGTACATTAAAAGAAAAAAAAAATTTGCACAGATTTAAAATCTGTATATTCCATCTTAGGTTAATTTATCATACATAAGTCCAGCATCCAAAAATGTGTACCTCATATCACCCCATCTTATACATTATTTACTCATTTTAAATCACCTAATCACAGCTCTTTACTTTCTTTTCTGTTCTTTTTCCAGTTTTCTGGGGACCACCTGATCAAAGCACTGTGATGTCCTTACATTGATGGAATAAAGGCCAGAAGTCCACATGACCCGTCATCATCAAGTTCTTCCATGAGAACCCGGAACACCATGAGGGCTGATTGAGGTCATTTATTTTAGGCCTTGAGGGGGGCTGGGTGGTCTTGTGGCCTGGTACCCCTGCAGATTTTATTTTTTTCTTCAGCTGTCTGGAGTTTTGTTTTTTTTTGTTTTTTCTGTCCTCCCTAGCCATCGGACCTCACTTTTATTCTATGTTAATTAGTGTTCCCTTATTTTAGTTCTTATTTATTTTGTCTTTTTTCTCTTTCTTCATCATGTAAAGCACTTTGAGCTGCATTATTTGTATGAAAATGTGCTATAGAAATAAATGTTATTTATTTATTCAACATTATTTTAAAAGGAGGCAGACTTGTTGACTAATTGCTTTATACATTTATTCTCTCAATGACATTCAAAAAATGATGGAACAACCACATATTTTACTCCAATCCACAGACTCTGCCCATCTCTACTAAAATGTACTATCATTATTACTTAATTGTAGCCAATTTCATCCATAACTCCATTTGAATATAACAAATCCACTTCTCACTTCAGCCAACAGCACTGCAAACACATGCAGTATTTCCAATTGCTACCTTCTCAGCTTTTACTCTGCTCACTCCATTTCATACAAGTCTATCATATCTCTGCTCATTGTGTTTGCTATTGTTACAACCCATCTCTGCTCACTCCAACAAAGACCCTTAAGTCTCATTCTGTTTTATCCTCTATTATTCCAAATTGCACAATACTTCAACATTTTTATTCACTTCAGTTTGCATCTTAACTCTGCTCACTGGAATTAACAGTTTCTGTTCACATCTATGCTCACTCCAGTTTTCAGCATTTCTCTACTTGCTATAATTAAATTTCAGGCACTCCAACTTACACCACACTTAAAAATATTCAGTCACTCCAGTACACATAATCTCCCCACATGTGTCTGCTCACTGCAGGTCATGCCATCTAACCATATGGTTCTGCTTACACTTCTCTACAGTATTTCTCTACTTACTTTGGTTAATTTCCTAACAGTCTAGCACACACCAATCCATCTCCCCACATGTCTGTTCATTCCAGTTTTCTGCATTGCTCAGCTTTCTTTGGTTAATCACATCACCCTTAAACAAATTCAGCCACTCCCAGATTGTACCTTAATTCTGCACACTCCAGGTCACGCCATCTCCCCACACGCTTCTACTCACTCCAGTTCTCAGCATTGCTTTGCTTTCATTGGTTAATCAGATCACACACCAGTTCTTATAACCCTTAAGCATCTTTTAGTCACTCCAGATTGTACCCTAAATCTGTGCACTCCAGGTCACGCCGTCTCCCCGCACGTCTGCTCACTTCAGATCACAGCATGCCTCTACTTAGTTTAGATACTTACCATCCCACAACATATCCGATCACCCCAGCTTGCACTATACTCAAACTCACTCCAGTTTACTTCATCTCCCCACACGTCTTCTCACTCCAGTTCATAACATTCCTGACTGTGCCGCTTACACCATCCCTAAACTCCAGTGTGCACCCTAATTCTGCTCACTCCCGTTCACACCAGCCTCCAACGTCTCTGCCCACTCCAGCTCTTTCTCCATGTCACCTCTACTTAGTCCATTTGTCTCTTCGCCTCCTCCAGCAGCCACTACGCCCCGTAGTTCCTGCCTATTCAAACTCACTCGGTGTCAAACTATCCCTGCACATCCCGTTCCTAATAATTCCACTAAATTGCTCAGCTGTCACCCCCTGCGACGAGCAATGAGCGACGCGACTCCTTTCTCACCTGTGTCTGAACTGGTGCTCCCATACCTTTCCTCTGCCGTGACACACATCGCGAAGCCGCCGGCACGTGCACGAAGCGTTGGCTATATCAGCGTGCCCCAGGACAGGAAAACAGAGAATGAACTCCAAGAGCTCGGCCGGCAGTTCCGTCAGCTTCTTGCCATCCCTCGATGGAGCAGTCCCCTCTCCAACCCCCTGCGTAGCCATCTTCCCTTGTTTATCCAGTGACGTCATGCAAGCCGCCCGCCCTTTCTTAGGGGTCGTTTTCAAAGTCTGACGCTGCCGATGGAGCGTAAAGCGGCCGTAGATGTTCTGCGAAGAATGAGCTGTGCGTGGCGCTGGAGGGCCGCATGACAGAACTAGCCACAGGGAACCCTCGAAATAGCCCACGCGGACAGATAGATATTAACTTATTCAAACATCTGGCTGCCCAAATACACGCCGCCGTGCCGAACTGACTAAAAGGCTTTAAATCGCAAACTGCAGTGCATCATGATCTCCGTACCTTACCGTCCTAAAACGTTCTAGGGTGCGCTTTGTGTTTGAATTTTTGTTTTTTTTTTCTTTCACCTATTATACTAATAAAAGGGTGATCGACGTCGCTTCTGCAGTGGCTGCGGGTTTTGTTCCAACCAAGTTGCGTAATGAGAAAGCAGTCCTTGCCAATAACAAGTCTTATTTAATTGCATGACATGTTAGTGTTTTAACTCTGCAATATCAGGTCACTCTGAAATCGGTGACTTTTTTTTCTTTCTAAGGATATCATCTAAATGATCTGAAGCCTAATATGGAAGGATGATTTTCCGTTCTTCACATTCTCTCTACTTTCCTTCCGAGTACTTTATTAAACCAAATAATGCATCATGAATACACACAGATGTAAATGAAAACAAGCTAGACGCAAAACTGCCGGTTCCTTTTTCAGTTGCATCTTATTGCTAGTAACGAACAATTAAAACAATGAATGCAAGACTAATATAAAAATCAAGGGTTCAAAATCTTAATAAGCGAGACAACTAATATGAATGTAACTTGAGCAATTAGTGCTTTATCAGCAATATATAACTGCCCATTAAGGAATTGGATTGGAACAATTAAACTAAGTTAATTAGCTGCAAAAACTGATCACCAATTAAGAAAACGGTTTGAATGAAAACCCGTAGTCATTGTGGCCCTTTAGGATCGGAGATGAGATGTGTTTTTGGGTGGGTCGCCACAGGATTGTGTAGTAAAAAAAACAGCAAAGCGCGGTCCCGCTCTCTAGTTGTTATACTTATTATCGCGTTATCATGGGATCTGACCCAAGGTAACCTATTCAGACTTTGTTGCTTCTTTTTGCTAACTGAAGAAGAGTCAATATAACCCAGTGATGGGTTAAACAAAGTCATGAAATGGACGGATGGACTGTTGTTGAGCTTGTTGAAGTTTGCTTATATCTACCCTTTCTGATACACTGCAGAAGGAAACATAATTAGATTTTAATTATTCTTCAAGAAAATTACAGTTTTTTGCATGCTGATATTAACAAAAACACTTGTTCTCAAAATGGGAACCATAAAGATACAGTGGATAGTACTTTGGTTCAAGTCCTGATCACTTACTGCCTGAGCAGTGTCCACACAATCTCTCCATGTCTGCATGGTGATTCCTTTATGACTATGTTCTCTTCCTAAATGCCAAAAATTCAAGTGCCAGGTTAACTGGCTCAGTTGGAATCTGTGAGTACCAAACAATATACTGGTATCCCATCTAGGGATGTCTGTTGCATTGCAGTCGCTCAGTGCTTCCAACAAGTTTGTAATGGAAAAATGTGAGCTCAGATTGCAAATCAGTAGAAATGTAAAAGCAAAGGTTCAGCTACTTATAGAGTGATACTTCAAGGTACAGGACTAGAGAGTGAGACCAATAATGGATAAATATGCAATTGACAATACCATCTATCAGACAACACTGATTGAATTCTTAGTGTAGATAATGGATACAGTAGTGAGACGAGCATACATCATTAGTTACCTGGACTTTCAGAAAGCATTTGACACAATGCCTTGTGATAGATAAGCAGCTGAATTAGGAGTGTTGAGGACTGTGCAGAATAATAAAAGACAGCTGTGAAGCTGATTGTAGGCCATAGTGTAGTAAGCACAAGCTATCATAAATCACCTCAAGGGCTTCCCATACGAATTACCCACTCTGAACTCCACCCAAAACAACTAATAGGTTAGAAATGATTAAGCAGAAATGAAGATTACACTTTAGGTATCAAATACAATTCAAGAACTGGTGCAGAAACAAGACAAATAACAAGGGAAAACAAATTGGAACTATTTAGGCAAAAACTTTAAAGGAAAAGATCACTTGAGACTTTCTTAGAAAAACTAAATAAAAAAGGACAGCGCAGTAAACAGTTAGATAAATTAAAGTAAGACTTGATTGTGAAATTGGTTGGGTAAAAAAAAAAATTCAGTACACCCCAGTACATTATTGATTTTGTTGGGGCGAGTCATGGACTAGTTGGAGTGAATCACTGGGTATTGCTATGATTATGTAAATGACGGATTATGACTGAAAATCATGGAAAAAGGTCTCTAATGTGACATTGCCTTAACAAGCTCACAGTAAATCTGGCACCCATACTCAAGAATATATCTTATTATTTTTAAATCATTAAACACCAAATTATACATAAATATCTCAAGCCAAATGTCTGAATTAGATTATGAAACAAGTAGGAAAAAGAAGAAAGTCATGAATAAAGTAACACAATTTGTGTACAATTACACGTAGAAATATAAATGTAGATGTTACCATCACCACAGCAATATGGAATAATGAATAGGATAGGAGCGAATTTTGCTATCCGTTTTACAGTCAAATGTCAAACCATTCAATCGCTGTTTGTTTGCGGTTCAGTTCTGATCCAAGAATCCCAGCCAGACCTCCACACTGCAGCAAAGTAAACATTTAGAAGGAGTAGCCTCATTTAGAGATGTAAACTCCTTAAATTTTTATTTTTTACGTTTTTGTGTGACATATCTAGATTGCAGTCAGCAATGAGTCAGATAGTTATAATGCTTTACACCACTGATGAGCCATATATTAAGCAAGGCAATGTTTAATAATGAAAGTTTGCTGTACAAAGGTCAATCACCAGAGTTTATTTCAATACAGAACAGATTTGGTACATTTCTCATGTTAACATAAACCCTAACTGGGATTACATACTTCAGAACTAACAGTGCTGGTGATCTACCAGGTACAGCCTGGTGACATTACAATCCCTTGTTAAACCTTTACAATACTGTGGCATTCTAAATAAAGATTATTGAAGTCTGACCATGGAGCATTTAATATAAAGAAATTCATCACAATAGTGTGACGGGAACTTGTACTGTTTCACTGGACCACAGATGTTGAAACATCAGTACTAGTAACCTGATTAAAACTCAATAATATATGCAAGTAACGTTGGATCAAATGATGACATTGGCATTAAGGTGTAATTGTGATTATACTGCCAACAAGTAGGCAACACCTGTGCAAAATAAGGCTGAAATTGCTAAAATTCACACCTTCTTTGGAGTATAAAGTAAACTAGTTTTTCCAGTCTAAATACTGAGACTGAATCTGAAGTGTGGGTACGGCTATTCGAGTTTGACAAATCCTCCATGGCTCTCAAACCTATTTAGCTGTACCTTTCAAAGTAACATGTCATGTTTCACTGATAATCAATGTTTGACCGATGGCCAATTGTGGCCAATGAAATTCACAGAGTATGTCATGGACAAGTGATGAGGCTTTGGTATTCGCTCTCAGTTCATGGAGGGAACGCTGACTCATGTGACCAATGACATTCATAGACTTCAACGCCAGCAGCACGAAGCAGTTGAACATGTGCACGAATTAATGCTCGTCTCTTCATTAACATTGCGATTGCGAATGTTTAACAAATATACCGGTAACTATATGCGCAATGACTAGTGTGATGACAATTGAAATTACACCACCTAGTTTTATTTTCTAGTTTTTGTATAGTTCTACGACATATTTCGTTTTCGTTAAAGGGAATAACAATAGACCACCCAGTCCAGTGTTTTGAGGCTTTAAATTGTATCGTCTGCAGTTGGAGACTTGGAATATTTCAGGAGAAAATGGTGTTTGAGAGAGGCCGGACATTAAAACCTTCAAAATGTCACACAATAAACACACAATCAACACAAAAAGAGTAAAGTTCACATAGACAGAGACTATTGAAAAGGGATGTGCTGTAAAGTGCTCGTAGAACGTGATAAAACGACGTACCCGGTGTTCAACCCTTGTGGAAGGAGCTGCGACGCAACTACGGAAATTATCCTTTAGTGAACTACAGGAGGATTTTTTTAGCATTCAGGTTATCGTGCAATGTACTAAAAAATAAGCCGTTATTTTGTAATGTTAAAATGTTGGCTAGAATACTAGTAAGTGTGTGCGTCCGACGATGGCGACCAGAATGCATAGCAGCTCCACGCAGCAATAAAACTGGATTAAGTGTGCTCACAAATTTGACAAAACAATATTTGAGAACGATTTAAGAATGAAATTAAAAATTAAAACAGTGTAAGCACAGAAGAGTTTTCATCGCATTTATTTAATTCACTTTGAAATACCAGCCTTTAACATGTTTTAAAACACCCGCTTTTCCAATATGATCCTCTGAACTCAGATTCAGCTCAAAGCATGTTATAGAATAAAGAGAATAAAAATCACAACAGTAAATAGGAGGAGCCTACGTCACATGACAATGAGGTCAGACCTGGCCAATGAGTGGCAAAGGGGCGGAGCCGGGGCCTGCGCTGGAGGGTCTGCTCTGTGTTTACAGAGTGATACTGGCTGCACTAAAGTTCGCTTAGTGGGAGCGTTGGGTTTGGCGGGTAGGGGTTACCATGTTTCAAGTGTGTTAGTGGCAGAGAAGAGACACGGTTAAGCAGCGATGGCGCTTTCTCAAGATACCTTTATGCTGTATTTTAAAAAACGCGTAGGTTTGCATTGGCTAAGCGAGAGAACCCGTGCCGCGACTTGCCCACTTTGTATCTAAGCCGCGACCCCCTATAGCCAAGGGGACCTGGCTCCCTGAGCGCGGGTTCCAGTGGACGCCACGTGTTAATAAGGGCATATTTTGGTCAGTGTCTCCTCAACGGTGTGCCAGCTATGGCCAGTGCCATTGCTTCAAGGATGAGATTGAGCTCCTTAAAACGAAAGCAGCCCAAAACATTCGGTGTGAGGATAGTGACGATGGACGCCGAGATGGAGTTCAGCTGTGAGGTGAGTTGCTTTTTCGCATGGGAGCCGAATATCTCATCATATGCTTGGAATAATGTGTGCAGTGTTCTTTTCAATGTAGGTCTGGGTTTTCATTAAAAGCTGTAGCGAGCGTTTTTGATATGTGATGACTGCCCCCCCATCCATGATCGCTTTCATTCAAACCGAGTGCTCATTGATTAAACGCTGCTGATTAAAATGCATTGTAATTGCATGGGTTCATAAGATTTCATGGTCAGAAAAGCTTCTAAAAATTGTTTGAGAAACAAGTCGTTTTGAACAGTTCTGTTTGTGGACATTTCTGTCAGCTGCCAATGGAACATGCTTAGTCTGCTGTAATTTTAAGTGGCCTGCGTTTAAAGAGTCAGAAACAATTGTTTCTTTTCTAAAAGAAAAAGTGAAGATTTGAGAAATATAGATCTTCTCTTGACCTCAAACTACTTTGGTTGTTCTCTCAGAAAAAAGAAAATCAACAGTTTTGGAAATGTGTGATGTGTCAGAATGAGAGTGTTAAGAGGTCACAGAGTTAAATATTGTGCTTTATTATCAGCAAGAAAGTAGGGCTAAAAATAGTGATAGTTTGACAGCCGATTAAGGAAAGAAGCAACAATTATGGAGGCTGTGTCGGAAAACAGCAAGTCAACAAAAATAAAGGCAAAACACATTCATGCTATTAGTAGCAAAAACTGGTAATCAGTTAAGCAGTTGTAGGAAAAAACTTGTAGCCCTTACAGCCCTCTAGGGTCTGAGTTTGACACTGTTGCCGTAAGCAGATGATTCTAACCTGTTTTTGTTGCTGAAATAGTCTCTGTCTTCTTTGAACCCTGTTACAGAGTTTAGAAAATAAATGGGTGCTTAAGAAAATATTGGGTAAAACTAAGCAATATTTTGTATGGAGTGTTTTTAAAGTGTGTTTCTTAGTGAAAGCAATGCTAAGACATTTTCACTGTTAATGTTGTCTAGCCTACTCAGAATTCTGCCCAGTCAGTTTTTTTCCCCAAATATAAATTATTACATAGAAAATATGCAGCCTTCTATGCCATATCATTAGTATATGGGAAGAAACATAAGTTAACCTGAACAGAATGTTTAAGATCTGTGCTGACAAATTCCTGGATGAAATCTGAAAAACTATTTTTTTTTTTAAGGTAGCATGAATATTCTAAATCATTCATAATCTCTAAAATACTGACATTTTTTCTCATGTTTTCTTCCCTTCTGAGCTCACTGTTGTTTTTGTGGTGAACATATGAAAATGTGCCTTTTCGGTTGACTGACAGGATTTTTGAAAAACTCATGGGATTTATAAAATATTATACAGTTGTAGGAGTGTGTCAGTACATACCTGCACTACATATTTCTCCAAGTCCAGATTATTTCAATAGACAGTGGGCTTAAAATTGGTTTATTTTTAATTTAGATGTAGCTACTTCTGCAGTGCTGTGACACTTGAATGTGATAGTACTTAATATGCAAGTCTGGTGGCTTGTTAAGAAGGGGCAGATGTGGTTAATGACGTAATGATTTTAGGTTTAAAGAAATACATAGCAGTGATAGAATAATATATACATATTTGCTGTTATAGTGTACTTTGACCTTTTTATAAAGAAAGATATCAAGTGTAATACATTATTAAGATGAAGTGTAAATTACAACTCTTTAAATTCGCATTCAGTATGTAAAAATGATCAAGGTGGTTCAGACAATGAATTAACAAAATTAAGGCCTTTAAATGGGGAGGCACTGTGGCGCAGTGGGCAGCGCTGCTGCCTCGCAGTTAGGAGACCAGGGTTCCCTTCCCAGGTCCTCCCTGCATGAGTTTGCATGTTCTCCCCGTGTCTGCTTGGGTTTCCTCTGGGCACTCCTGTTTCCTCCCACAGTCCAAAGACATGCAGGTTAGGTGCATTGGCGATCCTCAATTGTCCCTGGTGTGTGCTTGGGCTGTGTGTGTGTGTGTGTGTGCCCTGCGATGGGCTGGCGGCCGGCCCGGTGTTTGTTTCCTGCCTAGCACCCTGTGTTGGCTAGGATTGGCTCCAGCAGACCCCCGTGACCCTGTAGGGTTGGCTGATGGATGGAAGGTAATTTTCGAAGTATAATTAGAAAAGGTTATAGTCATAGTTGCATTTCATGTGTTTTAGGTTCATTGGATTTTCGACACAGACACTGTTATATTACTTAATGTGTTTTGAGATTGTTTAATAACAAATCTGGGATGGCTACCTGCCTTGTTCCTCTTACTTTCAGGATAGACTTATGCTTGACCTGTCACTGAAATGAATCAGGCAGGTTACAAAATGAACAGATGGATATGAAGAGAGTTACTTTCTCTGTTTTTTTTTTAAATAATTATGTGCTCACATTTTTTTTTCTTTTATAGAATTGTAACCACCTTGAGTTTATATGTAAACAGTCCTCTCCACATGCATGCTCTGAAGGGTCAGTTTGGAATATAAACTGAGTTTGTTACAATAGCACGCATGAATGTATTATGTGATACAGCTTTCAGTTCAGCATGTACTAATTTAGAAATTATACTTTTTTTTTTATTTGCCTGAAAAATATTTGTTTCTCATTTGATTATTTATATGCTGAGTGAATATGTGCTGTGGAAGACTGTACAGTATTTCATTTTTGGTTTTGTCCTACCACTTGACTACTCTACAAAAGACTGAATTTGAACAAGTGGCCTTAGAAAGGTTTACAAGTTAACATATTTTTACAATACAATTAGTTCATGTTCATTGTCATGTATGCACAGAACAATGAAATTGTCTTCTGTAAACACTGAAAGTAATTCTATACCACCACTGATAGGCACATACCTAAAATGAAATATATATATATGTGCTCTCCTTCCCTCTCCCTACTATACTGTATATACAATTACACTCACGCAAACACATACGGTATTGATGTTATGACTAGCTCCTCAATAACCTTGCATGCAAGTACACAAACATCATTTGTTATTATGACTGGCTGTTTCGTAATTTTGCCAGCTTTAGAGAAAAATTGTCCCTGAAGCTATTACCGCGAGTGTGAATTGCCCTCTACCATTTTCCATAAGGGAAGATTGAGAAAGCGACTGTGTAGGATGACTGAGATTCTTAATAATTCAGTTTGCTTTTCTAAGGCAGTGTGTGTTATGTGCTCAGAACAGAAGGCTGCTTGGTTGCCGGCAGTATTTACCAAGAAAACACACACTGCTGCTTCTTTTACCTGACGATTCAGACTGATTCATGCAATAGACATAGTACAGTTTGCTGCAGTTGTTTACTTATTTGTGTATCATTCTGTGCAAATGTTTTCCTTGGATTATTTACCATATACAGTATTTAGTATTTTGAGAAGGAAATAAAATGTTGGAGCACTGTTGCAATTTATTTTACTTTAAAAGTGTGACATTTCTCAAGGTGTTTTTTCTTTAAAAATAAAACTTTGCTTGGATTAGATTTATGGGACTGAACAGACTTCCTAGTACAAATATGGGCTTACCACTTATTCACTAGGAATTTTGAGTTCAGGATCAAAATCCAATCCACTCTATTCAATCAAAACACATATTCAGCACTATGCAAATCTTACTTTCTTTCTGTAGCTCATTAAGTAAACAGTTAAGGTTCTTCAAAATGAGCAAAACCAAATGGCATTTGAGCATGACTAAAGGTTATTTATGAAAAGAACTACTTTTGGCTAGTGAGGAAAAAAACTTCAGCCACGCAGACGCCAAAATGGAAGGAAGAGGAGATAGCATAAAAAGTTACTGCTTCCAATCAAAATGGAAGGGCAGTTTCCTTTCTCTTATCATCAGGAGATGTTTTGGAACATTGTCATTTGTCTAGTAGTCAATACTAGATAATTTTGTCATTGGCTTCTCCCTCCTGAAGTGTGAAGACTTTGTCAAACATAGCTTTTACTACTATAACATGAATTGTAGAGAGATGTATATGATAAGAAATCAATGTAGCACATTTGGGGACTGTGCCTACAAAAAGGCCAGTAGTGTGTGCTAAACCAGAGGTCCAAATGCAAAATCATATTAATATATCTTTCTACATTGCATCTTTGAGAATTGTGTTAATAAAATTCTGACCTATGCCTTCCTTATCTGAAAAGAATATTTCAGACAATAACCTGACCTATGAGTGTGATGTTTTTTTGCTTGTATATGGTTGGACACATAGCTAAATGCATCAAAAGGAGCCTGTGTGACAAGGTGCCTGTATGTTCTTATAGATGTGTTTGAAAAGAGGAGTGTGAAATTCGCTCTGTTCCTCTATTTAAGTAATGCTGTTCATTGGCTTCCCATCTTTATTCTTCTGGTCTTGATGACTTGTTGATAAAATCACATGAACTTAAATGGAGTATTGAGGCTTGTTGTATGACTCTATACACCAGCATAATGTCCTGTAATTTTATTTTAGCCAGACAAAATGACCATGTCAAATGAAATATCACTTTTTTTGCAGGATACAGTTCATTGCTAGATTGAAGTGTGACTGTGAAGTCACTTAATCTGCCTACTGCATCCTCAGAATGTGCATTGCTGAATTGTGCTTTTGAATTTGGCTATGTGGCCTAGAAATTCTACTGTAATATTTTTGGATGCTTAGATAACAGTAAACATATGGTCATTTTATAATAAAAATGTTTTCTTAGTCTTAATCACATATTCTTTCAGTTGCAGGAATGTGATCCCTGAGGAATACAAGGATTTTAGACTAAAAAATACAATCGCTCATGCACTTAAACAGTTTTTTTAATTAATCATAATAAACTTTCGGGCAGCACGGTGGCGCAGTGGGTAGCGCTGCTGCCTCGCAGTTAGGGGACCTGGGTTCACTTCCTGGGTCCTCCCTGCGTGGAGTTTGCATGTTCTCCCCATGTCTGTGTGGGTTTCCTCCGGTTACTCCGGTTTTCCCCCACAGTCCAAAGACATGCATGTTAGTTGCATTGGCGAGTCTAAATTCTCCCTGGTGTGTGCTTGGATGTGCGCACCCTGCGGTGGGCTGGCACCCTGCCCGGGGTTTGTTTCCTCCTTATTGGCTCCAGCAGACCCCCGTGACCCTGTAGTTAGCGGGTTGGATGATGGATGGATAATAAACTTTCATAACGTTTTTGGAACCACTTTTTTTGTGCTGTTCCAAATCAACATGCTCTTTTGAAAAATAGAGCAAACAGTGTTTTTGTTTATAAGTATATTAGTCTAAACTATTGCAGAAAATGTGAATGAAATGATGGCTAGCTTGTTGTGAAATTGGTTCAGTACTTGCTTTTTGACGTTGTTATTGTGGTTGTGAATGTTTACAAGTACTCAGACTCTTTGTTGTACAATTTAGGTTACTGTGTAATCAGATGAATATTGTATATATTGCTTTTATAACCTTTGGCATTGCACTTTTAATGGTAAATGAATACGGGGGGCATTCATCTGAATTTAAGAATTAGATAAATTTGTTTCCGCCTGGATTAAATAAACTTGAATTCTGCTTTGTAGTCAATAGTGTTATGCTGAAGTTTTCCCCCATGCTCCTTTTTATTCTCTTTTCCCTTCTCTTCTTTTTCCTAAGTAAAAAAAATACAGTTGTCCTCTGCCCCAATCAAAATATCCGACAGTTTCTTCACAGGTTTTATGGCTGATGCATGTTCATGGAGAGAAAAGAGAGGACATGAATTGTATGACTTACTGCTCTTTCCACTAAAGGCTGTTGTTTCTTGTCAGTTTAATCTCCCAAGCCACTGAACCCATTAAGTATTTCCTAGAACCTTTTATGATTGTTGCACAATGTTTAGGACCAAAGAATGCATCTGTTATACAAGAAGGGTATTGTTTTTTTTCTCTAATATGTAACATTAAACATAATTGAAATTAGTGTAAGTCTGTGTTGGTTGGTCCGCCCAGTAGCAAAAGGGACCAAGGATGGTGTTTTCCTGTCTCAGTTTTTACCAGCCTAGACTCGGGTTTACAAAGCAAACTTTGCTGTTTAGCTAAAATTCTAAGGCAAGTCGCTTAGTTTTTACACAGCGGGAAATGAGTTGGCCATATTAGAGGAGTCTTTCTAAATTAACAAGAAACAGATGCTAAATGTAATATGATGCCCCATGTAAACTACAGAGACTCCCTTTTGTGAGGGGTGAGCCTGATCGTGTCTTTTGTTTTGGCTCATTGATAGAGTACTGAGAAAGTAATGAACAGCCTAAATGTAGTACTCTGTTTTTTTCAGTCAATAAAGATAAACTTTACCATTTAGCTCAGTAAACATTACTAAAGTAAATATTTTTAAAAGATAGCTGTACAAGATGGCTTTCAAGAAATTGTAACACTAGCAAAGCTTGATGACATTCATGCATTTTCTAAACGGCTTCTCCATTTCACTCTCCATGGGGGGAAGCCAACACCTATCACAAGTAGCACCCACGGGCCTTATGCATACAGTACAGCTATGCCTGGTGATTGTCTATTCAGATATTGTTTTCATTTTTTGTACTTTTTATACCCTGTGTCATTCAGTCAAAAAGGAGTTCATCTCCCCTCTTGAACTTTCTGAACCTTTGCATGTATATTACTGTACTACTTTCCTGTCTAAATAATTAACAATGGATGATGTTTGAAGAAGAAAACCAATGATCAAGAACGGCCAAGTCCAGACATGCAGGAAGTTAAACTGCACAAACTGAGGCGAGCAGACATTTGTGGAAAAACTTAATGTTTTATTGTGTTGAAGATATTTTCAAAGTTATTGGCCAGAATTATTCCACATGAATGTGACAGATACACATTATAGTAAGAGGTTGAATAATTTTACTACCAAAGACGAACTGGCCAGGAGTTTTATAACCAATTCTGTCAGGCTGGCTAATCTGCATCCAGTTACTGATTTTTATAAAGCAGTCAATGTCTGCAAATGTTATATTGTTGAGTTAGGCCCATTATTATTAAACACATTTTGGATTGTTAAAATTAAAAATTTTAGTAATACCTCAATTATTTAGATTTAGGGTAGCAACATTTTTGTTATGCAGTGCATACAGCTTGTTTAAATGACACCATTGTTAACTAAAATGTAAATAACTTGGTGTAGCACGCAACCTGTATGAATTATGTAGAATAAAACCAGTACCAGGAAGACCGTAGTGGTTTTTGGTGGTTCCTCCAGTTTCTTATTTGAAGTCAGTCATTGCTTTCTTGGCTTAATTTTAAGTCCCTTGCACATTAAAGTTCATAACTCCTAAATGTACTATTCATAAAAAGTGACATACAGTTTCTATTTACTCCATTTTTTTAAACTGTTCTAATTAGCAATATAATGCAAACACAAAGCAAACTAATGTTCATTTTGGAGTGTTTTTCAGTAAAAGTATTTGGTTAGAAAAACAGATAGAATAGTTAAATATTAGGAAGAGCTGATAGCTGAGATTCACAAACAATGTATATGATATTCTCAAAAAAGAAACTTAACAGTATTAGACATTTGTAAGATAAAACTGAACCAATCACAACACACAAAATGAAATAGTTGTGTTGTGTTTTATTCTTTTTTTCACAGAAAGGTGCAACTTGAGTGTAAGTCTTGCTATTAATCACGTTCACTGTACTAGTGGCTTTTGAAATGAAATAGCATTAAAGGACTGTGCAGGTTGAACTGAGTGAACTAAGTCATCAATATACTAAAATGCTAAAAGAAGTAATTCCAATGCCAAGTTTGCCTACTTAAACTTAGAGTTCATTATGTTATTTAAAATGTTATTATCTGAAACTTTACATTTTTAATTGCATTAATATTAAATTAATTAATAAAAGTAATAACCTTGTAAATATTGTAAGAAACGAGGGCTCCTAGACTATACTTAATCTTGCAGTGAATACCCGGTGCTGTCCAGGATGGAATAAAATGCACGTGTAATCTGTAAATTAATTCCCCAAGGGAAAAAAATGGTCTGTAGATAGAAAATACAGCAGCATTGCATAGTACATCTGCATTTTTTTTTCAAATATATTAGAATTATATTTGAATAGTGACATTTGCTTTGACAGCCCTCTGAGGTGACTATCTATGCCAGAGCCAACAAACATGTCAACAACGTTTCCCATATATGAGGTGTGATCAAAAAAATACATTGAATGGTTTAAAAAAAATAAACATTTATTGCAGTAGAAGATTTACAACTACTAGTCACCCTCAAAATATTCTCCTCCACTTCGAACGCACCTATCCCAATGCTCCTGTGACTTTGTGAAGCAGTTCTGGAAGTTTTCGTTTGAGAGTGTCTTTAGTTGGGTTGTTGTGGCTGCCTGGATGTCCTCAGTGGATTGAAATTGTTTGCCTTTCACGGTCATTTTCAATTTAGGGAATAGCCAGAAGTCGCACGGTACCAGATCCAGCGAATATGGTGGATGAGGACACAGCGTAAGGTTTTTATTAGTTTTTAAATTGTTGTACCAGAAGGGATGTGTGACAAAGAACGTTGGAAGGATGTCCTGATCTTTTCTCTTCTTCAACCGAGTCAGATCCATTACGAAATCGATCAAACCACTTGTAAACTGACTTAATTGTTGGTGCAATGTTACCATAAACCGATTTTAACATCTGATGGGTTTCCTGAGCTTTTTGCAATTTGAAACAAAATTTCATGTTAATGCGTTGCTCGATATCCATTGTTAACGACAAACCACACTTGAACTCAACAGTGGCTCACAAACCACTGATAGTATCAAACAAGTTGAAACTTTCACAGAATCGGCTGTAGGATGGACATGTCAGACCCTGCATTGAATTGTTTTGCGTTGCTCCTGGATGGTGCTCTGCATCAACATTCACCGTACTCTTTTTGATTACACCTCATACATCAGTGTACAGTAATACTGACCAAAAATATCATTGTTTCAAACAGTGATGTTATCTTAAAACATTTCAGTGAGGTTTTGCATTGTGTCAAAACAGGTGAATGCATGCCTATGTGCATTTTAATGAAGATGTGAAATTTGAATTGCTTTTAATATCAATAACCTATTGTGACTAAATATGAATACTGCAATGCAAATAAAATTCCTTTCAACATTTGCCCACTGTCTGGGGATGACCATGGCAATTACAGTTGTTTATAGTGGTGCCAAGCAAAATAATCTGAAATGGCCAAGAAAACACCAAATGAAATAATTTGCATTTCTTTTTCCTTGTCAGTTTTTTCCCAAATTAAAGATATATATGTGGAATAAAAGCTAATGCAATGCACTTATTCATGTGAAAATGTAAAAAAATCAAATTTGACAAATTAGCATAGCAAAAAAAAATGTTTTAATTTATCAGATGCTTTTATTTACAGAAACTTAATTCTGCTACTAAGTTATAAATAAAGGAGTAAAATACAGGATTGAACTAAACAGGGTCATTTCTCCAACTTTGCACATTTCCAAAATATAATACCAGTAACATTAATACTTATTTTTCATTGTGTCTGTTTTTTGTCAAGCCAGCAGCTACATAAAAGATGTGCTTTCACTGAAAATATTCTTTAAAATGGAAAGTAAAACAGAAATCTAAACACATGAATATTGTTTTTGGTGCTGCAGTGAATTAGCCAATTCTTCATAAATGTACTTTTCATCATTATGTTTGTACTGGTACTATATGATGCTGCTTCTTCTTGCCAATGTATATGTTGTGTTTGTTGTTTGGACTTCATAAGACAGTGCATCACCTCTAATTTCCTATCGGCCATGCTGAAATTATCATTAATATGATGTCACAGCGTTTAAAGTATTGAATACTGAGCTTATCGGTGTGAGCCATTTTTCTATTCATGTTTCACATATGTAGGTCTCTTTGAGGTTGTGTTCAATTGAAGGCTTACATATTTATACAGCTAAATGCTTAGCTCAAAACAAAAACATGCACGTCTACGTCCAGTAAAATGATTTTTGCTTTTCATTTGCCTTTTCAATATTTGTTGTAAGTTAATTTGTGAATGTATACCCTGTATTAAACAAGCTCCTAAATGACACAACAAAAACCAATCCTTTTCCTGCATTCCATTTTGAGTTGCCTTCTTTGGCCATCTTTTTCATATTGTCTAGTGAAACGCGACCACCATTATTGTCATACTGAAAAGACCACTGTGATGAAACTCTCACTGTGTTCACACTAGTTACAGACTAATTTTTGCCCTAAAGTTT
The DNA here is from genome assembly GCF_016835505.1 of Polypterus senegalus. NCBI lineage: Eukaryota > Metazoa > Chordata > Cladistia > Polypteriformes > Polypteridae > Polypterus > Polypterus senegalus. The sequence goes on from NC_053165.1 coordinate 25,515,936, forward strand.
TCAATATTTTTAAAAATCAAATAATTTTGACACACTGAAATGAGCATGTTTCTTAGTTTGAATGCAACAGTTATTTCTGATACTGCAGACACATAATCTGTGGAAACCTTGTTAAACAAGGAGTCCAGTTAGCAGCAAGAACTGACATTAAATTAAAAAAGTGGGTGGAACAAAGTCTGCAACAACTATGACCCTGCAGGACTAGGATAACCCGGTCTAGTACTTAACTGTGAGTAAACTTATCCCTTCAGTGAGATAACCTTGTTTTTTATCAATAACCCTTTTGAAAAGTGATTTAAATTTCACAAACACTCAAAATGCATTGTGTTTCAGTCTCCATAATTCTTAAGCACACCACACATTTGAAGGGCAGAGTTCTTTTTCTTGTTGTTAGATTGACAGGAGAAATTCACTGGATTTCAGCTGGAAATTTCAGAAAGTGTGCATTCTGTAGTATATGACAAACTGTCTAGAATTACCCAAAAGTAGTGATAAGATTACTCCTTAACAAGGCAACATACTTTCTCATCAGAGAAGTGCCTAAAATAAGTAATACATTTGATACATTTATTTTGTGGAGTTGTACACTTCAGTGATTATCATATGTTTAACTATTTTAAAAGTATCGAATATACAGTATGTACTTTTTTTAAGTATTGTTTCTGTTAATTGATTAAATATTATAGCCTTGAAATAATGCTACATTTTTATGCCATTATTAAAATCACTTACTGTAATTAAAAACAGGACCATGAAAGGCTAGAGCCTATCCCTTGGTGTAAGACTGCGAACAACACTGCCCATGGCACCCATCCATCACAAGGCGTACTTTCAAATGTAATCTTTTTTTTTTTTTTTGAAAATTTTTTAAGGAAATTTCTGAGCTTACTGTATCAGGTATTTGTTGCTATATAAATAAAATGTATTATTATTATTATTATTATTAATATTAAAAACATTTTTTCTTCTCTGTGTATACAGGTTGAGTATCCCTAATCTAAAATGTGCAACTTTTGTAAGGGCCGACATGATGCCACCAGTGAAATATTCCACACCCGACCTCACTTGCTCATGTGGGGCTCTGACTAATGTTCCATCGGATTTTTTTTTTTTTGTTTAACTGACAAGTTAACACATAAAGCAGCAGCTAGTGCTTACCAATAAGGACCAATTCTTTTATCAATCCCACTTTGAATTTCAAGCAGTGCACCAACACACAAACTTGGTGAGGGAGGGAATGAATGGGGGTTTCTCGATGGAGTTTAAAGATGCTGTGTGTGCATTAGTAAAGGGTGAAAGGAGTGACAACACTGGGGGGGCACTTCCAAACTGCTGCATACAAGGGGGAAACAGCAGCACATTTCAAAAGTGCTATATGGCACAGCTTAGAGGGAACACGGTCTCTGATGCTCTGTAGGCACCAATTTATCAGCCATTATCACCGCCAGACCTACATACATTACTCACTGTGTGTGTGTTTTGTTTTTTTTTCTTTCCTTTCCTTTATTCTTATTCTGTTTGCACAGCAACCTTTTAATCAAAATGCAGAATTTTCGGTGGAGACTGAAAGCCCGCAATTCTTTGTTGTTGCTATTGTTTAATGGATAATAGAGATATTCCGCTGATGCCAATGTGCACAAACTTTGTTTCATGTGCAAAATTATTAAAAAATATTGTATAAAATTACCTTCAGGCTATGTGTATATGAAACAAATGCATTTTGTGTTCAGACTTGGGTCCCATCCCTTAGATATCTTATTATGTATTAAGCAAATATTCCAAAATCCAAAATGAATCTGTAATTGTAGGAATATAGTACACCATTTTCCTTACAAGCCTCACTGTTGTGATATTTTGTAGTATTTATTAATGGAAAGTAATCAACAGTTTGTAGTGACAGATACTTAAAGGAAACAGTGACTGTTTCAGTTTTTTCAAAAATTCAGACAATTTTAAATAACAGCAATGGCTTTAAACTTTGTTTTTTTTTTAAAATATAGGTGGCATCTCCAAGTTAGTGCAATTAGTATTTATTTATAATTATAGGTTTATAGGAAAAGGTCATTATTGTTATTTTTACAGAGTAGCCTAAGTTAATAAAAAGAGTAAATAGAACAATTGACATTGATTGCACCATTGTGAACATATAACTTCACAATTCTTAAATTTATTATTTGGTTATTTGCAATTATTTAACTGATTTGGGAATTGGACATTTATAATAATTGTTGCACTAATAATCTATTTGATAGCTACCCCTTGTTTCTGTAAAAGAAGTTCTTTTGCTTGGAAATTGCTCGTTTAAGCACCAGTTTTTACATAAATGATAAAAACACTTTGCTGAAAATGCAGGATATTAACTCTTTCAGGGCTGATGTTGACTTTTGTCAAAAGGAGGTGTTGACGATGGTAATCAACTGTAAACTATGACAAAACCAACCGTTTTGTCATAGTTGGACTTTCGTTGCAAGAAGGAAAGTTAGCTTCATTGGTTTGGCCGAGATTTCTTGCACTTGTGTAAGTAGTAAGGCACAGACAAGAGCAAAAATGGCACTGCGATAACGGCAAGAGATCAAAGCAAATGCGTAAAGCAAAATACCCCATTGACGAAGTTTTGCCTATCATCTCTGAAATGGACTATGACTTGTCGGACTCGGATTTTGATACAAGTGATCGAAAACGAATATGAGGTTCCAGCTTCAGCTGACTGGTCCCCAGCTAATCATGGTGCTGAACCAGGTTCATGTAGCTGACACGCCTACAGCAATTTTTGCCAGGAGGACTGCCACTTAACAATGATAAGAGGTAGAAACCAGATTGCAATGCACTGCGACAGTGACTGATGCTTCTGCTGCTGCCGCCACTTCAGCCACGCGAAGACAGCCAGGCAGCAAGCCTGCCGCACATTCTTGTCAAAGTGGCAGCCACAGCATGCAGTAACAGACATTTTATATTGATTTCTGTGTGAACCCATTGCTTTTCAGAAACTCTTTTTTGGAAAGAATATTCAGCCCTCAAAGAGTTAAAATGGTTTCCTAGCAATGTGACTCAGTGTTGAGCTATAGAGACCAGTAAATCTCAGCTTAATATACATTTGGAAGGACTATGCAAATAAAAAATATGCTGTGCTCTTATCAAAATGTTTTCTTATGTAACTTTGCTTGGTTGCTGGTCTTCCATATTGCAGATATTTTCAAAAACACAGGAAGGACTATGGTTTTTAGTTTAAGACTTCTGTGTTTTTAGTTATAGTATCTCAGATTTTGTCTTGAAGAACGAGACTTGCCAATGTGCCTGAGATGCTACATATTTTACTCCCACTTTTAGTTGTTTTGCCAAAATCTTTCAATAAGTGTATTTTAATATAAATGATTCATAACACTTCCTCAAAGTTTGATATATACACCAGCAAATTATCAACACCCAAACTTAAGCACATCAGTGGCATATGCTAAATTTGGATCAACAGTGTTCTGGAGAGACAGACTAAATGCAGAAGCATACACTGACAATGTCTGGAAATGACAGATTCATGTACTTTTAGTAGTGTTGTCTTTTAAAGTCTCTTAAGAATAATAAAAAAAGCTACATTGCTGAAACTGTTGACCATCTCTTACCTGCTTAAGATAACTATTTGTCATTTCTAGTGAATCCCTCAGCATTTACTTTTTCTAACATTAAGAGTTCTAGAGAATTACAAGGGAAAGTCTTCAGCAAATAATAATTTTTATTATACTGCTACGGTAATGTATACAACTGACCCATGCTCATCGTATCCATGCATTAAATGTATTGAGTGAATGTTCTAAAATGTTTGGATGTAAGGTTAATATTATTAAACGTATATCATTTTATAATTAAGATTTGAAATACAAAAAAAATAATCTTGTTCTTTAAATACATTATGCTAGGTTGCTCAGTATTTAAATTTCCAAACTACTACAAAAACACATTTTCATCAAATAATTGTTAGGATGTCATTATTGAAAGAAGGCCATAAGTCAGTCTTCTTCTTTTGATTCCTATTACCTCTGGGTGCTCTGGTTTCTAGGGCCCCATGATTTCTGTGATGTGGAAAACACGAACGGAATTAACATATAAAAATGGATTTTAGATTTAAAAATGTAAATATGCGGAATTTAGAGGCTGAAGGGGTGAAGGACTGTTACAAAACGTCCCAATATATTAACCGTTTGAGTAATCTGTAGTTCTATCATTTAGATACTATTTTCTAGTTTGTTGTTTTCCAAGTGAACGCAATTCTTCGTAGAAATTTAGTTGTGCCTCTATATGTTCGTGTGCATATGTGTGTATGTTATTTTTTTTTGTTAAAGGCACATGCATGAGACAGAAAAGTTGAAGCGAGCAGTATCAGATACCCAAAAAACTAAGAAACATGAGCTTAACTGCAAAATTGAGGGTACAACAACATCCTGACCACTTTTTTGAATATGGACAACAACATTTCTGCATGTTTTACCAGCATACCATAGACTGGACATTAAAAGATACTTGCAATGACCATGTCAAATCTAAAACCCATATCAAGAACAATGAGAAATTTAAGATGAATGAGTGTTCCCCTACAGGTAACGATAGAGGAAACAACAAAACTGTCAGATGCAACACGCCACTTTGTGGCCATGTGTGTAGAGTCAGACCTACCACTATAAAAAATTAAGATACGTCTTGTCTTTATTAAGCATTGTAACCGGGGAGATGCACTGCCCAAAAATTAGAGCAGTCTCTGTCAAACTTTTTTGCCCTGTGTCTTTGAATAACATATGGACGCCATTCTTCGAAAGATTGATGGCAAGAAAATTAATGTGGTACAGGTAGTTGATGAAAGCACTGATAGTCAAGACCATAGCATTCTCAACATACTGATAGGTGAGCAAACATTTGGCTGCATGGTAATTCTATTATGTAGGCAGTTCTAATTGTATCTACTTTAAGTTGTTTAACCGATGAAATCATATTTAACCAGTATTAACGGTCTTTCCTGTAGAAAAATGTTATTAGTGAGCACCACTGTTCGTTAATGGGTTCCCTTTTGAAAATTATCAACGATGTTTCTGGTTTTAATATATGCTTTGCTTCGTGATGAAGAAGCCTGCAAGGTCCACATACAGTTAGGTCCATAAATATTTGGACAGAGACAACTTTTTTCTAATTTTGGTTCTGTACTTTACCACAATGAATTTTAAATGAAACAACTCCAATGCAGTTGAAGTGCAGACTTTCAGCTTTAATTCAGTGGGGTGAACAAAAGATTGCATTAAATTAAAATGTGAGGCAACTAAAGCATTTTTTAATACAATCCCTTCACTTCAGGGGCTCAAAAGTAATTGGACAATTGACTCAAAGGCTATTTCATGGGCAGGTGTGTTCAAATCCATCGTTCTGTCCTTATCAATTAAGCAGATAAAAGGCCTGGAGTTGATTTAAGGTGTGGTGCTTGCATGTGGAAGATTTTGCTGTGAACAACCAACATGCGGTCAAAGGAGCTCTCCATGCAGGTGAAAGAAGCCATCCTTAAGCTGCAAAAACAGAATAAACCCATCCAAGAAATTGCTACAATATTACGAGTGGCAAAATCTACAGTTTGGTACATCCTGAGAAAGAAAGCAAGCACTGGTGAACTCAACAACGCAAAAAGACATGGACGTCCACGGAAGACAACAGTGGTGGATGATCGCAGAATCATTTCCATGGTGAAGAGAAACCCCTTCACAACAGCCAACCAAGTGAACAACACTCTCCAGGGGGTCGGCGTATCGATATCCAAGTCTACCATAATGAGAAGACTGCATGAAAGTAAATACAGAGGGTGCACTGCAAGGTGCAAGCCACTCATAAGCCTCAAGAACAGAAAGGCTAGATTGGACTTTGCTAAAAAAAAAAAAAAAATTAAAAAAAGCAAGCACACTTCTGGAAAAACATTCTTTGGACAGATGAAACCAAGATCAACCTCTACCAGAATGATGGCAAGAAAAAAGTATGGAGAAGGCGGGGAACAGCTCATTATCCAAAGCATAGCACGTCATCTGTAAAACACGGGGGAGTCAGGCAGTGTGATGGCTTGGGCGTGCATGGCTGCCAGTGGCACTGGGACACTAGTGTTTATTGATGATGTGACACAGGACAGAAGCAGCCGAATGAATTCTGAGGTGTTCAGAGACATACTGTCTGCTCAAATCCAGCTAAATGCAGTCAAATTGATTGGGCGGTGTTTCATGATACAGATGGACAGTGACCCAAAACATACAGCCAAAGCAACCCAGGAGTTTATTAAAGCAAAGAAGTCACCTGATCTTAACCCAATTGAGCAGGCATTTCACTTGTTGAAGACTAAACTTCGGACAGAAAGGCCCAAAAAAAACAAACAACAACTGAAAGCCGCTGCAGTAAAGGCCTGGCAGAGCATTAAAAGGAGGAAAACCAGCATCTGGTGATGTCCATGAGTTCAAGACTTCAGGCTGTCATTGCCAGCAAAGGGTTTTCAACCAATTATTAGAAATGAAAATTTTTTTTCAGTTATTTAATTTGTCCAATCACTTTTGAGCTCCTGAAATAAAGGAATTGTGTTAAAATAAAATACTTTAGTTCCATCACATTTTTATGCAATCTTTTTTTTCAACCCACTGAATTAAAGCTGAAAGTCTGCACTTCAACTGCATCGGAGTTGTTTAATTTAAAATTCATTATGGTAATGTACAGAACCAAAATTAGAAAAAAGTTGTCTCTCTCCAAATATTTATGGACCTAACTGTATGACTCTTCCATTATAAACTCGACACCTACAAACCTAGGCAGAATATCAGGCTTCTCCTTGGATGCAACAAGGCCTTAAAAACTGGCCTCTCTTTCTTTGTTTTCTGTTTAATTCCCGGATTTAGCATCTTCCAGATTAGTTTTTGTTTTCTAATTTATTAAGATACCTGTATATTCATCTACTGCATATATAGCTTTTTAAGTTGCAGATATAATGATGCACATTTTCAATCTGTAAACATTTAAGGTTTAAGAATCATTATAAATAATTTACATAATTATAACTACAGGTACTGAAGACCAGTACTTTCTGGCAGATGTTTTCTTTATAGAGAGCTGCAATTTTTCCATCTTTTCACAGGCAGTACCCTTTACAACAACCAGCTGAATGTTAATGACATTTTAGCAGTGGTTGCAGACAAAACATCATATTGTATCCTGAAAGCATACCAGGAGGATTTAAAAGGGGTTATGCTTAACAGGGTGCATTCAACCTGCTTGTGTCATGTAATCAGTTTGGTGGAAGAGACCTGGCAGCACTATAAATACTTCTGTGAAGCTGGGTCACTAGTGATGTATGTGGGTGAAGACTGCCTTCTTCAAGAAGCCTGCCAGGAAAAGGAGATGGGTAACCTTCTTGTCACTAAAAGAGATTGTGCTGACCAAGGCCCCCACCCCCCCAGCCACAACTGAGGCAGGAAACACCATTTGCAATAGCTGGTTTGAATCCATATGGTACCATGCTGAACATATTTACCTTTACAAAGAGTTCTTTCTGGCTGAGAACACATCAGGTCAGGCTGTAACAAATATCCTAGAGTTGATTGAAACTGAGGAAAAACTAGCTTTCCTAAAAGTGCAGGTAACCTTCATCTCTGAAGAATGCATCAAACTAGTCACAGCTCTTACAGTTCTGGAGGGCACTCGCTGTCGTACTGCAGTCTTGGCACACAACATCATGGAGGATCTGGGCTCCTACCTGATAAATGGAACTGCAAAACTTATAGCTTTGGTGCCAAAACTGATGAGTTGTTGAATCAAATGGGCATGCAGCAGAGGAGAAAAGTGCTTGACCACCTGCATGATTCATTCCAACTGGCCTTTGCCAAGTTTTCAAAACATTTGGATGTCCATCGTGCAAAGGAGGTATGTAATTGGGCCACAGTGTTTGATTCCAGGCAGGCCCCTGCTGTGGAAAAACACATTGAAGGATACACAAAACTGAAACTTATGATGAACCCATCAGCACAGCTAAGTGAAGAGTGGACAGCGTATTTACACTGTGCTTCAAATGAGGGTCTCTCTTCTTATGTGGAGCTGGCTGATTACTGGAAAGGTGCAAGACCATGTTTTCCAAGGGTGACAGAGATGGCATTGCCCTATACAGTGTATACTTCCCAGGCAGCTCAGTCGACTGTGAGAGGAGCTTTAGTAAATCCGCACAGACAAGATAGTCATTCAGTGAGCTAAACGCCAAGCGCCTCACAATCATATACTTCAGTGGTGATGTCTGTCAGAGATGGAAATGAACCATATTAGCATAGCACTAAGTTAAAACAAATTGTACTGTGTAAGGGTGTTAAAATATAATGACTGCTAGTTTGCTGAATTCAGGTGTTTAAATACATGAATTACATTTTTATTTTTAGTTATATTTGTGCGTTTTTTTCATTTATGCCTTGAAATTTTATTTATTCATTAGTTTATGCCCTGAACTTCTAGCCATTATGTTTTGGTACAATAAGGTACAGTTGTGCTAGTGTGCTGTTTCATTAAAAGGAATGTAGTGATATTTCACTATTGTTTGTTTTGCTGTAGCTGTTGCTACTTTGTTACAGTAAAAAAAAAAAAATGGTAAAAACCGAAAAGCAGAAATATATAAAATGGAATTTGTGAAAAAATAAAATGGATTCTGTAGGGCAGTAGGTTTCCTGCTTCAGTCCAAAGACGTGCAGGCTACGTGGATTGGTGAAGTTAAATTGGCCCGTGTGTGTGTTCACCCTTCAAAGCTGTGCACCCCATGCTTGTTTGGGTAGGTTCTAGCTTCCCTGCAATCTTGCTCTGTGTTTATGGGTTTGAAAGATGGATCGGTGAAAGTTTACTGGCTTTATTTTCATTATGACATTACCATTCCTCAGCAGATAAAATTGTTCAGTAGAAATGTTATTGTATTTTGATATTTATGAATGCCAGTACTGCTTTACTAAAATAACTAGTTTGCTGCTCTTCAAAGACGTAAGAAAGTTAATGTATGTAGTGTATTGTCTATTGGAATGTATTTTGTATTGCATGTCTTAATTAAATGCATAACTAAAATATTTATGATGGGCCATCTTTTAAAATGACTGAGACATGTTACTGTCATTTTACCTTTTCATGATAATTGTACATTTCCATCATCCCTAAAGTACTTTATATTTGCAATCTTTGAAAATCTTTGCTAAGTTTGCAAATTTGGAAAGTAAAATTTATTTGGAAAGTAAAGGTTCTCTTGATAAATCTTTAACAGCAACTTGAAATATGTTAATGCACCAGTGATTGTAAAATAAACACCCTGAGACAGTCTTTGACAGTTAAGCGAACATGTAATTTCAATCATATGTTCATTCATCTTATGTATTTTTAGTATGTGCAAGACATAATCTAACGAAAAGAACCTACTTCTCACATTTAGTAAATCTCTCATTTCTTATAGCAACTTGTTTTGGGGCTGTCCCCTTTGTAAACTATATCGGAATAAAATCCTTGTCTATTTGTCACACAGTCTTAGGGATTGCATAACCCCTGCTCTTGTAACCACTCTGGTTGAATTACCACCAGTAGTGATAAATTGTTATCTATCTATGTTATCACTGCACTACAAATAAACCATCTTATTTATTTCGGTTGAAAGAATTCTACTCTGCCTAAAATAGTGTGAGAGCAAAATGATGCATTTTACTTAATGTTAGAAAAAAAGCTGTTTCAACTTTTCTTAAATATGTTCATTGCAATGAAAGTATTTGAAAAACTTGCTTTCAGTATTTTAACTGGTCACAGAAGTTGTATCCTCATTATGGAAGTGTGATATAAATAATGTTCTCCCTTTTAGTTAAAATAAAAGTTTCCAGCATAATATAACTAAAGCAAATAAACAAGATTAACATGTCAAATACAACTATATGCTACAAAAGTAACCCAAAGAAAAGAATATGACATTCTGCCCTATCCCAAAAAGAAAGACAATACAAATAGAGCACTGCATCAAAATTTGTTTTTTATATATGGTAAAGCAGCAAGTATAGGAAAAAAGTTAAGCAGAGGCCTGGTTTGCTTATTTCAATATTATATTGCCATGTTTTGAACAAATCCTGTTAAAGAGACTCTGATTGTTTCCAATTTAAAGCAATACATCATATTTCTACTGAGTTATACAAGGTGAATTGGGTTTCTTCCTGTTGTACAATGTCTATGTGCTAGTATATTAGCATAGAATATTACCACAGATTTCTCATACTGCACCTTAATTTTGTATGGTGGCAGCACTACAAAGGAAAAAAAAAACTGTTGTTTTAAAGTGATAATGAATGTGTTAATACAGCTTTATGTATTTCTTAACACAGGTCAAATGGAAAGGAAAAGATCTATTTGATCTGGTTTGTAGGACACTTGGACTTCGTGAAACCTGGTTCTTTGGACTTCAGTACCATGTGAAGGATACCATAGCATGGCTCAAAATGGACAAAAAGGTAACTGACTTTGCACTGATGTTTTTAACTTAAAAGGCCAAGTATGGGAAATATTACTGTGAAGGTTTTGGGTTGCTTCAGTACAAATAGGCTTTTATCATTAAAGGTGTATGAACCCAGCCCATGTAACTGTATCTTAGAATTGAAACTCTTAAGAGGAAAGGATCTATACTGTGTTGTGAGTGCAAAGTTAGGCATTCATGTACTATGGTGGTTTTCTGAAGCGCAGAATGAAAAAAAAAGTGGAGCTAAAACAGCAGACTGTATACCACTGAATGAATTTAAGTGTTAACCAGCAAGTTCAAGAATCTGCTGTATCCAAACCTGCACAGCTGGTCTGAATCAATTAGTGCTAGAGTTACAAGTAAAGTATGTCAAAGATTTTATCTAGGATTTCCATTAATTGGTTGCATCAGTAACAAAAATATTGACAAAATATTTAAATAGTAGCTAAGAAATCTGTAGTTTTCAAGGAATACTACTCGTGCATAAACATAGACATTTTGATTTAGTAATAACATTCTATACATTGTTGCAAATAACAACTACATTATCTTGTTTTCTACCCTCTCACTCCATATGACCCCAAGCTGGGTTAAAGTGGAGTTTATCCTGATTGAAGTTCAGTTCTTGTGCTTTTTAGAGCTTTCATGCCCATATGGCTAGTGAAAGTGTGTGTCAATGTATAGGGTGATTCAGATCTAATTATGCAATTTTCATTACGCTATAACTTATTAAGTTTATTACATAGAGAATTCACAAAAAAATATTTTTGTTGCTGATAGATGGCAGCACCTGCCCTACGTTCTAAAATGATGGGGAGGCGGTTGTCAGTCGAACAGCGGCTGCTATGTGTTCGCCTTTTCATAATTGCATAATTAGATCTGGACCACCCTGTATTTATTACAGTGTTAGTTTATTTTGAGACTATATATTTCCTTTCCCAGCTGCTTGATAAGGACAAATTGATTATTTTTGTATTGCTATTTTTTTTTATTTTATTCAAGTTTTACTTATCAACATAACTTTATGGGAGTAAAGTTATGTTGATAAGTTGTGTTGATATGTTGATAAGGTGAATAAAGCATAAACGTTGATTTTTTTGACCAGAAGTTTCAATTCCCATTACCTTATGGCTTTTCTTTTGTCTCAATCATAAAGATTAAACCTTGCCAGCAATTTGGGTGATCAAGCATCATGCAGCAAGGTCATTGTGCTTGTTAGACTGCTTTATATGATGCAGAATTATTAGAGGCAGAAAATATGCAAAAAAACTGCATAGTACTTATTACTTTGAATAATGACATCTGATATATTAAAATGAGAGTCTGTCTGACATCTTAGTCTTTGCTCTTTATACCTTCTAAATTCCAGCTGTACATCGAAATGGTTTTCCTGTATAAAAACTCTTTGAGTTTTCTTTGTGCACTTAAACTGCAATGACTAACACACGAGACAGCCTCAAGAAGAACAAACTGCAACAGTATTATTAAAAATTACATAGTTTTAAATTACTTTATTCACTTATTTTAATGACTTGTGGATGATCAAAAAATTGGGTGCCTGACTTGTTAGAAGAAACATGTAAAACCAAAGAAGTTTCAATTCCACCTGTGATGCCCCAGTGTCTAGAGCCATAGGCATTACCCTCAATTCCAGAACATTGATAGTTATGAACTTAGATGACCAGGATGAGTGAGCAGACATGTAAGACTGTACAATCAAAAGATTTGCAGTTTTAATAAAAAGAAGAGAATTAAAACTTCAAAGTGTGAAAACAGTGCATTTCCATAAATGAATAAATAAATCCAGAAAAATCTGAGCCACTAAACCAAACTATCCCATGGAGTGCAAATAAGTGTAGTCAATAAATTGATCCCATAAACTCATTAAAAGCACAAACGGTTGGCGAGATAAAACCCCCTTTCGTTCTCTTTTTCCTTTCTCTTTGTCCTCGTCGGGAGACCAGGAGTCTACAGGAAGACGCAGCCCACCACATTCTGGTCCACCATGCAGACCCAAACTGCACTGCTATTGGTTGCTGCGGCTCCCAGATTGCCTTAATCTTCCACAGATGCCGCTGTATCTGAACCTCCTTCTTCCAACAAGCTCCAGTGACCTGTCCTCTTCTCACCTTCACCAGAGCTCAGTAGACTCAATCGACACCATCACACGCAACCTGTTTGCAGCCCTCGACCCTTCTCTTTGTTAAATCGTCAGCCTGTCAGATGCCGTCCAACTTGTCCATCTTTCCTTATAACTCTCCCACCAGCAATCGCAGACTATAATTTTGTGTCAAATAAAACTTTTTTCAAACCCTTCTCCTTTTTTCCACTTACTCCTTCAACAGCTTGTGCCAGATTACTGGCTGCTGAAAAGGTTATCATTTTAACTAGTACACACATTTACATGCAAACCTCACAGCAGCGTGAGTTAAAATGAGTAGTGTTAAAACCGTTACAATCATTAAATACATTAACACAAGAAGATAACATCTTTTGTGTTTTACCACATCAACATTATCCCTGTGAACACAAATGCACATATTCATAAAGTGTTTCTGTGCCACTCAAGTGTAGCTGACTTGACATTTTTCCTAGTTATAATGCATTCATTGGATATAACCCTTCAACTTGGAGAACACGTTATGATCACCCAGGACCAAGTGTGGCAGCCTTTGCATTCTGTAACTTGGGGGTGGTTGATAGATTAGTCAGTCAAGGAAAAGCGGAAAGGTAATGTACAGTGAAAGTCCAAGCAAATCAGCTTAATATTGGTGTTGATGAACTAACACCAATAAGTAATATTAGAGATAAACAACAAAATAATGCAAAGTATGTATTTTTAAAACATAAAAGAAATGTATGCACTTATTAATGCATACCCACAATAAAGGCATACAGATTTTTAATTGAATCATAGTCAAAGTAGGAAGAAAACATGCGGACTTGAACAGCATTATAATGATACAGTGTTGGGCTCAGTTTTGAATTACATGATTTAATAAATTATATGTGTGCTTGGTGTGTGTGTGTGTGCTTTGCTGTGGGTTGGCACCTTGCGTCCTTTGCTGGCTGGGATTGGTTCCAGCAGACCCCTGGACCCTGTGTTAGTATATAGCGGGTTGGATAATGGATGGATGAAATGTCTAAATTTTAAACAATTTATGTGGGAGATTAAAGGTTCTACATTGTAGGCACAAGATTTTAGTTTTAGGACTGAGAAAGAGAGGATAGAGAGAGAAGGAGAAAGAGAGCGATCAATAGGCAGCAATTTTCAATTTAATGACAATCCAGTAAGAGAGATTAATAGGAGAAGGTCAACCAGCACCACGTTAGGTGCAGGACAGAAGCCTGCAGAAGCAGGTACAATTCAAAATCCAGAAAGGATACTGTGCCATTTGATTTATCATAAATTAAAGTGGAACATTTAATGGAAGGGTTTCTTTTAGTTTGGGGAAACAGAACTTACAAATTAAAGTGAAAGAGTGTTAAATTATATCAGTGGCCAGCCAGGAGCAGAAAGAAAGTGGAAGAAATGGTCATGTAGTGAATGGATCTCAAAAATTATTAAAGATGTACAGGTAGCTTGAGATTATAGTATTTTGCATTTTGCCGATGTCGATAACGTAATATTTGAAGAGCCAGTCACAGGAATTGATGTAGGAAATGAGTATTGACTATAGGAGTGTTTATTGGAAGCAATAGGGAAATATACACACACACACACACACACGCACAGGGAAGTATAGGCAGTGATTGGAGTTATTAATTTGTTTAGAGCAAAGAGAGATTTTTTTGATCATCTGTGTTGAACACATTACAATTTTGCATGCAATTTATCAATTCATATTTAACTGGAGTAAAGCAAACATCACATGTATGAAGTAGCCTAATGATGCAGAAATGTGAAAGTGAAGAAAACTCCTTAATTGGCACAATTTGGTTTTCTGCAATCCCAACATAACATTTACTTATGCTGCACACAACAGTTTAAATTTGAGGTTGGGAGATGTAACACACGTTTTGTACC